>NC_030813.1:2121212-2424242 GCF_001704415.2 Capra hircus
CAATGTGAAGCTGACACCTCCATCCCCAGCCCCAACATGGGGTCACACCAGTCCTGCCTGGCTCCTTGGGAGGCAGGAGCTGAGTCTAGGGAGGAGTGTCATTGGCATCTGAGGTGGAGATGGCTGTCCTTGGAGATACTTTTTTTTTAATTTATTTTTAATTGAAGGGTAACTGCTTTACAATGTTGTGTTAGCCTCTGCTGTTGGACAACCGTGAATCAGTCATATGTGTACATAGGTCCCCTCCCTCCTGCACCTCCCTCCTCCACCACCCTCCTCCACACCACCTCATCCCACTAGGTTGTCCCAGAGCATGGCTTGCACTCCCTGTGCCCCTACAGTAGCTGCCCTCTGGATATCGATTTTACACACGGATGTGTGTATGTTTTAGTGCTGCTCTCTCCATCCATCCCGCCCTCTCCTTCCCTCACTGCATCCACAAGTCTGCTCTCTATGTCTGCGTCTCTATTCCTGCCCTGCAAATAGGTTCATCAGTACCACTTTTCTAGATTCCATATATATGCATTAAAATATTTGATTTTCTCTTTCTGACTTACTTCATTCTGTATAACAAGCTCTTGTTCATCTACCTCAGTTCAACCAACTCAGATTCTTCCTTTTTATGGCTGAGTAATATTCTATTGTATATATGTACCAGAACTTCTTTATCCATTCATCTGTTGATGGGCATCTAGGTTGCTTCCATGCCTTGGCTATTGTATATAGTGCTGGAATGAACACTGGGATACTTATACCTTTTTGAATTATGGTTTTCTCAGGGTATGTGCCCAGTATCAGAATTATTGGGTCATGTGGTAGTTCTGTTTTTAGTTTTCCAAGGAACCTCCATACTATTCTCCAAGTGACTGTGCCAATTTACACCCCCACCAACAGTTCAAGAGGGTTCCCTTTTCTCTACATCCTCTCCAACATTTATTGTTTATAGATTTCTTGATGATGGCCATTCTGACTGGTGTGTTTTATAGGATTTTTTTTTTTTTAGTTTTGTTTTGTGTTTCTCCAGTAATGAGCATCATTGAGCATTTTTTCTTGTGTTTGTTAGCCATCTGTATGTCTTTGGAGAAATGTCTGTTTAGGTCTTCTGCTCTTTTTTTTTTTTTTTGGATTGGGCTTTTTGATTTTCTGATATTGATTTGCATCAGTTGTTTCTATATTTTGGAGCTTAACGCTTTATCATTTGCTTTGTTTGCAATTATTTTCTCTAGTTCTGAGGATTGCATTTTTGTCTTATTTACCATTACTTTTGCTGTACAAAATCTTTTAAGTTTAATTAGGCCCCATTTTTTTAAATTTTTATTTCTATTTCCATTACCCTAAGAGGTGGGTCAAGGAGGATCTTGCTGCAGTTTATGTCAAAAAGTGTTCTGCCTATGTTTTCCTCTAAGTTTTATAGTGTCTGGCCTTACATTTAGATATTTAATAGTTTTGCATTTATTTTGGTGTATGGTTTTAGAAAGTATTCTAATTTTATTCTTTTATATGCCACTGTCCAGTCTTCCCAGCACCACTTATTGAAAAGGCTGTCTTTTCTCCATTGTATATTCTTGCCTTAAAGGAAGGTATTTATTTTAAATGAGATTGATTGCAATCAATGTCTTTCTAATTTTTACAGATATTCATATATCCCAGTTATGGGATCTCTGATGAAATAGGAGTATACATTCCAAATCTAAATGATCATGAATTAATAGTTTCTGGGATGCTGAGTTGGGGTTAGGAGATGGGATAAGCAAAAGGAACAAAAGCTGTCTATTGCTACTCTAAGAAATTGTAACTTTCTTTCCCTGGATTTTCTGAATTACAAGTTCAAGGCAAAAAAAAAAAAAAAAAAAAGTGATCTGAAGCCAAATTGGTGTTTCTTTTCTTTGAATATGTTTAAACTTTGGATAGTTTAATAACTATACAAAATGTACATAAATTCATTTTATCTGACATGGTAGTTTGATGGGCGCCCTCTTGAATTTTTCATTTATGGTTTTATTTCAGGAAATAATGTATGTTTTCAGATTTCACCACACATGACAATAGGCAGCATTTAGCTCCTGCAACCATAAAGATTGATCACTAAAGGACTCAGACATGTGCTAGTTCAATACTATAAGTAAATTTTTTAAAACATTGTTTAAGTCATTAGAAGCCATAGAAGTAAGTTTTTGATCATCTTTCAGCAACTTAAACAAAACATGATTGACATATTTTCTATAGGATGACACCGACATCTCTCGGCCTCTTTCCTTTTCTGTTATTTCATGTATCATTACATAATAATCATATTCTTTTAATTAGGAGGTAGATTTTATTTTTATTTCTTGCAGGTTACAATTGAATCCTTTTTCACTTTTCTCAGTTCACTGATTCATTCACTTGCCATCACCTAATATTTTTTCCTTCCATTGTCCTTCATTATGACTTTCTTTGAACTCTCTCTATGCATACTAAAGTGAAGAGAATGTTGGCAACTGTGTTGTAATGTAATTAAATGCATAGTCAATTTTAATTGACTAGGCCAAATAAATCCACTTTGGGACTTAAACTACCCAATTGGCTGTCTTTGCAAATCAGATTAGCTGGATAATTGTCAAATCTCTATCTCACAAGTTGCCGCAGAGACACATCATGTATTCCCATATTTGATTCTCATTTCATTAAAATTTACAGTCTAAGTTCTATGAAGGAATAGTGACATATAAGCAGCATCAATTTAAAATGAAATTCAACACCACTTGCAGTGCTTTCCATCTCATCTTTTGGCTGAAGTGAGGAAAGGGAAAGTTGTAAGAATATATGTTTTTTACTGCCACAAGGGAAAGGGTAAAAGAGAAGACTCTACACCCAAAGCTTATACATAGACTTCCCTTCATAACATTCCAAAATTCACTGTCTTAATAACTTATTTTATTTTTAAACTTTAAAAATGAGAATAGATTAATTAATTACCTTTTCACTCATCAAGGACTTCAGTCTTCAGAAAAAAACATTTTTGCTGACAATTAGGGACTAGATTTGACAGATAGAGTGCCTGATGAACTATGGACGGAGGTTCATGATATTGTACAGGAGACAGCGATCAAGACCATCCCCATGGAAAAGAAATGCAAAAAAGCAAAATGGCTGTCTGGGGAGGCCTTAAAAAGAGCTGGGAAAAGAAGAGAAGTGAAAAGCAAAGGAGAAAAGGAAAGATACAAGCATCTGAATGCAGAGTTCTAAACAACAGCAAAGAGATATAAGAAAGCTTTCCTCAGCAATCAATGCAAAGAAATAGAGGAAAACAACAGAATGGGAAAGACTAGAGATCACTTCAAGAAATTTAGAGATACCAAGGGAACATTTCATGCAAAGATGGGCTCAATAAAGGACAGAAATGGTATGGACTTTACAGAAGCAGAAGATATTAAGAAGATGTGGCAAGAATACACAGGAGAACTGTACAAAAAAGATCTTCAAGACCCAGATAATCATGATGGTGTAATCACTCATCTAGAGCCAGAAATCCTGGAATGTGAAGTCAAATGGGCCTTAGAAAGCATCACTATGAACAAAGATAGTGCAGGTGATGACATTCCAGTTGAGCTATTTCAAATCCTGAAAGATGATGCTGTGAAAGTGCTGCACTCAATATGCCATGCCAGCAAATTTGGAAAACTCAGGACTGGAAAAGGTCAGTTTTCATTCCCATCTCAAAGAAAGGCAATGACAAAGAATGCTCAGACTACCATACAATTGCACTCATCTCACATGCTAGTAAAGTAATGCTCAAAATTCTCCAAGCCAGGCTTCCGCAATACGTGAACCGTGAACTTCCAGATGTTCAAGCTGGTTTTAGAAAAGGCCAAGGAACCAGAGATCAAATTGCCAACATCCTCTGAATCATCAGAATAGTAAGAGAGTTCCAGAAAAACATCTACTTCTGTTTATTGACTATGCCAAAGCCTTTGACTGTGCGGATCACAATAAACTGCGGAAAATTCTGAAAGAGACAGGAATACCAGACCACCTGACCTGCCTCTTGAGAAACCTATATGCAGACCAGGAGGCAATAGTTGGAACTGGACATGGAACAACAGACTGGTTCCAAATAGGAAAGGGAGTACGTCAGGAGGTGTAATGTCACCCTGCTTATTTAACTTCTATGCAGAGTACATCCTGAGAAACACTGCGCTGGAAGAAGCACAAGCTGGAATCAAGATTGCTGGGAGAAATGTCAATAACCTTAGATATCCAGATGAAACCACCCTTATTGCAGAAAGTGAAGCCTCTTGATGAAAGTGAAAGAGGAGAGTGAAAAAGTTGGCTTAAAGCTGAACATTCAGAAAACGAAGATCATGGCATCTGGTCCCAACACTTCATGGGAAATAGATGGGGAAATAGTGGAAACAGTGTCAGACTTTATTGTTTTGGGCTCCAAAATCACTACTCCAAAGATGGTGATTGCAGACATGAAATTAAAAGATGTTTACTCCTTGGAAGGAAAGTTATGACCAATCTAGATAGCATATTCAAAAACAGAGACATTACTTTGCCAACCAAAGTCCATCTAGTCAAGGCTATGGTTTTTCCAGTGGTCATGTATGGATGTGAGAGTTGGACTGTGAAGCAGGCTGAGCGCTGAAGAATTGATGCTTTTGAACTGTGGTGCTGGAGAAGACTCTTGAGAGTCCCTTGGACTGCAAGGACATCCAACCAGTCCACTCTAAAGGAGATCAGTCTTGGGTGTTCACTGGAAGGAATGATGCTAAAGCTGAAACTCCAATACTTTGGCCCCCTCATGCGAAGAGTTGACTCATTGGAAAAGACTCTGATTCCGGGAGGGATTGGGGAGAGGAGGAGAAGGGGATGACAGAAGATGAGATGGCTGGATGGCATCACCAACTCGATGGACATGAGTTTGAGTGAACTCCGGAAGTTGGTGATGGACAGGGAGGCCTGGAGTGCTGCAATTCATGGGGTCACAAAGGGTCGGACACTACTGAGCGACTGAACTGAACCTAACTAAACAAGTTGCAATTAACAAGTATTTTATTTACTTACTCAGTGAACTTTTGTACTTGTTCTATTTCAGGGGAAAGAATGTAGCCTCTTACCTCTTGGAAATGTACATTGAACTTGAGAGACTGTTAGATGGATACTCGGTAGTAACAACTCCATATTAAGTACTTTCTTGATCCCCCAGCTTGGCATTTCCAACTATTTCAAGATGATTTTGTTTAAAGTAAAAAAAAAAAATTTAAAATACCAAATTGCATTTTGTACCTGCCCATCTAAGTTAGATATAACACCTAGGTTACAGATATAACATCTAATTTAGAGGTAACACATATGCCAAAAAGTTAATAACAAATTTGCAGGCCTCTAAAGGTCTTCCCTGGTGGCTCAGAGGTTAAAGTATCTGCCTCCAATGTGGGAGACCAGGGTTCAATCCCTGGGTTGAGAAGATCCCCTGGAGAAGGAAATGGTATCCCACTCCAGTTTTCTTGCCTGGAGAATCCCATGGATGGAGAAGCCTGGTAGGCTACAATCCAAGGGGTTGCAAAGAGTTGGACACAACTGAGCGACCTTAAATAAAATAAAATCCATGCATTGCAAGGTAAATTTTTCATGGTTTGGAACGATCTCTGTCAACAAAAAAAGCTAATCCATTGTCAGCCTAAAAATGAAATGGAATGTTTTACTCGTATAGAATAGATAACTGATAGAGAACCTACAGTATAGCTCAGGAAACTCTACTCAGTCCTCTGTAGTAAAATAAAGGGGAAGGAAATCCAAAAAAGAGGGGAGATATATATATATTATATATATATATAGAGAGAGAGAGAGAGAGAGACATATAGGTGATTCACTTTGCTGTACAGGAAACATTAATACAACATGGTAAAGCAAAGTATATTCCAATAAAAATTAATTTTTTAAAAACAATGACAAATGTACTTGAGTCAATATGAGGATTATAACTGGGGAGACAGTTCCTGGTCTGTTCTGAAGAGTAAAGGTAGAAGCCAATATGCGTGTGACTTTAGAGAGGGGGACAAGTAATCAGTGACGTATCTTGATAGAAGCTTATGGCTATGTGAGCATGGGTGCTCAGTGGTTCAGTCATGTCTGACTCTGTCACCCTATGGTCTATAGCCCTCAATATGGTATGAATCATTCTGTCCAAGAGATTTTCCAGGCAAGAATACTGGAGTGGGTTGCCGTTTCCTCCTCTGGGGTTTTTTCCTAACCCAGGGATCAAACCTGTGTCTCCTGAGTCTTTTTGCATTGGCAGGCAGATTCTTTATCATTGAGCCACCTGTGAAACCCTCTTTTTATCTGTAAGGAACAGACATAATGGTTTTAGTGCTTTTCTGAGTATGGAAAGATTCAAGAAATTGGGCTCATAAAATTTCCTCCTGAGATATCTATCTTAGCACTAGTTGTATCAGTTTCCCCAGAGCACAGATTGTGTTATCCTAATCTTTGCCCTGAATTCCTTATAAAGTGCACTGTAGCTTGGTGACTGCAGTGACTAATGACTGGCTTCTTATAAAACTTGATAGTGGGCAGCATTCTTTATTTTATGACCCCTTCTTTTTCATTCTTAATTCAATGAATGTTTGGGACACATTTCATGACCATTTTGTCCCACAGTGCTAGGAATCCCAGGTCAAGCAAGGTTTGTGTTGATAGGCCATTTGATGTGCAGTTACTGTTAACAGTAGCCAGATACCTCTGCTAGTATATCATGGACGAATAAATGGCTCCCTCTTGTTGCTTCTTCCTATATCTGGAGTTTCACTATTATAATCATTGATCTTATATATTTTGTCAATCGTTTAAAGTTGCTTAGCCATCATTAATTTTATTGGAGCCCCAATCACCCATTTGGTAATGCAAGGAATGATAATATTGTAAAATAGAATATGAGTAATGGAAAGCACAAGTAATACAGTTAGTAACATTAATGATGTTGTAAGTAAATATTTAAGCTAAGAATTTCCATTATGTACAGCCCAGTCTCTCCCCAGGCCATCTGACAGACCAGTCTGCCCAGCAACTATGATAGATTTGCTTTGTACAGAAAGTTCACCAATGATGTTTGCATGTACAAAGCCAGTGGCGGGTCATCATGACCCCTTACAGGATTGAGAGAGGAATATTACCTTTTAAGCCTGGTGTCAGAAGAAGAGCAATGGTACTTTATGGTTGAGCAGATGTTCCTGCCACTGGGGAGGCTGGTGAACACATAACAAGAATGTACAATGAACACTAGGGGATGGAGGAGGTCAAAGGGCAGAGAAGGCATTTTACGTTTAAATTTTTGACTTGCTTTAAAATAGAAATCTTACTTCATCACTGCTAATAGGAGAGTTTGGTTTTGAGAAAACATCTTTGTTCCAAGAATAAAACAGGATAGCTAAAAATAATAAAAATTATAGTAGCTATATAATGATTCCACAAATATTTCAACTGAGTCCTATATTGCTAGGTTTTTCATAGTGAATTATAATAGCAGATTCTCTTCTCTACATGGACATATACTGTATTAAAGAGCATTTTCCTAATGTAGCTGACTTTGACATTTTTCTTTTTAAATGAATAAATTACAATAATAATAATAATAAACATTTATTGCAAACTTACATGTCAAGGGTTGACCTCAACACATAAGCCAGGAGATGAAAGTTTTTCAATGTGGGTAGTCAGAAAATGAAACCTTATGATTGAGATCATTCAGTAAGTATATATTTAAGGTACTTGAAGGAGATTTGAAGACGTTAGCAGAGATATGCCCATCCATCCATCTTTCCACATAGTGTTTCCCTAGCCATGTATCAGCCCAAATGAAGAAACAGAATGACATATGACTTTTATATAGATCTTTCTGCCCAAGTATAAAGAGAAGTTTTGCTTGCTATTCAACAACATAATAAAGTTATATTTTTAAAGTATACATCTGAAAATGGATAAAGAATTTGTGGTACATACATACAATAAGAATATTACTCAGCCATAAAAAAGAATGAATTTAAGTCAATTCTAGTGGGGTGGATGATCCTTGAGCCTGATATAAAGAAAGAAGTTAAGTCAGAAAGAAAAAAATATATATATCATGTGTTAACATACATATGGAATCTAGAAAAATGGTACTGCTGAACCTATTTTCAGGGCAGGAATAGACCCAGTCCTTGAGAACAGACTTGTGCACACATCAGGGGAAGGAGAGGGCGGGACAAACTGAGAGGGTAGCACTGAAACATACACACTGCCGTACGTGAAACAGGTAGCTCATGGGAAGTTGCTGCAGAGCACAGGAAGACCCACCTGGAGCTCTGTGACAATCAGAGGGATGGGAGGGGGTGAGGATGGGCGGGAATTTCAAGAGGGAGGGGACATATGTATACATGTGGCAGATTCATGTTGCTGTATGCTAGAAGCCAACAGAAGGCTGTAAAGCAATTATCTTCCAATTAAAAATTTTAAAAAGTATATATCTGAGGTAAAAAATATTTTCTATTGGGAACTGTTTTGTTATTAGTAGAATACAGGACTGGCTTTTAAGTTTATTGAGTAACATTAAGAAGAATGCTTAATGAATACCAGCTATTATTTACTGAGCACCTGCTATGTGTCAGGCATACTAGTGGGTACTCTACACGTATCCCCAACTAACCCTGATTAAGAGTCTAAAAGATACATTTACAATTTAAAGATATAAAACCAAGACCCCAATTAATTTACCTTAAATCACAAAGCAGGTTAGTGCCAGAGTCAGCACTTGAACCTACATGTGGTACGCCAAGAGTTCCTCATCCACAGTCTCATGTACAAACCAGCCTACAGCCCTCTTGACTCTTTTTCAATGTGACACACACAAAAATGTGAATGACCATCCCAGATTACATAGGTTTCACAGTAGAGAAGGAAGAGAAATGACTGTGAATATAATTGCAGAATTAATGTGGTTGCAAATATAATTGCAGAAGATTTCGGGTGGCTTATTTTGGTAGACAGTGGGAAGTCGTTGGGTTACTTGAGAAAGAGAAGAGGACTTCCTGGAGTGTAGGTGAGGTCCCTGGTCAGGGAGCTAAGATTCCATATGCCTTGTAGCCAAGAAAAAAAAAAAGCAAAAACAACACAGAATATAAAATAGAGAAATATTATAACAAAATCAATAAAGATTTTTTAAATGGTTGGCATCAAAAAAATCTTTAAGGAAAAACAATGCTTTGTAAACTTGTCACATGCTGCATTTATGATGCATGCATTTCTCTGTATGTGAAAATTTACCTAAAAATATAGGGTACACAAATATCAATTTGGTCTAATTACCAACATTCCTTGGATCATCAAAAAAGCAAGAGAGTTCCAGAAAAACATCTACTTCTGCTTTATTGTGATGCAAAACCCTTTGTCTGTGTGGATCAAAACAAACTATGGAAAATTCTTAAAGAGATGGAAATAACAGACCACCTGACCTGCCTCCTGAGAAACCTGTATGCAGGTCAAGAAACGACAGTTAGAACTGGACGTGGAACAACAGACTGGTTCCAAATAGGAAAAGGAGTATGTCAAGGAGGTGTAATGTCACCCTGCTTATTTAACTTATATGCAGAGTACATCATGAGAAACGCTGGGCTGGAAGAAACACAAGCTGGAATCAAGATTGCTGGGAGAAATGTCAATAACCTTAGATATGCAGATGACACTACCCTTATGGCAGAAAGTGAAGAACTAAAGAGCCTCTTGATGAAAGTGAAAGAGGAGAGTAAAAAAGTTGGCTTAAAACTCAACATTCAGAAAAGTAAGATCATGGCATCTGGTCCCATAACTTCATGGAAAATAGATGGGGAAACAGTGGAAACAGTGGCAGACTTTATTTTTTGGTGCTCCAAAATCACTGCAGATGGTGACTGCAGCCATGAAATTAAAAGACACATGCTCCTTGGAAGAAAAGTTATGACCAACCTAGACAGCATATTAAAATGCAGAGAAAGTACTTTGCCAACAAAGGTCTGTCTAGTCACACGAATGTTTTTTCCAGTAGCCATGTATAGATGTGAGAGTTGGACTATAAAGAAAGCTGAGTGCCGAAGAATTGATGATTTTGAACTGTGGTGTTGGAGAAGAGTCCCTTGGACTGCACGAAGATCCAATCAGCCCATCCTAAAAGAAATCAGTTCTGAATATTCATTGGAAGAACTGATGCTGAAGCTTGAACTCCAATACTGTGGCCACCTGATGTGAAGAACTAATTCATGGAAAATCCCCTGATGCTGGCAAAGATTGAAGGCGGGAAGAGAAGGGGATAACAGAGGATGAGATGGTTGGATGGCATCACCGACTCAATGGACATGAGTTTGAATAAACTCTGGGAGTTAGTGATGGACAGGGAGGCCTGGTGTGCTGCAGTCCATGAGGTCACAGAGAGTCAGGTACAACTGAACAACGGAACTGCGTTGAACTGAACACAGATACTGAATGCTGGTTAATGGTATACATTCTAAATTACTTTAAAATGGAGTGTTCATTTGCATGCAGTTTACTTAGCTATGAATCATAAAAATATGATAGATTTGTGACTGTATCAAAGGATGAATGAATTGATAAATATATGATACAGTAAAATTTTAGAGATTTAGGTATCAGCATACTGGTGTTACTACATAGTCCCTTCAGGTTTTGTATATAGTTGACATTTTTCATAAGATGCTAGAAAAAAGTAGAAGCATAGCAATAGTGGGAGAGATTGCAAGAGCAGAGAGCAATGCTCAGAAACATTATAATAATATAGATCTGAGCTGTTGAATACCTGGACTAGTTAGTGACAATGGGAAAGAAAAAATAAAAACGAGTTACTTTTTAAAAATTAGAAATAAGGGATGAAACAAAGAAAGGTGGATCTTACCAGGAGATTTTAGCCTAGGAGAAAGATCCAATGAAGGTGTTGCCCTCTGGCATGGAGATACTGTGTGACAGGTGCTTTTTTGTAGCAGGTGTTTTTGGAGACTGCCCAAACTAAAATCCCCCCTAACATTGACAACAGACTTTGTACCTGACATCTTCTGACCCCACCAGAGTTCCTTTTACTGGCCACACCAGTACATACACCATGCCACATGCTCTTTCTACAATGTGACATTCACAGCCCTCCATCAAAACTAAGAAGAGGCCCCAGATCCACTCCACTTAAAAGGAGCTGGACCTGTGTAATATTTTCAGCCAGTCGCCTTTAGCAGCATGGCTACTGTGTGTCTTTGCCTGTTACCTCTCTCCCATGACTCACACCTTGTGAGCCTGACATACCGATGGAAGAATCCTGGTCACCCTGAGGCCACCAGCAGGAGAGGCCACATGGAGACCAAACAGAGAGAGGGAGGGGGAGAGAGAGAGATGTTGGAAGAGGCTCAGTGACTCTGGCCCCTTCTGCTGGACCGCTCCCTGCCCTGGTGGATGCTGGGCCACGAGTTTCCATGGGATTCTTTCTGAGCCCTGTCCAATTGTAGATTTGTCAGGGAAATAGGTGTCATAATTTTAAGCCACTGACTTTTGGGATACCTTGTCATTCAACCATCATAAAAACACTTTCACACAGACGTTTTCCTTTAAGGTGACACTATCCTAGCAGGAAGACCTGACTTCTTTCAAGACAACTTAAGCCCCCAGGAAACATGAACACTTGCTTCTTAGCAGTGAAAGAACATCTTATTCCAACTAGTTTCTTTCTTCACTCTGCAATAGTACCTAGATTAGATTAGTCTTGCATCTTTAAACTTTTCTAAATCAGAGAAAGATTCTCCATGGCTTCCAAAATCTAGATGGTAAATACCAAACTCAGGCCTACCACCAGTGTATGTGTGCTCTCTGCGCAAAGTAGAAAAAAGGCACCATTTACTCCAGGTGTTATACTTCCACCATAACTGTCATAATACATACCAATTTTGTTAGAAAAATATATTTTACTTCCACTTGATTTAAAATTATTTTATTATACTAAACTATAATACCTATGATATAATTGGCAAAGTTTGAGTGCAGTGTACAACCTACATAATTGTAAAGCCAGTCTGAAAATTCTCCAAGGTTTCCTAAATCTGTCTTTACTTGGCTTGAGGTGGTTGTAAGCATTCTCTCAGTCTCACTGAATAAACTTCTCTCCTAACAATCTGAGTGTGAATATGACTAGGAATGCCACAGAATTAGTTAGGGAGGAGGGGCTGTCATCTCTTAGCAATTCCTATATAGATTCAATAGCACAGCCCTTTAAAATAAAGGGATACTGTTTACTTGTTCAAGGTGCAGTTTAGGAAGAAAAATAGTCCCGTTTAATGTAGTCCCAATGACATCTGGTTGTTATTATCTATTTAGTCGGTAGTTATTGATTTTATGTATATATGTGTGTTTACATACATATATATGTGCTAAGCACTAAGAATATGGTGACGAGCCATGGAATTTACAGTGTAATAGGTTATTCAGGCAATTTTAAGACCACACAAGTATATAAATATATAACCACTGGCACCCAAAATTCCAAATTTGGGGCTTCCCCGGCAGTGGTAAAGAACTGGTGGTAAAGAGAAGGAAATGGCAACCTACTCTAGTACTCTTGCCTGGAGAATCCCATGGACAGAGGAGCCTGGAGGGCTGCAGTTCATGGAGTCACAAAGAGTTGGATACAACCGAGCATGCACCCACAGAATCTCAAGTCATAGTGGAATATTTGGAGCACAGGTCTGGACTGAAAATAGAGATTCAGGATTTATCTCACAGACATGGTGGTTCTAAATATAAGACATGATAGTCACAAGGAGTAAAGGTATGAAAAAGAGTTGCAATGTACACCCCTAGTTCCACAGAAGGAGGAGCCCTGGAAGAACAGGAGAGGCAGAGAGACACAAGTAAGCATGAGTCTGAGCCTCAGCACACATTGAGGAGACTGCTTCAGAAAGAGCTGGTAGGCTGGAGAGCAAAAATCCACAGATGGTTCGAGCATAAGCCCTGAGTAGAGGGCTTCCCAGTGGCACAGTGGTAAAGGGTCTGCCTACAATGCAGGAGAGGCAGAAGATGTGGGTTTGATCCCTGGGTTGGGAAGGTTCCTTGGAGGAGGGCATGGCAACCCATACCAGTATTTTTGCAGGGAAAATTCCATGGAAAGGAGAGCCTGGCGGGCTACAGTCCATAGAGTCACACAGAGTTGGACATGACTAAAGCGAATGAGCACCCATGCAGACAAGCACTGAGAGATTACTAGGTTGGACAAATAAGCGAGCACTGGCCACCTTCAAGTTTAAAAATGAGGCCTGAGTTTTATGATAAAGACATGAGGAGAATATTGTAGCTTCACAAGGAAAAGAAATTCAAATTAGGGTGAGGCATTCAGGGAGACTTTCAGGGAAGGCTGAATCTGAGCTCAGTTTTAACAAGTAAATTAGATAAGGGAAATCTTTTTTTTTTTTTTTTCCAGTTGCACCATGTGGCATAAAGACAGATTTTAGCTCTCTGACCAGGGATTCAACCCATGCATTCATCCTGCAATGGAATCATGGAGTCTTAACCACTGGACCACCAGGGAAGTCAATCTATAAAACAAATAGATGTAGATGCTCTGTTTTCTACACATGTGTAGAAAGCAAACTTATGGCTGCCAAGGGGTAACGGAGCTAGGGATAAACTGGGAGACTGTGATTGACATATACATACTACTATATATAAGAGGGCTTCCCTGGTGGCTCAGTGGTAAAGAATCCACCTGCCAATGCAGGGACATGGGTTTGATCCCTTGGCTGGGAAGATCCCCTGGAGAAGGAAATGGTAACCCACTCCAGTATTCTTGACTGGAGAAGTCCAGTGGACAGAGGGGCCTGGCAGGCTACAGTCCACGGACTCAAAAAGAGTCAGACACAAATAAGCAACTAAGCACGGCAGAGCATCATATGTGTACCTGTAAAACTGAATGATTCACTTTGCTGTACAGTAGAAACTAATGCAACATTGTAAATGAACTCTAGTCCAATTAAACTTTAAAAAAAAAAGTTACATTTCTCCATCTATTAGTGTATAATATCATATAAGAAACAAATCGCCAGTCTAGGTTCAATGCAGGATACAGAATGCTTGGGGCTGGTGCACTGGGATGACCCAGAGAGATGGTATGGGGAGGGAGGGGGGAGGGGGGTTCAGGATTGGGAACTCATGTGCACCCGTGGTGGATTCATGTTGATGTATGGCAAAGCCAATACAGTATTGTAAAGTAAAAAAAAAAAAAAGTTATACCAATAGTGAGATTAAAAGACGTTTGAAGCCACAGAGAAACAGGAGAGTATGGCATGTTCCCAAGTTGCCAGTGGTTTGGGGCAAGCAGTTGAACTTGAACAAATGACTGAGACAAGACTAGGGAGTAGGAACCTAGATACCTAGACAAGGTCTAGGAATGGAGCTTGAGATCAAAGTTATGGGGAACATTGAAAGATTTGAAACGGGAAAGTAATGTAAAAATATCTATGCTTTAGTAAGAGCACTATAGCAGTAAGGTTGATCAGTCTCAAAAGACAGACACAAAGCAAGAGCTCAGTAACAAGGGGAGTTTCAGAGGTGGAGATACATATGAACTATTCTTTAAAGGACGAGAGTCAAGGCTTGAAGACTCTGGAGTCTGGGGGCCAGATGAGTGAGAAATCTAGAATGCTACTCAGGTCTTTGTCTTTATTCCCAGGATGAATCTGAATTACAGGGACTGCATTTACCACTAAGGAGAACACTGGTGTAGAAGAAGACAGGGTTGAAGCATCCTAGGGTTTTCTAATGGCAGCAGAGATCCACTCTGGGTAGAGAGACCTGAGCTATGAGAATAAAACAGACATATCAGCATATGCACTCAGACTTTCTTCTGAAACTGATCAGATCAGGTTGTCCTTAAATCTGTGAAATATTACTGGAAAATCCAGTGATTTTTGAAATCCATGATACAACATTAAGCCCAGAAATTATCATTTCACATTCTTCCAAAGCAGACTGGCAGGAAGGGAAGGAAATCATTTCACCCTCTCCTCTTTCAGTTGATTTGAATATTTTGAGAGCCAAACACTATGCTAATAACTTAAGGCCACAACTCACAACCTACTTCACATCTCCTTCCCTTTGTCCACACCCCACACCCCCACACCTAATGCTGATGCCCGTGTACACCACCCATTAGTCTATGGACTCCTTTTTGAAAAATCACCAGAATTATAGAAATAACGTGTTCATTTTTTAAGTTGCATTGACATCGCATCTAAACAGAGCTGCTATTGCACTTAGTGAAAAAACAGTGACTGTAATCATTCAGTTGACTGAATAAAATGATGAATAAGACAATTATGTTAATATATGAGTAAGCAGCAAGAGCATACTTAAGTTATATTGAACTTCTGTAATTCCAAAAATCCAATACCAAGGAAGAAAATGTAGGGAAAAAACAGGTAAACTGAGCCCCAAAGAGGCACAGACAATCACAAGAACAGGATTCAGGGCAGTGCTGTCAGCTGCATTCCTCATTACTCATACAGATAACTCATTTTCAGTCCAGGAAATGTTCTAGGATAGTAGAAGACATATACTGAGTGTTTATTCTAAAATTACCAAGTGTGACGCTTCAAACATTTGTTTCCTTAAAGGAGACTGACTGACATTTGAACTTCCTTCTAAAATTGCATTAAATATGTATCAGCTCTGAGGGCCTACCAAAACAGAATGATGCATTTTCAATTTAGTCTTGGTTACACTTGACCTATTTTAAAGTGTTTCTCTAATGAAATGGAAGCTACAGCAAAATTAATTCTATGCAAGAGGCAGGGCATACTCCGTGTTCCTTAATCACCACGCACAACATGTGCTTGGCCTGAGCATAGAAACAGTACAGCGCTGACCACGGCTCTAAACTGGCAGGCTTGATAACATTGTCATTGTCGTCACAATGAAGTTCAGGAGGCTTTCTGGCCTGAATGCAACACTCGTGTTTTACTCTAAGGAATAAAGAAGGGCAGAGACCCAAAGATTTCTGCTGTGGCAGTTTTAGCTTGTAGCAGTGTGAGTAATTCTGTATCTAGAGTAATTGAGCTAAGGAGGGACAGGTGAAAGCCTGGTCTTCTTCATTATTCTCCAAGTATCTGCTACATGTCGGACCCGTTTATAGGCATTTCCACATGAATTAACTCATTAGTGAGTTCATCCTTAAGATCTTGTATACCTCTTTAAAACACACACATACACACTACAAACCATTTGAAAGAAGGAAACCAAGGTCAAAAGTGTTCTAAAGTGACAGCACTGGCAAATTGGAGACCTGGGTTTGTAAAAACCTTCCCCTCCTCCCCATTCTTCACCTTCTCAGTGATGTGTGTGAATCACACACAGTGCATGTGGGCACTCTGCTGAGGGTATGAGTGTGCGGTGAATAAGATGTCCCTGATAGAGATTTCACTCTAGTTGGATAGAACAACAGTAGACAAGTCAAGATATAAGCCAGATGGTGGTAAGAGGTACTGAAGAAATATCTTGCATGGAGAATTGGGAGAGTGGGAGTATTTTTAGTTTGCTTTTTGTTTTGTTTTCAATGAAAAATGAATAGGCAAGGCCTCTCTGATGAAGAAATTTTCTAAAAAGTTTTCTTGGAGTCTAGTTGATTTCCCTGGTGGCTCAGTGATAAAGAATCTGCCTGCCAATGCAGGAGACGCAGGCTCAATCGGGAAGATCCCCTGGAGAAGGAACTGGCAACTCACTCCAGTATTATTGCCTGGAAAATTCCATGGACAGAGGAGACTTGTGGGCTAAAGTCCATGGGGTCATAAAGAGTTGGACACAACTTAGTAGCTAAACAACATCCTGTTGTGTTAGTTTCAGGTGTACAGCAAAGTGAATCAACGTATATCTATTCTTTTTCAGATCTTTTTACTTATATAAGTTGTTACAGAGTATTGAGTAGAGTTTCCTGTGCTATACCATAGGTCCTTATATGTTATGGATTTTGCATGTAGTACTGTGTGTGTGAGCACCACAATGTTCATTGCAGCACTATTTACAATCGCCAGAGAAGAGATATTTTAAGGAGAGAACTGAACGGTGCAAAATCACTAGAAGTAAATGAGCAACTAACTATTTTAGCACCAACCATTTTTACATGCCAGACTCCTGAGTAAGGAGCTTAGCATCTTCTGAAAAGTGAAAAGTGGTACTTACTCAGCCATGTTTGACTCTTTGCAATCATATGGACTGTAGCCCACCAAGTTCCTCTGTTCATGGAATTATCCGCAAGAATACTGAAGTGGGTTGCCATTCCCTTCTTCAGAGGATCTTCTCAACTCGGGGATTGAACTTGGGACTCCCACATTGCAGGTACACTCCTTACTGTCTGTGTCACTAGGG
Source organism: Capra hircus (assembly GCF_001704415.2). Lineage (NCBI taxonomy): Eukaryota > Metazoa > Chordata > Mammalia > Artiodactyla > Bovidae > Capra > Capra hircus. The sequence goes on from NC_030813.1 coordinate 2,138,613, forward strand.
AGGTTAGTCTGGCACAAATATAATAAATAAGAGAGAGAAAATAGTGAAATAAGAGGGAACAAATCATGAACCATAAGAGACATGCAGAGCCTTCTAGATTTTATTCTAACATTAATGGGAAGCTACAGAAGAATTGTGGTTTAAAAAATGACAATCTAATCTCCATCTTTAAAAAATTATCTTAGGTTCTGTGTGAAGAATAGATTGTTTATTTTTTGTCTACTTGATTGTAGTTTTAGAGAGGCACATGCGAAATCTCAAATGACAATTGTTCATTTACCTGTTTCTCCATGGAAAGTTTTGATTTATGTTTTGAGTCTGTTTTATACGAGCACTTATGTTTATAATGTCATGCCTTTCCTATTATTTTCTTTTACAGTATATAATATCCTTATGTTTTTTTTTTTTTTCCTTTTTTTGAAAGTCACTCAGTCATGTCCAACTCTTTGAGACCTCATGGATTATACAGTCCATGGAATTCTCCAGGCCTTATGTAGTCACATGATATTGTTGTCTCAAATTTTATTTTTTTAGGTTTTAAAATTACTATCCTAGCTTTGTTATTGCTGTTTGTAGTTTCCCTTTTAAAACATTTTGTCTTTTTGTTTTAAAAGTGTCACTTGCAGAAAACATAAATCTAATTTGTTATTCCTGAGCTCTTATTTTATTAATATTTTCTAGAACTTAATTTTCAGTTGTTATGAATACATTTTCTTTAACTAAGTACTGTGATTTTGTGCTTGTTCTCTCTCTTTCTCTCATACATACACACACAATGTTACTGAATAATTTGATGGCTGCTTCTTCCCCTGATACGTATAACATCTCTGGGGTACTGTTTTGTTTTTCTTTACTTATTTGAATACTTACTTCAAGAATGATTTCACTGTATGACATTATCGAAAGTCCTGAAATTTTCAATGCCTATGTTTATGTCCTTAAATTTGCATAATTATTCAACTGGATATCCTTTAATACTTTAAAAAATTACTCCATTTTTATATCATATATTACTATAGAAACATTTGACACCTGATTTTTATTCCTACATGGGAGTTTGCTTTTCTCTCTGAATGTTTTTTACGTACTCTCATTGCCTTCAATATTCTCGTTTAACAAAATTTGTTAAGTAATGGTGTTGCCTTCTCCCCTTATTTAGCATCCTAAACTTTTTCATCCTGAAGTCTTCCATCTTCTTTTAATCTTGTGAAGCTTATCTTTCTTAGTATAGTTTATGTATATTTTTTATATATCTTTAGAACTATCTTCTGGAAGAGCTCCTCCATATTATCTTCCAAATCAGTAATTCCTTCTTCAGCTATATCTAGCCTGGTATTTATCCCTCTCTTATGTTCTTTATTTCAACTATTACATTTCAATATCTAATATTCACAAGGACTTTATGACTTATTTTTCTTGTGTCCTATTGCTTCTCTCTTACCTTTTCTGCTCCCACATATATATTACACTTATTTTAAATCACAGTTCCAATGATTGTATGTCAATAGGTTTCATTTTAAACCTTTCTTTACCAAGGTTGTATTCAAGTCTCCAGTGTTTGATTTGTGAGCTCCCACTTGTCTGGAGGCCACAGCCCTTCTGGGGAAAGGGCATGAGAGACAGCAGAAACCCCACCCAAACTCCTGCTGACAACCCCTACCCACTGTCACTCTTCTGAGTAAACTCACAGGCCAGATCTTTGCATCAGAGTTCTGAAACGAGATGAGGAGCATGAGGAGGAGGTTTCCTCCCTAGGGAGCCACTGTTTCCCTGGGGATTTAAAGGAGGCAAGGCTGCAGGGGCTCTAACAGAGGAGGACCCTTTTTCAGCCTCCTCAGCCATCACTGTTGTCTCTGTGTTGCTCGTGTTTGGCTCTGTTATATTTTTCAGCCCTGACTGCACCTTATGAGAGGTAAAGGAATGATTGAAGACATGAGGGGGGAAGCAAAGAGGCACCTGAAAGATGCACAATGGCCCCTTCACCACTTGCCACACTCCCAGGTCAAGGCCTCAGGCATCCCCTGGAGTGGATCAGGTTGGGGTGGTTTTCTGTTATGCAGGCAACTCCTGCTGGTCTTCTTTCTACTCTCATCTTTGGTTCCTCCAAGTTTGATTTTGAAGGAGTGCTTAGGAACTCAAGCTAGCTTAATATTATAACAGGAGCAGAAGTTTCCTTTTTTTCCCCTCACGTTTCTTTGATTTTAATCAGTGCTTTCTTTATTCTCCAAGTGGAATTCATGAATTATACTCATGACAGACTACAAAAGTAATATATAATATATCAAAGTCTATGGCATATGGCAAGCACTTAAAAAAAACAACTTTTGCCTTTTATGATATTATGTTTATGGGTTTCTCTAGGGAATCACAACTTTATTTCTTCCCTTTTTCAGATGTTGCAATATCTCACATATTTTTGTCACCTGCATTTCCTAGAATAGATGTTTTATGAGTGACAGGAAAGCAAATCTTTTTTAATAGATGTCTTTGGTTAGCATTGTGCTTCAATACAGAAAACTAAGAAAATTTTTCTGTTTTTAATATTGAAAACTGAGTAAACAAATAAGAAAAAGAACAACTGAAAGCCTAGTTTTAAGATAATTAGAAAGTTTACAAATTTTGAAATGTTGAACATTAAAATAAAATGCAACTGTCGTGAAACCCTAGACAGAGTAAATTAACACAACATTCTTGGATTTAATTAAACAATGTTCACCCAGTTAGGCTTTTGCTAAATCCTGAATAGGGCAAAATTGAGCAAAACATTTTATTTTTCTTTATTTGGACACAGCACCTGTCATATGGGATCTTAGTTCCCTGACCGGGGATCAGACCCTGTTCCCTGCAGTCTCAACCACTGGGCTGCCACGGGAATTGCCTCAGAAAAGATTTAAATGGACAAGTTGTTTCATCAGAAACTTATGTCTAGAAATGAATTCTAAGAAATAATGAAGAAGTATGCACAAATTGGGCTTCCCTTGTGGCTCAGCTGGTAAAGAATCTGCCTGCAGTGTGGGAGACCTGGGTTCAATCCCTGGGTTGGGACGATCCCCTGGAGATGAGAAAGGCTACCCACTCCAGTATTCTGGCCTGGAGAATTCCATGGACTGTGTAGTCCGTGGAGTCGAAAAGAGTTGGACATGACTGAGTGACTTTCACTTTCACATGCACAAGTTAGTTTCTCCAAAGATGTCCCCATCCAAAACTTAGGGACCTGGAATGTTGTCTGCCATTTCTCCACAGCAAAAGGGATTCTACAGATGAGGCTTACTTAAGGATCTTTAGATGGGAAGATGATCCTGGATTATCTGAGTGGATCCAATGTAATTATTCAGTGGATCCTGAATAGGAAGGCAAGATGGATAAAATCAGGAAAAAGACTTGAAAAAACAGAACTAGAGATTGAAATTATGTACTTTGAAGTGTGAAGAAGGGGGTGGGCCCAGCAATGCAGGGGCTTTTGGAAGCTGGAAAAGGCAAGGAAATGGATTCTCACTTGAAGTCTCCAGAAGAAACACAGTCTTGTTGACATCTTGATTTTAATCTGATGTCTAGAACTGTAAAATAATAAATTTGGTTATTTTAACTGACTAAATTTTGTGTTAATTTGTTAAAGTCACAATAGGAAACTAAAAATGTACATAATAGGAAAAATTAATAACAAATCAACTGCAGAGAGTTAACTAAGGAATGACACAATAAAAAATAAATATTATACATCCACTGGAATTATATCATAGGACAATATTTATTATGTGCTCCTCATATTATGTTATTAATTAAAAATAGCTTTATACCTTTTATTATTATAGAAAATAGCTTTATAAAACAAAATGTTAAGTAATTCATTTAAACAACAAAATTACAAGTTAAAATAGCTGCATTTTAAGTGCTTTTATGCGCACTAGCAAATTTTAAAGAGCTTTACATGCATTATCTCAATTACTGCCCCTGAAGGGTTGATTACACTGTCCTCATTTTACAGAGGAGGTAATTAAGGCACTGAGTCAGTAGGAGATTGCAGTTAGTAGGTGACAAGTTTGAAAACAGGACATGATACCCTTGAACTTGCACTCTTAGTCCTCTTGCACAAATAACTCTGAACAGTAAACAAAGCAAATTTATAAAACATGGTAACGTTATGTGGTGGAAGACAGCCATGTTTTCTACTCTTCACCTGAACAATAAATTTTAATTACTTTTGAAATGCAGAAAAAATTAATTTTAAAAAGAATAAAACAAAGTTTTAAAAATCTGTTGAGATGGTCTTTGAAAAATAGTTTCTATTCTCATTTTTATTTTTAGAAAAAATAGCACCTGTCTCATTTCAAAGTAAATTGCTCTAAGGATTTTTCTATAAGTATTCAATTGTCTAGAGAATGAAATCATGTCATGACCTACTTGATTACATATCATTCAGAGTTTTGCAGATCTAATATATGCGTATTTAAATAGCAACACATTTATTTATAAATACCAATAAAGTTACACATGAGAAAATGTAACACTATGAATTGAACTAAAAAACTAACCCAGTGAAAAAATGGGATATGATTAGCCCTTAATATGGCCCACATCATTACAATTATAAGGAAAGTACCTACAAAGACATACAAAAAACTACCAGACTAGAACCATACTAAAAAACAAACAAATACAAAACCTGCTATTGGTAAAAGACTTACATTGTGTTCTTGCTGAAAGAAAACTATCATATTATGCCTCTGCCTGATCCCTTATTCAATATCTAAAGTCTCTACTAAAGCAAATCTTGACAGTTTACCCTCTACTATGGGTCCCCTGTTTTCTGAAGTGCTGACTCAGACACCCTAAATCACTTGCAACTTTGGTACATCTTGTTGATAATTGTATTTCCCAAAAAAGGAAAAGCAGATTAACAGAGAAATAGCTGTAATCATGGAAAAGCTAAGGCACCAGATCCTTTATACAGTAAGTAGCGAAGACTGTTTTTTCATTTAAGTCATCCATTTATAGGACTAGATAGTAAGTCTAGGAGAACACCTGTGTATCCAACTGCTAAGACAGAGAATGGCAAAGAGTAAAACAGCCATGAGCTACATCCTCTACAAAGTGAAAAGTGAAAGTGAAAGTCACTCAGTCGTGTTGGACTCTTTGCAACCCCATGGACTATACAGTCCATGGAATTCTCCAGGCCAGAATACCGGAGTGGGTGTCCTTTCCCTTCTCCAGTCTACCGCATTGCAGGTGGATTCTTTATCAGCTGAGCCACAAGGGAATCCCCACCCTCCACAAAACATCCAGCTAAATGCAAGGGAAAGGATTTAACGAGCAAACAAGTAAATCCAGAAGGGCTGGGGTCAAAGACAATCCCATGGTCTTGCTGTTGGCGTATTAGGTCTGTCTGTCTCTTCTCTCTTTTGAAGATTAATAAACAGAAATAAAAACACACTTATAGTTGCCAGGTACTATAAGACAAGAAAAAGGAAACACCTCATTTCATTAAAAAAAAAAAAAAAAATAGAATCCCTCCAGTGATTCACAACCAGAATAAGAACATTTGTCTTTCTTGGTAACAATTGTATCCCCAGCTCCTAAAATATTTGTGTGACTGATTGTGGGCATTCAATAAATCTTCATTCATTTAATGAATAAATCATTTCAGAACATATTTCACACTCTTAATGGGTAACAATAAGTCTTTAAAAGGCAAGAATGTAAATCTATAAAGAGAATAAACTGAGACCAGAAAACAAAAAGAAAATAAAATGTACAAGTAAGAAAATTGAAAAGAAAATAATAGTACAGTCAAGGGAGTAATAAATGATAGATATAAAGAATGTATCTTTTTTTATTTTTTCTTTTTTTTCTTAAAGAATGTGTCATTATGTATGAATCAAATATTTACTCACTATAACTTGTCCTTTGACTTCACTTTTTTTTTTTTTCACTTTTTTAAAGACTTTATTTTTTAGAGCAGCTTTTAGATTTACAGAAAAACTGAAAGGGAAATACAGAGATTTCTCATACACCCGCCCCCCCCAATAACTTTGCTATTTTTAAAGTACAGAAATATTGAAATTTTATATATCATAGAACCTCTCTCTCTTTCTCTTTTTGTCTCTCTTTCTCTCCCTCTCTCTTCCTCTCTTTCTGTTCTTTAGTTTTATGTCAGCCTTAGAAAGACTCTTATCATACTATGATTATAATTTTCCCATTTTAAAAATAATTTTCTGCAAAACTTTTAACTCAATTATAATTTATTGTTATGCAAGATGAGAGATTTGTATTTAATGTGATATTTTTTGTTTCATTTTATTTTTAATTTTTTAAAAATTTTTTAATTGAAGGATAATTGCTTTATATAATTTTATGGTTTTCTGTCATATCAACAGGAATCGGCCAAAAATAAGCTTGAAGTCACCGTAGGTGATTTTTGTTTCTCTTAATAACTAATTAAGGAATTTGGACAATTACAAAAGCTGAAAAAAATATTTAAAATTCATCTTGGTGCAAGAATTTGGAGAATTAAGATGACAAGGATGAAATAGCAGGCAAAGATCCAAAAGGGGTAAAAATCAGAGAAGGTAGCTTGGCATTTGGGGCTACTTTACCCTATACAGTGAGCATGTTGCTCAGTTGTGTCCAACTCTTTGTGACCCCATGGACTATCACCCACCAGGCTCCTCTGTCCATGGGATTTCCCAGGCAAGAATACTGGAGTAGATTGTCATTTCCTTCTCCAGGAGATCTTCCAAGCCCATGGATCAAACCCAGGTCTCCTGCATTGCAGGCAGATTCTTTACCTTCTGAGCCACCAGCAAAGCAATGTAGAGATATTTACCAATTTCAGAAATGGCCAAGCAGCTGGCAGTCTGAGGAGCCAAATTAGGATCCAGGGCCTGCCCAGTCAGGGACCTGGTGAGCATCCCCCACTTTGGTGACCCTTTAGGGCTAACCCCAAGAATTATGAGTGAGCAGAAAGCAGACGTGTTTCATAGCACCTGCAGCCTTTTTCCCACATCATTTCAGTGCCTGGAATGAAAATAATGTGATTCTGGATTACTAATGACACTAGTTACCTGGGATAAACAAACCTATATTCTCTATTTGAGTCAGATTATTTCTGAAAACCACTGGTAGGAATACAATGTCCAACAATAAATAGACCCAGGTATACAAAGAGACAAGACAACAAAACTAGAGCCAAGTCAAGGTTCAATCAGAAAGAGAGGAGCTATAGGATGTATTCCAGGTACAGAGCAATTACTAGGAGTACTGGAGGCCTCTAGCCACACTGGGAGATAGGAAGGGCTGAAAATCTGAGAAGCATCCATGGAAAATTACTGCACTCAGCTGGAAGTACCAAAGTAGAACTTTTCAAAATCTTTCCCAAAGCTGCCACAGTTCTCAGGAAATTCTCAGAAGTTCCCACATATACCACAGTCTGCAGAAGAGAAATGGGTGGATCTCAAGGACTCATCAGAGAGCCACTGTGAAGCTCAGGCCAGCTGATGCAGCAGCTGAAAAAGTCTCTGAGAATTATGGCTTCTTTTCTCTTCCACCTTCCCAGTCACTTCCGGGAGTCTCTCACCAAGGAGTACCCAGGGGAGGGGATCTTGAGTTCTACGTCCTTTGGCCTATTTTTTTTTTGTTGTTTGGTTCCTAAAAGTTATATAGAAACATCAGAGGATTTCTTAATGAATTCAGAACAGTGAAAGACTTTTAAACTATGATGACCTTAAAAGGAAAGATTAGTTGATTGGACTTCAGTAAAAAGAAGAAATTGGTCATTGAAAACATCATTAATGGAGTAAAAGGTCAAGCTATAGAGTAAGAAGCAATATTTTAAGCATGCATAACAGACAGAGATTAGTATAAAGAACTATGATTCAGTAAAGGGGGAAAAATTAACCTGAAAGCAAAATAGAAAAATGGCAATCAACAGCATGTCACAAAGAAAACATTCAAATAGTTAATAAGCATGTGAAAGACTTCCAAGCTAATGAGTAATCAAGGAATGCACACTTAAAGCCTAAAGGTATACTCCAATAATTTTTTTTTATTTTAAAAATTAAAAAAAAATGTTTTTATTTTATTTTATTTTATATCAGAGTATAGCCAGCTAACTGGAGAGGGAAACGGCAACCCATTCCAGTATTCTTGCCTGGAAAAATCCCATGAACAGAGGAGCCTAGCAGATTACAATCCATCGGATTGCAAAGAGTCAGATGCAACTGAGCACTTGTGTGTATAACCAGTTAACAATGTTGTGATGATTTCAGGTGGATAGCAAAGGTACTCAGTCATATATATACATTCATTCTCCCCCAAGCTCCCCTCCCATCCAGGCTTCCACATAACACTGAGCAGAGTTCCCTGAGCTATATTATACAATATTGTTGGTTACCCATTTTAAATATACCAGTGTGTACATGTCCATCCCAAACTCCCTAATTATCCCTTCTCCCCATCCTTCCTTCTTGGCAGCCATAAGTTCATTCTCTAAGGCTATGAGTCTGTTTCTATTTTTAAAAAGTTCATTTGTATCATTTCTTATTAGATTCCACATATAAGGGATGTCATATACATTTCTCATTCTCTGACTTACTTCATTCAGTAGGACAATCTCCAGGTCCTTTCATATTAAAAAGCACAAGAAGATACTGTTATACAGATGTTAGAATGCCTACAATTTAAAAGACTAAAAATATTACGTGCTGGAGAGGATACAAACCAATGGGGGTTTGTAGGAAAATTAATTGAAACAACCACATCTGGTGTTACCTTCTGTTACACTGTTAACTGAGAAAATGATTAAGAATTAATAAAGAAATCTTGCTTCTGATAGGTTTGCTTTTGACCACTTCTGGCATTATCTTCTAAAGCCAAAAGTTTATATATTTTATGATCAAACACTTCTACTCATTTATATATTCAATAGAAATGTGTTTACATTTGTATCAAGATACATATAATAATATTTATAGCATGATTAATTTTAATAATACAACTGAACCAAATTTATAAATAAAATAAGTAAAAAAATTATGACATGTTTATAAAATGGAACAGTATGCAGCAATGAAAATGGCTTCATGTATAGGCAAAAAATTAATCTCAAATATAATGTTAAGAGACCAGTCAGAAAATAATGCATACTGTAGGATTCTCTTTACATAAAGCTAAAAAACAAGTAAAACTGTATCATAGTTATTAGGAATATAGATAGATAGATGCTTAAAATACTTTTTAAAAGAAAGAAGGTAATATCATAAAAGGCAAAATAATTTTTCTCTTTAGGAGGGAAAAATGATGTCTAAAAGGGTACTGAAGGCTACTTCTAAAATGAGCATGATTGCATCTCTGGACATGATTTACTTAGTGATAACTCACTAAGATTGCTAGCTAATATTGGGGACTTTTTTGCATATTATACCACTAAAAGGAAGTACATATGGAGTCCTCACACTATCCTATGCAAATCCTTCTGTCACACTGTTAACTGAGGAAATGGTTAAGAATGAATAAATCTTGCTTTTGATAGATTTGCTTTTGGCCTTCAGAAGTACTCTCCCACGTCACTGTTATGCTTTCAACTTACCATTCATGCTCTGTTGATGTCTTGTTTCAGTGGGAATAAAGGCGCTGTCTACCTGCCTCTGATTTGGATTCTTTCCTAGGCGTATCTGGCAGGTCCTTGTCTTCTCTTAAGATCACTAATCTGTTATTGCTCTAACCTTTCTCTCTCATTCTTCTTCATCTTCCCTCTCTTCCTTTAAGTAAGTCCCTTCTCTGTGCTGTTCTCTGTCATATGCATGAGCCTTATCAAGCAATGTGGCTTCCCTGATAGCTCAGTTGGTAAAGAATCCACCAGCAATGAAAGAGACCCAGGTTTGATTCCTGGGTCAGGAAGATCCTCTGGAGAAGGGATAGGCTACCCTCTCCAGTATTCTTGGGCTTCCCTTGTGGTTCAGCTGGTAAAGGATCTGCCTGCAATGTGGAAGACCTGGGTTCGATCCCTGGGTTGGGAAGATCTGGAGAAGAGAAAGGCTACTCCCTCCAGTATGGAAGCCTGGAGAATTCCATGGACTGTATAGTCTGGGGTCACAAAGAGTCAGACACATGAGTGACTTTCACTTCACTTCACTTATCAAGCAATGTACACAGCAACTGTGGGAATACCTGCTTCACTTATAAGATTGTGGTCATTCCTGAGTGTGGGTACAGACTATGGTTCGTTCATTTTCTATTACCTATGAAAACCAGTCAATCCTAAAGGAAATCAGTGCTGAATATTCTTTGGAAAGAGTGATGCTGAAGCTGAAACACGAGTACTTTGACCACCTGATGTGAAGAACTGACTCACTGGAAAAGACTGATGCTGGGAAAGATTGAAGGCAGGAAGAAAAGGGGATGACAGAGGAAGAGATGGTTGGATGGCATCACCGACTTGAAGGATATGAGTTTGAGCAAGCTTTGGGAGTTGGTGATGGTGATGGACAGGGAAGCCTGGTGTGCTGCAGTCCATGGGGTTGCAAAGAGTCAGACATGACTGAGCCACTAAACTGATACTGATGCTAATGCTTAGCTCACTGCCTCACTGAAAATAGGATCCAGCTTGATAATGAACTTATGAATTCTGGATTTGTTTGAAACATACTCAGAAAAACTGTAGTAAGTTTCTCCAAAATATGGTTATTTATAACACAGAGAGTGACATAATGATATAACACAATTATGGTCAATTGTTCACATATTTGTTTCAGATGATTCAATCACTAAAGTACCACCAGTGTTTCTAACTAGAAATATTCGACATATCATGTATACATTCATTGATTCTAACACAAGACCTTCCAAAATAAGCTTAAACATTACTTTTCCATCAAATTTTAAAGTATTTTTTAAAAAAATAATGGGCACCATACAACATGTTGTTACTGTTGTTCAGTCACCCAGTCATGTCCAGCTGTGTGACCTCATGGTCACATGAGGCTTCCCTGTCCCTCACCATCTCCCAAAGTTTACCCAAGTTCATTTTCACTGCATCAGTGATGCCATCCAGCCATCTCATCCTCTGATACCCTCTTCTTCTGCCCTTGATTTTTCCCAGCATCAGGGACTTTTTCAGTGAGTCGTCTGTTCATATAGGTGAAGAAAACACCTGAACTACAGCTTCTGCATCAGTCCTTCCAGTGAATATTCAGGGTTGATCTCCTTAAGATTGACTGATTTGACCTTCTTGCTGTCCAAGGGGCTCTCAGGAGTCTTCTCTAGCACTGCAATTCAAAGGCATGTATTCTTTGGCATTCTGCCTTCTTTACTGTCCAGCTCTCACAACCGGGAAGCTCTCACAGCAGACCACTGGGAAGACTATAGCCTCGACTATACAGACCTCTGTCAGCAGGGCAATGCCTCTGCTTTTCAACACACTGTCTAAGTTTGTCATCCCTTTCCTGCCATGAAGCAACCATCTTCTGATTTCAAGGCTGCAATCACTGTCTGCAGTGATTTTGGAGCTGGAGAAGAGGATATCTGTCCTTACTTCCATCTTTTTCCCCTTCTATTTGCCATGCAGTAACAGTCAAGGCTATGGTTTTTCCAGTAGTCATGTATGGATGCAAAAGTTGGACTGTGAAGAATGCTGAGCACCAAAGAATGCTGATGCTTTTGAACTGCGGTGTTAGAGAAGACTCTTGAGAGTCTCTTGGACTGCAAGGAGATTCAACTAGTCCATTCTAGAGGAGATCAGCTCTGAGTGTTCTTTGGAAGGAATGATGCTGAGGCTAAAACTCCAGTACTTTGGCCACCTCATGAAAAGAGTTGACTCACTGGAAAAGACTCTGATGCTGGGAGGAATTGGGGGCAGGAGGAGAAGGGGAAGACAGAGGATGAGATGGCTAGATGGCATCACGGACTCAATGGACGTGAGTTTGAGTGAACTCCGAGAGATGGTGATGGACAGGGAGGCCTGGCATGCTGCGATTCATGGGGTCGCAAGGAGTTGGACACAACTGAGAGACTGAAATGAACTGAACTGAACTGAATGGGGCCTGATGGCATGATCATAGCTTTTTTTATATATATAAATTAATTTATCTTTCATTGAAGGATAATTGCTTTAGAGAATTTTGTTGTTTTCTGTCAAACCTCAGCATGAGCCAGCTATAGGTATACATAGACCTCCTCCTTTTTGAACCTCCCTGCCACCTCCCTCCCCTTCCCACCCCACTGGATTGATACAGAGTCCCTGTTTGAGTTTCCTGAGCCATACAGCCATTCCTGTTGGCTGTCTATTTTACGTATGGTAATGTAAGTTTCCATGTGACTCTTTCCATACACTTCACCCTCTCCTCCCCTCTCCTCATGCCCATAAGTCTATTCTCTATGTTTGTTTCTCCATTATTGCCCTGTAAATAAATTCTGCAGTACCATTTTTCTAGATTCCTTATATGTGTTAGAATATGGTATTTATCTTTCTCTTTCTGACTTACTTCACTCTGTATAATAGGTTCTAGGTTCATCCACCTCATTAGAACTGACTTAAACGTGTTCCTTTTTAATGGCTGAGTAATATTCCATTGTGTATATGTACCACAACTTCTTTATCAATTCATCTGTTGATGGACATCTAGGTTGCTTCCATGTTTTAGCTATTGTAAATAGTGCTGCTGAACAATGGGATACATGTATCTCTTTCATCCACATATCTGAGATTGTTGATGTTTCTCCCACCTATCTTAATTCTAGCTTGTAACTCATCCAGCCTGACATTTCTCCTGATGTGCTCAATGTATAGGTTAAACAAACAGGGTGACAGGGGACAGCCCTGTTGTACTCTTTTCTTGATCTTGAACCACTCGGTTGTTCCATAAAGGGTTCTAACTGTTGCTTCTTGACCCACATACAGGTTTCTCAGTAGACAGTTAAGATGGTCTGGTATTCCCATCTCTCTAAGAGCATTCTACAGTGTGTCATGATCTACACAGTCAAAGGCTTTAGTGTAGTTGATGAAACAGAAATAGATGATTTTCTGAAATTCCCTTTCTTTCTCTACAATCCAGCAAATGTTGGCAATTTGATCTCTTTCCTCTTCCTTTTCTAAAGCCAGCTTGGACGTCTGGAAGTTCTTGGTTCACATAATGCTGAAGCTTAGCATGAAAGATTTTTACGCATGATCTGACTAGCATGGGAGATGAGTGCAGTTGTCCAATGGTTAGCACATTCTTTGGTATTACCTTTCTTAGAAGTTGGGATGAGAATTGACTTTTTCCAATCCTGTGGCCACTGCTGGGTCTTACAGATTTGCTGGCATAATGAATGCAAAACCTTGAAGTCATCCTCCTTTATGGATTTGAATAGTTCTGCTTGAATTTCATCACATTCACTAGCTTTATCAGTAGCAATGCTTCTTAAGGCCCACTTGACTTCACACTACAGAATGTCTGGCTCTGGGTGTCGTCATAGTAATACGGCTCATTAAGATCTTTTTTTGTACAGTTCTGTGTATTCTTTCAAATTCTTCTTGATCTCTTCAGCATCTGCTAGGTCTCTACCATTTTTATCCTTTACTGTGCCCATCTTTGGGTCAAAAACTCCCTTGATGTTTCCAATTTTCCTGAAGAGATCTCTAGTCTTTCCCCTTTTGTTGTGTTCTTCTATTATTCAACACTGTTCACTAAAGAAGGCCTTGTCTCTTCTATCTATTCTTTGAAGTTCTGCATTTAATTGGATGTACCTTTCCCTCTCTCCCTTGCTATTCACTTCTCTTCATTCCTCTGCTACTCGTAAAGCCTCCTCAGATAACCACTTTGCCTTCTTGCTTTTCTATTTCTTTGGGGTTGTTTTTTTCGCCAGCTCCTGTACAATATTATGGACCTCTGTCCATAGCTCTTCAGGAACACTGTTATCTAAATCTAGCCCTTTAAATCTATTCATTACCTCTACTGTAAATTCATATGCGATTTAGTTTAAGTCATATCTAGTGGCTTAGTGTTTTTCCTGGTTTTCTTTAGTTTAAGCCTAAATTTTGTTATGAGAAGCTGATGATCGGAGCCACAGTCAGCTTCAGGTCTTGTTTTTACTGATTGTATACAACTTCTCCATCTCTGGCTACAAAGAATGTAATCGATTTGATTTTGGCATTGACCACTTGGTGATGTCCATGTGTAAAGTAGTCTCTTGTGTTGTTGAAAAAGAGCATTTGCTATGACTAGTGCATTCTCCTGGCAAAATTCAGTTAGCTTTTGCCCTGCTTCATTTTGTTCTCCAAGGCCAGACTTGCCTGTTACTCCAGGCGTATCCTGACTTCCTATATTTGCATTCCAATCCTCGATGATGAATAGAACATCTTATTTTGGTGTTAGTTCTGGGAGGTCTTCTAGGTCATCAGCGAGCTGATCAACCTCACTTTCTTCAGCATCGGTAGATAATAGGAGCATAGACTTGGATTACTGTGATATTGAATGGTTTGCCCTAGAAACAAACCGCGATCATTCTGTAATTTTTGAGGTTGCACCCAAGTACTGTATTTTGGACTCTTTTGTTGATTATTAGGGCTACTCCATTTCTGCTATGAGATTCATGCCCACAGTAGTAAACATAATGCTCATGTGAATTAAATTCACCCATTTCTGTCATATACCTATACATATATCATACAACTATATATATACATGCATCACACCGTACAACTACATACATCACGCATATATAAATCATACAACTATACTACCATATAAAATATTCTAAAGCTAATAAAAATTTCCATTTTCTCCACTCTGCTAGGATCTTCTTATATAATTTCTGTCTTACCTGAAGATTAAGGAAAGTAAGTGTGTGGATTTTGATGTCAGTAAAGGTTTTGGCCCAATCAGTAGAAGGCTATTTTCAACAGATTTTAATTTAATGTATGAGACATTGTTATTGTTGCTGTTCCAGCCTGCAATGTAGGGAGGTAAGTTATATGTAGCTAATTACTGAAAAGTGCAGTACTTGTCTTTTGCTGGCAAGTCCATGATAGCAGCCCTGCAACCCAAGCTTCAGTTCACCCTCTACAGTTCTTGGTCAGAACATCTGCAGGCAGTCACACTGCTGGATTTTCTAAAAAGTATTTTGCACTGAACAAACTAGTTGGCTTTTTAAAAAAATGGTTGAAACATTTTTTTGTTTTAAGACCTATCCATATTATTTTAGTCACTTAAATATTAAAAATGCAATACAGTGTAGGCATTAAATGATAAGATAAAAGATTAAATGATAATAGTGATAAAATATTTAAAATAAATGATACTAATGATAAAAGATAAAACGTTTCCTCTATCAAAAAATTCATAGTTCTTAGACTCTAACATGAGGATTCCAAAAATTCAGGGCTTTGTGATTTTAGCTTTGTCATTTCTATTTTTCAATTTAAAAGTAGAATTGTAAACTGTTTTTAAATTTAATTTTAAAATGAGAACATATAACGTGGTTAGAAACAGGAAGTATAAAGCAGAACCTTGAAGTCTCTGAAAATAGGCCAAAAAAGAAAATTCTCTAAATTCTATCTTGTGACATAGCATCTGTCGTCTGATTGTTCTGCCCTCTGAAAATAAATTTGACAGTGGAGACCCATGGAAAGATGCTTAACACATTCATTGAGAGTAAGCAGAGCAGTCAGTTCAGCAAGAAGGGATAGTTGCTGTTTTAAATGAGTTCTTGGTATGTATGGAGTTGCAAGTGGTCTAAATCTGAATGTGTACTTTGACGAATCTCTGGTGATAAATTCATTAAATAATCACTCTCGCTACAGTATTTACACAGCACTGGCACAGATCCTGAGAGGGTTTTATTGTGTCAATGTGTATGTGTCTGTGTGTGTGTGCAACTAAAAAGAGGAAGAGTTGGTTGGAAGCAATAAAGTGAAAAACACTTTTTTATGCTCAAACTTGTCTTCACAGTCAGTTTCAGAATCAGGAACAAGGTTAAGCTCACAAAATAGGAGAAGAAATCTTACAGCAGTGTGTTACAGAGGCCAAAACTTTATCAAAGTGATGGTATCAAATGATGTGTTTTATGATTTTCTGTAGACATGTGGACAAATAGTTTAAATGTTCTGGTTAACCTTGTTCTTTAGAACTAGATGGACTAGAAGATATTCACTGATATTTATTCTAACTTTTGGACCACTTACTAATATTTGTTCTCAGTATTTACAATGAAAATGGGAAGAAAGTAATCAGAGTAAATTAAATAAAGTAAGACATTTTAACTTACTGTGTGAGATTGTAGTAAGTGTGTTTGGATGCAGCATAAATGTGAATGTTTGCCTGAAGGGGAGTGGGGGAGTCAACTACATCAAACCTGCTGAGCACAGGACTCCATATTCATCAAAAATCTCTTCTGAGAGATTACATCAGTATGCCCAGTGGAGTAGTACAGCTGGTAACTTTTAGTTATTGAAAATAGTTTATGTTTTTAGGAAGATTGATAATAAAATGCAAAGTATCTTTGAGAGTTGATTCTAGAACACAGATTTATTCTGTCTCAGGCAGTGGCGAGAATGGTTAGAATTTTTTACCTAACTTGGGCCATTTTTTCTCGTGGAGGAAAAAAAGTCACAATAAAGGGGAAAAGGATCGATAAACGGAATTAATTCAAACGTCACCTTAATAATCCTCAAGCTCAAAGCTTGCTTATATAACAGGGTTGTTTCTTTAAATGTTATACACTCTCCCGCAATACTTCAAAGGAAGATTATTTCTATCACACATACAAAAATTTTTGAGTTGAAAGAAAAGTATAGTGTGAGTGGAAGAACATCATTAGTCACCTCTACTACCTGAAAATTCACTTTGAAAAACATTTCTTTGAGGCAGTAGAACAGGACAGCTCCTTTAAGTTCCCTGTCACCTGAGGATCTATACCTCTTAAAAGAGGCTGCAAACAACCAAATTCTCACCCCAGCAGACTTCCACTGCAGGCAGCATTTTCAAAATCTCTTTTCAGTTATACTCTTTGTAAAAAACATTTTATTGAAGTGTAGTTGATTTGCAGTTTTGTTCATTTCAGAGTTACAGCAAAGTGATTCAGTTATACACATATATACACTCTTTTTCCAACTCTTTTCTGTTATAGTTTATGCAAGGTATTAAGTACAGTTCCCTGTGCTATGCGCTAGGTTCTTGTGCCTTTATATATAGTAGTGTGCATCTCTTAATCCAAAACTCCTAATTTATCCCTCACTCCCTTTGGTAACCATGTTTGCTTTCTATATCTATGACTCTATTTTGAAAGTGAAAGTGAAAGTCACTCAGTCATGTCCAGCTCTTTGTGACCCCATGGACTATACAGTCCATGAAATTCTCCAGACCAGAATATTGGAGTGGGTGGCCTTTCCCTTCTCCAGGAGATCTTCCCAACCCAATGATTGAACCCAGGTCTCCTGCATTACAGGTGGATTCTTTACCAGCTGAGCCACAAGGGAAGCTGAAGAATACTGGAGTGGGTAGCCTATCCCTTCTCCAGCAGATTTTCCCAACCCAATAATCAAACCAGGGTCACTGCATTGCAGGCAGATTCTTTACCAACTGAGTTATCAGTGAGTATATTTCTGTTTTATAAATAAGTTCATTCATATCATTCTTTAGATTACACAGATAAGCGATACCATATGATATTTGTCTTTATCTTTCTGACATACTTAACCTAGGTTAAAAATCTCTAGGCCCATCTATGTTGCTGCAAATGACATTATTTCAGTTATAGTCTTGACAGAATCTTTCTAGCAATTGCACTGCAATTTGTATCTGTATAATTTACTCTATATTATAAAATATTATGACATCAGGAGTGAAACGGGAATTCTATTGTACTAAAACTTACAATAGAATCAGTTTTGTTTAATTTTGCAGATTGTTCTAAAGTTGTTGGGATCAGGACCATTGCATCCTATCTAGTAGATGGATAAGGCCATCTTACACTTTCAGTTCAGTTCAGTTCAGTCGCTCAGTCATGTCCGACTCTTCATGACTCCATGAATCACAGCACGCCAGACCTCCCTGTCCATCACCAACTCCCGGAGTTCACTCAGACTCACTTCCATCGAGTCAGTGATGCCATCCAGCTATCTCATCCTCTGTCGTCCCCTTAGCCTCCTGCCCCCAATCCCTCCCAGCATCAGAGTCTTTTCCAATAAGTCAACTCCTCGCATGAGGTGGCCAAAGTACTGGAGTTTCAGCGTCAGCATCATTCCTTCCAAAGAAATCTCAGGACTGACCTGCTTCCGAATGGACTGGTTGGTTCTCCTTGCAGTTCAAGGGACTCTCAAGAGTCTTCTCCAACACCAACAGTTCAAAAGCATTAATTCTTCAGCACTCAGCTTTCTTCACAGTCCAACTCTCACATCCATACATGACCAATGGAAAAACCATAGCCTTGACTAGACGGAACTTAGTCAGCAAAGTAATGTCTCTACTTTTCAATATGCTATCAAGGTTGGTCATAACTTTTCTTCCAAGGAGTAAGCATCTTTTAATTTTATGGCTGCAGTCACAGTCTGCAGTGATTTGGGAGCTCAAAAAAATAAAGTTTGACACTGTTTCCACTGTTTCCACATCTATTTCCCATGAAGTGATGGGACCAGATGCCATGATCTTCATTTTCTGAATGTTGAGCTTTAAACCAACTTTTTCACTCTCTACTTTCACTTTGACCAAGAGGCTTTTTAGTTCCTCTTCACTTTCTGCCATAAGGGTGGTGTTATCTGCATATCTGAGGTTATTGATATTTCTCACGGCAATCTTGATTCCAGCTTGTGTTTCTTCCAGTCCAGCATTTCTCATGATGTACTCTGCATAGAAGTTAAATAAACAGGGTGACAATATACAGCCTTGACGTAGTCCTTTTCCTATTTGGAACCAGTCTGTTGTTCCATGTCCAGTTCTAACTGTTGCTTCCTGACCTGCATACAGGTTTCTCAAGAGGCAGGTCAGGTGGTCTGGTATTCCCATCTCTTTCAGAATTTTCCACAGTTTATTGTGATCCACACAGTCAAAGGCTTTGGCATAGTCAATAAGCAGAAATAGATGTTTTTCTGGAACTCTCTTGCTTTTTCCATGATCCAGTGGATGTTGGCAATTTGATCTCTGGTTCCTCTTCCTTTTCAAAAACCAGCTTGAACATCTGGAATTTCACAGTTCACGTATTGCTGAAGCCTGGCTTGGAGAATTGTGAGCATTACGTTACTAGTGTGTGAGATGAGTGCAATTGTGCAGTAGTTTGAGCATTCTTTGGCATTGCCTTTAAACTGGTATTGGATTTGCCTTTAAATTGGTATTGGCATGAAAACTGACCTTTTCCAGTCCTGTGGCCACTTCTGAGTTTTCCAAATTTGCTGGCATATTGAGTGCAGCACTTTCACAGCATCATCTTTCAGAATTTGAAATAGCTCAACTGGAATGCCATCACCTCCACTATCTTTGTTCATAATGATGCTTTCTAAGGCCCACTTGATGTCACATTCCAGGATGTCGGGCTTTCGGTCACTGATTCACACCATAGTGATTATCTGGGTCATGAAGATCTTTTCTGTACAGTTCTTCTGTGTATTCTTGCCACCTCTTCTTAATATCTTCTGCTTCTGTTAGGTCCACACCATTTCTGTCCTTTATCAAGCCCATCTTTGCATGAAATATTCCCTTGGTATCTCTAAATTTCTTGAAGAGATCTCTAGTCTTTCCCATTCTGCTGTTTTCCTCTATTTCTTTGCACTTATTGCTGAGTAAGGCTTTCTTATCTCCCTTGCTATTCTTTGGAACTCTGCATTCAGATGCTTGTATCTTTCCTTTTCTCCTTTGCTTTTCACTTCTCTTCTTTTCACATCTATTTGTAAGGCCTCCTCAGACAGCCATTTTGCTTTTTTTCATTTCTTTTCCATAGGGATGGTCTTGATCCCTGTCTCCTGTACAATGTCATGAACCTTCATCCATAGTTCATCAGGCATTCTGTCTATCAGATCTAGTCCCTTAAATCTATTTCTCACTTCCACTGTATAATCATAAGGGATTTGATTTAGGTCATACCTGAATGGTCTAGTGGTTTTCCCTACTTTCTTCAATTTAAGTCTGAATTTGGCAATAAGGAATACATGATCTGAGCCACAGTCAGCTCCTGATTTTGTTTTTGCTGACTGTATAAAGCTTCTCTATCTTTGGCTGCAAACAATATAATCAATCTGATTCCAGTGTTGACCATCTGGTGATGTTCATGTGTAGAGTCTTCTCTTGTGTTGTTAGAAGAGGGTGTCTGCTATGACCAGTGCATTTTCTTGGCAAAACTCTATTAGTCTTTGCCCTGCTTCATTCTGTATTCCAAGGCCAAATTTGCCTGTTACTCCAGGTGTTTCTTGACTTCCTACTTTTGCATTCCAGTCCCCTATAATGAAAAGGACATCTTTTTTGGGTGTTAGTTCTAAAAGGTCTTGTAGGTCTTCATAGAACCATTCAACTTCAGCTTCTTCAGCGTTACTGGTTGGGGTATAGACTTTGATTACCATGGTATTGAATGGTTTGCCTTGGAAAGGAACAGAGATCATTCTGTCATTTTTGAGACTGCATCCATGTACTGCATTTCGGACTCTTTTGTTGACCATGATGGCTACTCCATTTCTTCTAAGGGATTCCTGCCCGCAGTAGTAGATATAATGGTTTATCTGAGTTAAATTCACCCATTCCAGTCCATTTTAGTTTGCTGATTCCTAGAATGTTGACATTCACACTTGCCATCTGCTATTTGACCACTTCCAATTTGCCTTGATTCATGGACCTAACATTCCAGGTTCTTATGCAGTGTTGGTCTTTACAGCATCGGACCTTACTTCTGTCACCAGTCACATCCACAACTGAGTATTGTTTTTGCTTTGGCTCCATCCCTTCATTATTTCTGGAGTCATTTCTCCACTGATCTCCAGTAGCATATTGGTCACCTACTGACCTGGGGAGTTCCTCTTTCAGTATCCTATCATATTGCCTTTTCATACTGTTCATGGGGTTCTCAAGGCAAGAATACTGAAGTGGTTTGCCATTTCCTTCTCCAGTGGACCACATTGTGTCAGACCTCTCCACAATGCCTGCCCATCTTCGGTGGCCCCACAGGGCATGGCTTAGTTTCATTGAGTTAGACAAGGCTGTGGTCCTAGTGTGAATAGGTTGACTAGTTTTCTGTGATTATGGTTTCAGTGTGTCTGCCCTTTTGCAACACCTACTGTCTTACTTGGGTTTCTCTTACCTTGGACATGGGGTATCTCTTCACGGCTGCTCCAGCAAAGCACAGCCACTGCTCCTTTCCTTGGATGAGGGGTATCTCCTCACCACCGCCCCTCCCGACCTTGAACGTGGAATAGCTCTTCTAGGCCCTCCGACGCCCACGCAGCCACTGCTCCTTGGACATAGGGTTGCTCCTCCTGGGCGCCGCCCCTGGCCTCGGGTGGGGGTAGCTCTTCTTGGCTGTTCCTGTGCTGTAGCAGCCTGGCACTCTCGGCCCCTGCCCCTGACCTCGAACACGGCGTAGCTCCTCTTAGTTGCCACCCTGACCTCGGACGTGGGATAACTCCTTTTGGCTGCCGCCCCTGACCTCGGACGTGAGGTAGTTCCTCCCTGCCGCTGCCCCTGACCATGGACATGGAGTAGCTTCTCTCAGCCACCACCCCTCGGGCGTGGGGGTCCTCCCAGCTTGTGCCCCTGACTTCGTACATGGGGTAGCTCCTCTCACCCACACTCTGCGCATCTTACACCTTACTCCCCCAAATTAAAATTATTCTTTATGACCATGTTAATATAAAGACATGTGCATGCTAAGGCACTGAAGTCTTGTCTGACTCCTTGTGACCCTATAAACTGTAGTTAACCAGGCTACTCTGTCCATGGAGTTCTCCAGGCAAGAGTATAAAGACAGATATAATCTAATCTGGATTTATTGTTATTTATTTATATTTATGCTATTAACTGTAAAGAAACTAAAATCAAAATATTTTCATGAGCCATTAAATGTATCATAGGACTCAAGCTGTACACCTGCTGTGTCTACTGAGTAAACTGTCCCTGCAAATAAAATATGTCTTTATTCTATCAGATTAGGAATTTCAGATGTGATCCTTAGATCCAGTAAACCTCCATGCAGAATTTGATTCATTCATTTATCCATGTCACTGAGGACTCATTAATTGTCTGGAGGTACCTGCACCAGCCAGCCAGGAGGCAGGAAATTCCCTCCCCTTGTTCAATGAGAACAGTTTGACTTTAATATATTTTATATTTAGGACTCCTTGATGATATTTAATTTGGAAAATGGAGAAACTGCTTTTAAAAACTTGAAAATCATTGTTAGAGAATTGTTAACATTTAGAGGTCTACGGCTGTATTTCAAAGTAACTTTTAATCAATTTGATTTTGTAAACATCTTGGAATTTTCTGAGCAGTATGTACTCATACTTCTTGACTACTGTCCACAGAAGCACATTACTCTTACCAGGAAGAGACAAATGGAGACAATGATAACACCAGTTCACTGATTTAAACTCTTTATGCTTTGGCTTAACAAAACATTTTTTCCAGACCTTTTCAGCATTGCAAGTGTCTGAATCTTATGTTCTGTGAAAATTAAGGTAGTGTAACTACTCTTTATTTTTCAACATCCAGTCTTAGTGAAACAATGCAAATCTATGTATCACAGCTGATTGTATTTGTCAGCTGTTTGGTGTTTTTGTCAGTTTTATTTTTTTAACTACCCTATTTTCGAAAGTGCACTGAAGCCTTGACTTAACCATGTTATTAGCTTGAAGTTCTGAAGAACAATCTAGTAGCAAGAAATTATTAGAAGAGATAAAAGATGCAAAATGGAAGATAGGGTGATAAATATGAAACCTTAAGGATTTTTAGCTTCTATTAATTTATATGTACTTGACATTTACAAGCTTGTGTGACACTGTGATTTATAATAAATATCTATTTGGTGTTTATCCCCAGTTCTGGCACAGAGCTTCCTTAGAAGCTTCCTTGGAATTTCCTAAGCTATAAGGATGTCTTGATGGTCATCACAAGTCCCTTTCCACCACACCTGAGTTTAAGTTAATGCAGCTACTTTGGAAAGCACCTAAGGGTGAGAGACTGGTTGCTAGGGGAATTGAACAAGAACAGAGGGCTGGAACTCTGACTCCAAACCCCTGGGGAAGGGGCTGGAGGTTGAATCTCCCACCAATGGCAATGATTTGACCAACCAGGCCTATGTAATAAGCCTCCATAAAGATTCAAAAGGAGGGAGCTCAGACAGCTTCTAGATTAGTGAGCCAGAACATTCATTATGTACCACCCTGCCAGGACCCAAACTCCACCAAGAGAGAAGCTCCTTTGGGATATTGCCTGAAGTATCTCTTTGATTTGTATCCTTAAATATCCTTGTAATAAGTTGATTATGTGGTGAGTAAACATGCTTCTGAAGTTCTGTGAGCTGCTCTAGAAAGTTAATTGAAGACAGGTTATAGGAACTCCTGATTTATAACTAGTTGATCAGAACCATAAGTAACAACTTGGACTTTTGCTCCTGGCATCTGAAATGAAAGCAGTCTTGTGGGACTAATCCCTTAACCTGCGGTCTCTGATACTATACAGATAGTGTCAGAATTGAGTCAAGTTATAGAACACCTAGCTAATGTCAGAGCATTGCCACCCCCTCACACACACACTGGAACTGGATCTGGCATTGTTAGCTTGTATATGTTGGTGTAAATCAGGAGATTTAGAACAGATCCAGGGACTCAGTATGTTGGAGGAAACACTGACCAAGAGAAAAGTGACCTTGACTCTGTCACTAGTAGTTACTCCTGGGTTAGTCACTTAGTCCACAAACTTCCACTTTCTTACTTGTAAAATCCATTGTTGCAAAGATAGAAATAAGATAGAGACTAGCAGTGCTGCAGACAGGATGATCTGAGATTATTCCTAATATTAAAACTTAGTGACACTAGATAAAAAATAACAAATATCCTTATCCATACTTAGATGTGTGAGCAAGAGGGTAAGAGCAGTCTCAAGAAATCGAAAGAAAGAGGGACCTTAAGCCAAGGAAGCTGGCCTGTGAATTGACAGGTGGCTTCCCTGGGAGCTGGTCATTATTATCACCTAGTGGGTGTCCATGCCAACTCAGGAAAGGAGACAGGGCAACTGGCCTGTGTGGGACATAGAGTTAAATACCTCATCCCTCCCTTCAAAAAGGTGGTGGGTGGGTGGGTGGTCTTTAAAATATTTCCTGAGAAATTTAATCACAGTTCTGTACTACACTCCCGTTGTAGGCTCAAATTTGTCTTATCTGCATGAAACAGGTTCCCCTAAGTTAAGAAACATTATTTGTTCCAGGCCAGTGTTAACCCCAGGGAACTAAGATCCCACTTGCTGTGGAGCAACTAGGCCTGCCAGCTGCAACTATTGAGGCTGAGTGCCAAAACTAGAGAGTTCATGCACCACTATGAAAGATTCCACCTACCACAAATAAGACCCAAATAAATAGATAAATATTTAAAAAAAAAAAAAAAAAACCTCAGGAATGAAAATATCAAAATTCACAACCCAACTTTGGTTCCTACTGAGAATGGGTTTGTATTCCTTGCAAACAAGGGCTTCCCTGATACCTCAGGCGATAGAGTCTGCCTGAAATGCAGGAGACCTGGGTTCAATCCCTGGGTCAGGAAGATCCCCTGAAGAAGGAAATGGCAACCCACTCCAGTACTTTCGCCTGAAAATCCCATGGACAGAGGAGCCTGTCAGGCTACAGTTCCTGTGGTCGCAAAGAGTCAGACATGACTGAGCAACTTCACTTTCTTTCCTTCCAAATGAAAAAAAGCATGCAGAAAAATGAAGACTTTTGGTCCAAGAAAACAGCTTCCATAATGGAATTATGTTGAGTGGTGGCAGAGTTAGTGTAGTGCATGACTTGATGCTTACATAGCCCAAATTATTATTCAGCTATTTTGGGGAAATAGAAAGATGGAATGTGTGGCTAGAGGAAGCATTAGGAGAGAACTGTAAGAAAGGTACATTTCTTAGTTTCCATAGGAAGGAGTCAACAAAATATCCATATCTTTCAAAAATAAAAATAAAGTCAATTATAACATACATTTGGCAATACAAAAGTAAATTACAAAATGAATGTCTCAGTGAGTTATAAATAGTTTATCTGTAGAGAAAGAATCAGAGTGTAATATTATAGCATGTACCCTTGGAATTCCACAGTAATAGCTGAGCAAAAGTGGGAAAGGCTAATTGTACAGAATTCATAAGAACCATGACTCCTTAGATTCAGGAAAGTCAACACTGAGTAAAAATCCAGACTGCAGAAGGTAGGGAGTGCAGAACACCATAGATATTAGGGAAAAGCAAAATACAGCAAAGACAGTACCACCAAATAAACTAATACCATATTTTTTCAATCAAAATAATACAATCCAGAAAAAAAAATGAAACACTTTCATGTAAAGGAGAAAAATAGAAAAGAAAAAAGCCCTGTCACTCTAGGATTATATACTCAGGTAACTTATTTTTCAAGAGAAAGGATATAAATTCTGATGGATATAAGGATACAAGTTCTGATGGAATTTACTACAAATATTTCTAAACAACTAGAAAATTTACTTAGGAAGAAAATTAGGTTTAAAATGCCATGAGATACAAGAAGAAATGATGATTGAATAAATCAACAAATGTACACAGGGAGCTAAATAAACATAATGATAATAATAATTAACTTAAGGGCTTTTAACATTTAGGTGGACTGGAAAAGTGAGGAACCATAATTGGAAAGATAAAAGGGAATGATAAACATTTAGCAAGAGATCAGAACATGCATAGTAAAAATTTAAGAATAAACTTGGAAAATGCAAGTAGAATGTATAACTTCCAAACCCATGCAAATATGGGTGGAGGGAGGTGGCAGAAGGATATATGAATAGGGAAAATTTAATTACTGTGATACAAAGCAGAAAAAAACAGCAAAGGAAAAAAGCATGGTTAATATTAAGTACATAAAAAGATAACAGAAATAAATAATAATTCACTATGTAACTAATCACAATTAATGTATATGAATTAAACTTGATGTTTAATGACAGAATTTGTTAAAAATTGACTCAAAAGAGCAAAATTCAACTGTTTGGGATTTACAAAGGCATGTCTAAAGTCAAACAATGGTTGGAAGAAAGTGGATAGAAAAATTAGATAACAGAAAAGTAAATCGCAAAAGAAAGCAAAATTTACTTTATGAGAAAAATAATTATAAAGGATGAAGAGAAAAGGGAAAAATTCACCTAAAATTTAAATTAATTATAAATATGTATGCACCATTGTCTTCAACAGTATAAACAGTACAATAATTTGAAAGCAAGATAGAGAAATCTACATTAAAGAGATCAGTACTTGTGAAATCAAGCAAACAAAAATTTGTAAACAAGATGCAAATAATGAAATAAATGACTTTATCTAATTCACCATTTTTAATGGAGGATACTGGAGACACTCTACAAGCGTTGTGATCCCTCCATCAAAAAGATACTCAAGTTGTTATGGTCCTGAGATGTAAATTCGTCTATCTAGGCACTGCCTATATATACCCTTGCTTTCTACAAATGTTATGGATATTTTATATGTAAATCAACACATAAAAAAGATTTATTGATGGTCACTCAGTTGTGTTCTACTCTTTGTGAGCCCATGGACTGCAGCACGCCAGGCTTCCCTGTACTTCACCATCTCCTGGAGCTTGCTCAGACTCATGTCCACTGAGTTAGTGATGCCTTCCAACCATCTTGTCCTCTGTCATCCCTTTCTCCTCCTGCCTTCAATCTTTCCCAGAATCAGGGTCTTTTCAAATGAGTCAGCTGTAAGATAATGAATCCTCAATTCAAGATCAGACAAAAAAGATGTGGGGTACACAAGTGTTCAAATTTATAATGGCCTCAATACTATTTTATATGCATAGATGTTTTACAATTTAAAATTGAGATACTATATATTGCTCATGAGTAGCTTTCACAATCTCTGATCTACTTCAAAAGGCAGAAATTCTATATTTCACACATGCTTCTTCTGCCTCTAACATTTCTCTTGCATTTTTTCCATCCTGTTGTTTGTTTGTTTTCAGAATTCTCTATAACTGCCCACTCCATTCCTATATTGTGACCCTTTCTGGAATATGTTCTAGTCAGGCCTTCTACCATAGCCTTGTTCTTGTCAAGGATGACAATGATTTATGCATCGCAAGCAGTCTTCTCATGGCGTCTAGCACAGCTGCCCTTCCTGTCCTTCTCAAGCTGCCTATTCTGTTCACTAGACTCTCAAGACCCTTATCTGCAGACTTTCTGACTACCTGAATGGTCCCTATCTCTGAGTCTCTTTCATTGGTTTCTCTTCATCTTTCTGAATTCAATATCAGAATGCCCCAGAATTGTACCATTACCTCTCATCTCTATACTAAGTTCCTAGATTATCATATTCATTCTATGATTTTATTTAAAACAAAAATGAATAGAAGTGTATGCACATGTCTACTTCATATGTCCATGGGAGATCCCAAGGAAAAATGACTAACTCAAAGCAGTGGCTTACTGCTCTGGCTTAAGATCCAGCTTCAGTGAAAGACAAAATGTAAAAAGCCGTGGAGGAGGACAGTTACGGGTAGGTCACCAGAAAAAGCACAGTTAACAAAAGTAAGATCTATTATATAGATTGAAGTGAATGTACAAAGTTGTGTCTGAGAATGAGCTTTTGTCCTTCATGGTAGGTAAGCAAAAGAGGGACACCTCTATAAATTCATGTTCGGCTTTTAGTCTAATAGGGGGAAAGTAGGGAGATTTTCTTGTGTCTGCTTCTACTCAGTTCCTTCAGCTCAAAATACTCGTATGTCAAAGTGGCATAAATTGAGAGTGGCATGTTTTTCTACCTTTTGTTTCCTCCCTTTGAAAGTTTCCCAAGAAATTTCACAGACCAGAAGCTGAGTTGGTAGATTGCTCCATATCTCATTGAACCTGTCTTTTAGTCCTGAAAATAGGTCAGTTCAGTGAAGCAGTTGTGTCTCCTTTCAGGAGGTGATGGTGAACAGGGTCTCTAATCAAAGTTAGGCCTATAAAGTACTAGAAGTCTGGTATTTAATAAGATAAACTTCTATGGAGACAAAAAGAAAAAAACTTAATGACTGAAAAACACTACAAGCCAGTTTCTGAATCTGTAGAGCAGCCTGTCATGAGGAGTTAAGATGTTGGGCTGAAAGCATCTTTTGAAGTTTAGATACTTCTGGTGATGTCATTGGGTCTTCTTGAATTTTCTGAGAAGTCACAGCAGCAGAGACAATGATTGTGCATACATGAACTATTCTGATTTATCTGGAATTTATATCAAGTTGTTCAGTTTCTCCTTTCAAGACTTTGGGGAATGGGCAGTTTTTATCCTTAGTAATTTCAAGTCAGAAGGGTGGGAGAAAACTGGACACATAAAGTTGAAAAGTTATAGCCAGATGTTGGAGGACCTAGAATTCCATATCCAGTTCAGTTTATAGGTAAATGAACAAGACTAGAATCTGGTATCCATAAAGTAGCACTAAAAAATTGATTCACTCACTGCAGACAGACTTGCTCCCTCTGAGTCCCCAGGTGGACAGAACCATCCCCAGACAATGGCTAAGAGAGGCTAGAGCTGTGTTGTAGGGCTGCTTCAAGAGCTGCAGCCAGACCGAGGCCAGCATGCCTGTCTCCAGGGCTGGGGACAGCATGTCTCCTGGAGAGTCTCTGTGCAGGCAGGAGTGTTCCAAGCCTGTAGCTGAGAGAGGTTGGTGCCAAGTTACAGGGCCATTTGTGTATCTGCAATAGGAACAAGATAGGAGATCCTGCCTCTAGAGCTGAGCCACACATGGCTCCTTGTTGGTCCTTGGGTGGGTAAGAGTGAGCCCTCCCCAGGATTTGAGGGGCAGGAACCAGGTCATTAACCACCTCAGAATCACAGATTGGACAGTGAGTCTGTTTCTGGGGCATAGGTTGATATGACCACTGAGATGTCTCTTGGCAAAAGGTGCTGGTGGCAGGACCAAGACCACATGGGTCTGTATCTCAGTCCACAGCAGGGAAGAACTGTCTTTGGGTCTGTAACTGGGACCACAGTTGGCAAACCTGCCACTTGGCCATGGGCCTGCCTTCTTCAAATGGCCCTCCTCATTCTCAGGTGACACTAGGGTTTCACAATTGCTTTCCTGTATTTCAAACTTCCTACAAAGGCATTTTAAGGTATTTATTTTCTTGGCTGCCCTAGGTTTTAGCTGTGGTGTGTGGGATCTAGTTCCCTGACCAGAGATAGAACCCAGGCCCCCTGCACTGGAAGCATGGAGCTTTAGCCACTGGACCACCATGGAAGTCCCCACAAAGGCATCTTTATGGGCAGCTGTCAAGTTGCTGTTGCTGGGCAAGGGATAGCTATTGCACTATCTCTGGAGTGCAGACATCACTCCATTCCACAGCTTTCAATACTATTTATACTGTGTGATTCTAAACTGTGTAGTTGGATGTGTCTTACATATCCAACTATATACTCATCATCTTTACTTGGGTATGCAACAGGCATCACAAGCTTAGTATTTCCAAGATCAAACTGTAAAATCCAAAACACCTGTCCAAAGGAAACCCTGATATATTGTATTGGTTTTGCCACACATCAACATGAATTCACCACGGGTGTACACGTGTTCCCAATCCTGAACCCCCCTCCCAGCTCCCCCCCAACACCATCTCTCTGGGTCATCCCAGTGCACAAGCCGCAAGCATCCTGCACCCTGAATCGAACCTAGACTGGGGAGTCATTCCTTATATGATATTATAAGTAAAAAATAATAATAATAATAATAAAAGAAACCCTGATATGTCTCTCAGAGGCTCATCTTTGAAATAAACCTACTCCATCCATCTCATCCTCAGGGCCAAAACCTTGAGGTCAGTCTTGTCTGCTCTCTTTCTCTCTTAACTATATCATCATCAACTTGTCAGTGTTATGTAAACAAATTTTACTTTTGACACATACTCTAAATCCAACCTCTTTTTGTTTCTCTCTTTGGAGAAGGGAATGGCAAACCACTCCAGTATTCTTGCTTGGCGAATCCCATAGACAAAGAAGCCTGGAGGGCTACAGTTCATGGGATCACAGAGAGTTGGATACAACTGAGTGACTAGCACACACTATGACATACTAGACAAAGCTCCTATATCTCTTCTTCTTGTTGCAATAGTCTCATTGAGAGTCTATCCATTTCCACTTCTCCCTCCCTACATATCACACAGTGTTCAACCTTCAGATATAAATCTGCTTGTGTTTCTATTATGATTAAATCCCTTTGGTAGATTCCAACCAAACTCAGAAAACTTCCTTTGGTTTCACCGCAGCCTACAAGACCTATATAATCTGACGCCTACTGTTTCTCTAACCACTTTCTCATCACTGTGCTTCTCACTTGCTCTGCTGCAGCTATAGTGGCCTCTTAGCTAAACTTTGTCCATTTTCAACAGCACTTGCTGTTTTCTGTCTGGACTGCCCTTTCTCAACCTCTTCAGTCACTTCTTCAGAGAGGCCTTCCCCAACCACTCATTGAAATGCAAACCCCTCCCCAATGACTCTCCAGATTATCCTGACTAGCTGAATGTAATAGCTCTTATCTTTACCTAATGATCATATAAAGCATTTTACTGTATTTTTTTTCTTTTTAATATTCTGCCTCCAATCTCTCTCCTCCCACAAAATGTAGGAACTCTGTAAGTGAGAGATCTTTATTTACTTACTGTTTTACCCCTAGTAACTAGTAAGAACCAGAAACACAATCAGAGAGCAAATAAGTATTTATTTAATGACTGCTGAATTAATAAATTTGGATTTTGCCTAAGTTACTGGCAGACATTAAGAGTTGGATAAAAAAAAAAATCAACTGGTATTTTGTTTTCTTCAGATACACAGCAAGGATGGAATTGTTTGATCATATGGTAGTTGCATTCTTAATTTTACGAGGAAATTCCACACTGTTTTTTTTTAGTGGCTGCACCCTTTTAAATTCTCATCAACGGTGTAAAAGTGTTTCCTTTTCTCCACATTCTCAAAAAGATACATGGATCCTGATATTCACAGCATAATTGTTTAAAATAGTCAAGATATGGAAGCAACCTAAATGTCCACTAACAGATGAATAAAGAAATTGTGAGATATATGTAAAATGGAGTATTACGCAACCATATAAAAGAAGAAATCGGTCATTTGCAACAACATGGATGGACCTAGAGAGTGGCATGCTTAGTAAAATAAGTCAGAGGGCAAACACTCCATGTTATTACTTACATGCAGAATACAGAAAAATTAAACAAATGAATACATACAATAAAACAGACTCACAGATAAAGAGAAAAAACTAATAGTTACTAGTGGAGAAAAGGAAGAGGGAGAGGCAAGTCGGGGGAGGGGGATAAGAAGTGCAAACTATTCTGTATAAAATAGATGAGCAATAAGGATATATTCTATAGCACAAGTAAATATAGCCATTCATTTGTAATAAATCTAAATGACATATAAGCCACACAAATATTAAATCACTATATTATTATTATATTACATTATATACTTTACACAAATATGTCAACTATTCCTCAATTTTAATTTTAAAAAAAGAAAATACCACTTGGAAAAGTGTACAAATGCGAAGTTGTCTGTTTTTTTTTTTCCCCCCCTTTAACTGGAAATATTTATATCCTTCTGAAATATTTAGAAGAAATACAATTATACTGAAAGGCACAGGCAGGTATTCCTGCTTTGATGGCTGAAATTTGTAATAAGTGTCATAGATCAGGTAATTAGAGTTATATGGCAGAGAAGAGGACTGTTGTAGATACAGCAGCTAAGGTGGTCCTTGAGATGAAACTGAGTGACAAGTAGAAGGATCCTACTCAGCTAACAGTTGGAGGATGGACATAACAATCAGCAGGAGGAGGAAACCCACTCATTCTTCCAGGAGGAGCTCAGTGTGTTGAAGGAACAAAGAGGAAGAGAGTGTGGCAGGCACAGCATGAGTAAATGGAACACTGTAAGAGATGACATCACAAAGGTACACCTCACTAGGGGTTTCTCAGCCATGGTAAAGAATTCAAAAGTTATTCTGAGTAAAAAAGGAAGTCATGGAAATGTTTTATCAGGGGATAGTGTTAAGTCTGATATGAAAAACTACCATGATAGGAATAAATACAGATTATTAAGGAAACAACTTGAGAGGGAAGCCAAGGGAATCAAGAAAACTCCCTAGGTACTAATCACTGGATGAAGAATAGTGTAGAAAGAGTAAAGCAGAGAATAGGGACAGAGGGAGTCTGTAAAAGTAACCAAAGGTCAGATCACAAAGCCTAGTAAAAAAGCCACAGTAAAAAACCATGCAATTCTTTAGTCAGCAGTCATGTACAGATGTGAGAGTTGGACCATAAACAAGGCCAAGTGTCAAAGAATTGATGCTTTCAAACTTTGGTGTTAGAAAAGACTCTTGAGAGTCCCTTGGACAGCCAGAAGATCAAACCAGTCAATCCTAAAGGAAATCAACCCTGAACATTCATTGGAATGACTGATGCTGAAGCTGAAGCTCCAGTACCTTGACCACCTGGTGCAAAGAACTGACTCATCAGGAAAAGGCCCTATGCTGGAAAGATTGAGGGCAGGAGAAGGGGATGAAAGAAGATGAGATGTGTGTATGACATCACCAACTTGAGGCACATGAATTTTTAAAAAAATTTTTTTCTTTATTATTATTACTTCACAATATTGTATTGGTTTTGCCACACATCAACAAGAATCCGCCACAGGTGTACACGTGTTCTGAATCCCAAACTCCCCTCCTACCTCCCCCCTGACACCATCCCTCCAGGTCATCCCAGTGCACCAGCCCCAAGCATTCTGCACCCTGCATTGAACCTAGACTGGCGATTCATTTCTTATATGATGTTATACATGTTTCAATGCCATTCTCCCAAATCATCCCACCCTCGCCCTCTCCCACAGAGTCCAAAAGACTGTTCTATACATCTGTGTCTCTTTTGCTGTCTCACATACAGGGTTATCATTACCATCTTTCTAAATTCCATATATATGCGTTAGTATACTGTATTTCTGTTTTTCTTTCTGACTTACTTCACTCTGTATAATCGGCTCGAGTTTCATCCACCTCATTAGAACTGATTCAAATGTATTCTTTTCAATGGCTGAGTAATACTCCATTGTGTATATGTACCACAGCATTCTTATCCATTCTTCTGCTGATGGACATCTAGATTGCTTCCATGTCCTGGCTATTATAAACAGTGCTGCAATGAACATTGGGGTACACGTGTCTCTTTCAATTCTGGTTTCCTCAGTGTGTATGCCCAGCAGTAGGATTGATGGGTCATAAGGCAGTTCTATTTCCAGTTTTTTAAGGAATCTCCACACTGTTCTCCATAGTGGCTGTACTAGTTTGCATTCCCACCAACAGTAGAAGAGGGTTCCCTTTTCTCCACACCCTCTCCAGCATTTATTGCTTGTAGACTTTTGAATCGCAGCCATTCTGACTGGCATGAAATGGTACCTCATTGGGGTTTTGATTTGCATTTCTCTAGTAATGAGTGATGTTGAGCATCTTTTCATGTGTTTGTTAGCCATCTGTGTATCTTCTTTGGAGAAATGTCTATTTAGTTCTTTGGCCCATTTTTTCATTGGGTCATTTATTTTTCTGGAATTGAGCTGCAGGAGTTGCTTGTATATTTTTGATATTAGTTCTTTGTCAGTTGCTTCATTTACTATTATTTTCTCCCATTCCAAAGGCTGTCTTTTCACCTTGCTTATAGTTTCCTTTGTTGTGCAGAAGCTTTTAAGTTTAATTAGATCCCATTTGTTTATTTTTGCTTTTATTTCCAGTATTCTGGGAGGTGAGTCATAGAGGATTATGCTGTGATTTATGTCGGAGAGTGTTTTGCTTATGTTCTCCTCTAGGAGTTTTATAGTTTCTGGTCTTACATTTAGATCTTTAATCCATTTTGAGTTTGTTTTTGTGTATTGTGTTAGAAAGTGTTCTAGTTTCATTCTTTTACAAGTGGTTGACCAGTTTTCCCAGCACCACTTGTTAAAGAGACTTTTTCTCCATTGTATATTCTTGCCTCCTTTGTCAAAGATAAGGTGTCCATAGGTGTGTGGATTTATCTCTGGGCTTTTTATTTCATTCCATTGATCTATATTTCTGGCTTTGTGCCAGTACCATACTGTCTTGATGACTGTGGCTTTGTAGTAGAGCCTGAAGTCAGGCAGGTTGATTCCTCCTGTTCCATTCTTCTTTCTCAACATTGCTTTGGCTATTTGAGGTTTTCTGTATTTCCACACAAATTGTGAAATTATTTGTTCTAGCTCTGTGAAAAATACCTCTGGTAGCTTGATAGGGATTGCATTGAATCTGTAGGTTGCTTTGGGTAGTATACTCATTTCATTATATTGATTCTTCCGATTCATGAACATGGTATATTTCTCCATCTATTAGTGTCCTCTTTGATTTCTTTCACCAGTGTTTTATAGTTTTCTATATATAGGTCTTTAGTCTCTTTAGGTAGAAATATTCCTACATATTTTATTCTTTTCATTGCAATGGTGAATGGAATTGTTTCCTTAATTTCTTTTTCTATTTTCTCATTATTAGTGTATAGGAATGCAAGGGATTTCTGTGTGTTGATTTTATATCTTGCAACTTTACTATATTCATTGATTAGCTCTAGTAATTTTCTGGTGGAGTCTTTAGGGTTTTCTTTGTAGAGGATCATGTCATCTGCAAACAGTGAGAGTTTTACTTCTTCTTTTCCAATTTGGATTCCTTTTATTTCTATTTCTGCTCTGATTGCTGTGGCCAAAACTTCCAGAACTATGTTGAGTAGTAGTGGTGAAAGAGGGCACCCTTGTCTTGTTCCTTACTTTAGGGGAAATGCTTTCAGTTTTTCACCATTGAGGATAATGTTTGCTATGGGTTTGTCATATATAGCTTTTATTAGGTTGAGGTATGTTCCTTCTATTCCTGCTTTCTGGAGAGTTTTTATCATAAGTGGATGTTAAATCTTTTCAAAGGCTTTCTCTGCATCTATTGAGATAATCATATGGCTTTTACTTTTCAATTTGTTAATGTGGTGTATTACATTGATTGATTTGTGGATATTGAAGAATACTTGCATCCCTGGGATAAAGCGTACTTGGTCATGGTGTATGATCTTTTAAATTTGTTGTTGGATTCTGACTGCTAGAATTTTGTTGAGTCTTTCCGTCTATGTTCATCAGTGATATTGGCCTGTAGTTTTCTTTTTTTGTGGCATTTTTGTCAGGTTGTGGTATTAGGGTGATGGTGGCCTCATAGAATGAGTTCGGAAGTTTGCCTTCCTCTGCAATTTTCTGAAAGAGTTTGAGTATGATAGGTATTAGCTCTTCCCTAAAGTTTTGGTAGAATTCAGCTGTGAAGCCGTCTGAACCTGGGCTTTTGTTTGCTGGAAGATTTCTGTTTACAGTTTCAATTTCTGTGCTTGTGATGGGTCTGTTAAGATTTCCTATTTCTTCCCGATTCAGTTTTGGAAAGTTGTACTTTTCTAAGAATTTGTCCATTTCTTCCACATTGTCCATTTTATTGGCATATGATCGCTGATAGTAGTCTCTTGTGGTTCTTTGTATTCCTGTCTTGTCTATTGTGATCTCTCCATTTTCATTTCTAATTTTATGGATTTCATTTTTCTCCCTTTGTTTCTTGATGAGTCTGGCTAATGGTTTGTCAATTTTATTTATTCTTTCAAAGAACCAGCTTTTGGCTTTGTTGATTTTTCCTATGGTCTCCTTTGTTTCTTTTGCATTTCTTTATGCCCTAATGTTTAAGATTTATTTCCTTCTACTAACCCTAGGGTTCTCCATTTCTTCTTTTTCTAGTTGCTTTAGATGTAGAGTTAGGTTATTTATTTGACTTTTTTCTTGTTCCTTGAGGTGTGCCTGTATTGCTGTGAACTTTCCCCTTAGCACTGCTTTTACAGTGTCCCACAGGTTTTGGGTTGTTGTGTTTTCATTTTCATTCATTTCTATGTATATTTTGATTTCTTTTTTATTTATTCTGTGATTTGTTGGTTATTCAGAAGTGTGTTGTTCAGCCTCCATATGTTGGAATTTTTAATAGTTTTTCTTCTGTAATTGAGATCTAATCAATGCATATGGTCAGAAAAAGATGCTTGGAATGATTTCAATTTTTTTGAATTTACCAAGGCTAGATTTATGGCCCAGGACATGATCTATCCTGGAGAAGGTTCCGTGTGCACTTGAGAAAAAGGTGAAATTCATTGTTTTGGGGTGAAATGTCTTATAGATATCAATTAGGTCTAACTGGTCTATTGTACCATTTAAAGTTTGTGTTTCTTTGTTAATTTTCTGTTTAGTTGATCTATCCATAGGTGTGAGTGGGGTATTAAAGTCTCCCACTATTATTGTGTTATTGTTAATTTCCCCTTTCATACTTATTAGCATTTGTCTTACATATTGCAGTGCTCCTATGTTGGATGCATATATAATTGTTATATTTTCTTCTTGGATTGATCATTTGATCATTATGTAGTGTCCTTCTTTGTCTCTTTTCACAGCCTTTGTTTTAAAGTCTATTTTATCTGATATGAGTATTGCTACTCCTTCTTTCTTTTGGACTCTATTTGCATGAAATATCTTTTTCCAGCCCTTCACTTTCAGTCTGTATGTGTCCCTTGTTTTGAGGTGGGTCTCTTGTAGACAACATATATAGGGGTCTTATTTTTGTATCCATTCAGCCAGTCTTTGTCTTTTGGTTGGGGCATTCAACCCATTTACGTTTAAGGTAATTGTCGATAAGTATGATCCCATTGCCATTTATTGTTTGGGGTTCGGGTTTATAAACCCTTTTTGTGTTTCCTGTCTACCCACTCCTCCCTCTTCTCTTCTCCATGTAACTCTGTCAACCTCTCTGGGTGTCCCTCACTCTGGAGAAACTTTTCATCTGTGACCTAGATGTTTTATCAATGGTGCTGTATAGAAGAAGTCTTGAGACTACTGTAAAAATAAGACTGAAAACCAGAAGCAGGAGGCTTAAGTCCAAGTCCTGAGAACATCAGAGAATTCCTGACTCCAGGAAACATTAATCAATAGGAGCCCATCAAACACCTCCATACCTACACTGAAACCAAGTGCCACGCAAGGGCCAACAAGTTCCAGAGCAAGACATATTATGCAAATTCTCCAGCAACCCAGGAACACAGCCCTGAGCTTCAATATACAGACTGCCCAAAGTTACTCCAAAATCATTGACATCTCATAACTCATTACTAGACACTTCATTGCACTCCAGAGAGAAGAAACCCAGCTCCACCCACCAGAACACCGACACAAGCTTCCCTAACCAGGAAACCTTGACAAGCTACCTGCACAACCCCATCCACAGTGAGGAAACTCCACAATAAAGAGAACTCCACAAACTGCCAGAATACAGAAAGGCCACCCCAAACTCAGCAATATAAACAAGATGAAGAGACAGAGGAATACCCAGCAGGTAAAAGAACAGGATAAATGCCCACCAAACCAAACAAAAGAGGAATAGATAGGGAATCTACCTGATAAAGAATTCCAAATAATGATAGTGAAAATGATCCAAAATCTTGAAAAAAAAAAAATGGAATCACAGATAAATAGCCTGGAGACAAGGATTGACAAGATGCAAGAAAGGTTTAACAAGGACCTAGAAGAAATAAAAAAGAGTCAATATATAATGAATAATGCAATAAATGAGACCAAAAACACTTTGGAGGCAACAAATAGAATAATGGAGGCAGAAGATAGGATTAGTGAAGTAGAAGATAGAATGGTAGAAATAAATGAATCAGAGAGAAAAAAGAAAAATGAATTAAAAGAAATGAGGACAATCTCAGAGACCTCCAGGACAATATTAAACACTCCAATATTCAAATCATAGGAGTCCCAGAAGAAGAAGACAAAAAGAAAGATGATTAAAAAATACTTGAGGAGATAATAGTTGAAAACTTCCCTAAAATGGAGAAGGAAATAATCACCCAAGTCCAAGAAACCCAGAGAGTTCCAAACAGGATAAACCCAAGGTGAAACACCTCAAGACATATATTAATCAAATTAACAAAGATCAAACACAAAGAACAAATATTAAAAGCAGCAAGGGAAAAACAACAAACAACACACAAGGGGATTCCCATAAGGATAACAGCTGATCTTTCAATAGAAACTCTTCAGGCCAGGAGGGAATGGCAAGACATACTTGAAGTGATGAAAGAAAATAACCTATAGCCCAGATTACTGTACCCAGCAAGAATCTCATTCAAATATGAAGGAGAAATCAAAAGCTTTACAGACAAGCATAAACTAAGAGAATTCAGCACCACCAAACCAGCTCTCCAACAAATGCTAAAGATACATGAATTTGACCAAACTTTGAAAGACAGTAAAGGACAAGGAAGTCTGGCATGCAGCAGTCCATGGAGTTGCAAAGAGTTCAACATGACTGAGTGACGAAACCACAACAAATTCTTTAAGGAAGTGGAGTGCCATTGAAAGAAGATCCTTTTAGAACACTTCTGATATAATTTGATCAAGAAATAATGCATTGAACCAAGGGTTAAAGAAAAAAAAAAAGAGGGAATGAAGAAATGTGGATAGATTAAGGTAGCAAACAGAAAAATAGTAGAATTTGATGACTGCTTGCTAAGTCATTTCAGTCGTGTCCAACTCTGTGCAACCCACCAGGCTTCCCCATCCCTGGGATCCTCTAGGCAAGAATACTAGAGTGGGTTGCCATTTCCTTCTCCAATGAATGAAAGTGGAAAGTCACAGTGAAGTCGCTCAGTCGTGTCTGACTATTTGCAACCCCATGGACTGCAGCCAACCAGGTGCCTCCGTCCATGGGATTTTCGGATGCGGAAAATACTATAAACATCAAACCTGGACTGGCGATTCTTTTCACATATGATATTTTACTTGTTTCAATGCCATTCTCCCAAATCAACCCACCTTCTCCCTCTCCCACAGAGTCCAAAAGACTTCTATCATCTGTGCCTCTTTTGCTGTCTCACATACAGGGTTATTGTTACCTTCTTTCTAAATTCCATATATATGCGTTAGTATACTGTATTTGTGTTTTTCTTTCTGGCTTACTTCACTCTGTATAATAGGCTCCAGTTTCATCCACCTCATTAGAACTGCAAATGTATTCTTTTTAATTGCTGAGTAATATTCCATTGTGTATATGTACAACAGCTTTCTTATCCATTTGTCTGCTGACGGACATCTAGGTTGCTTCCATGTCCTGGCTATTATAAACAGTGCTGCGATGAACATTGGGGTACACATGTCTCTTTGAATTCTGGTTTCCTCGATGTGTATGCCCAGCAGTGGGATTGCTTGGTCATAAGGCAGTTCTATTTCCAGTTTTTTTAAGGAATCTCCACACTGTTCTCCATAGTGGCTGTACTAGTTTGCATTCCCACCAACAGTGTAAGAGGTTTCCCAAGGTGCTCGGAGCTGGTGCACTGGGATGACCCAGAGGGATGGAATGGGGAGGGATGTGGGACAGGGGTTCAGGATGGGGAACACATGTACACTCATGGTGGATCCAAGTCAATGTATAGCAAAACCAATACAATATTGTAAAGTAAAATAAATTAACTAATTAAAAATAAATTTTTAAAAATACTATAAACAGAAAGGAGTTAAAGACCAGGACCAAATTTTCTGTTGAAGATGTTATGGCAGAGCCCAGTTACTTATATCTACTTTTCTTTAGCTTCCACTGAAATAAAGCTAAGAGAATCTTTTAAAAGTATGAAACTGTTAAAAACTAGGAAAGAATGTAAAAAACTTATATTTGAAAAGCAGATACAGCTGTGGGAATTGAAGAAAGTTAAGAAAGCTTACACCTACCTTTGTAGTAGGAAAAGCAAAGAAACCACTCAATTTCCAGCAAGAAATTCCAAGAAGGCCAACCTTTAGAGGTGAAAGTTCTGGGACTGGTTGAAACCTATTTCATAAGAAGTTAAGCCTTAAGTTCATATGGCATTTGAACATTCTGAGAGAAAAGTCAACAAATGTGCAAATTACACTGAGAGGAAATTTTCTAAGTATGTAATTTTTGTTCAGTCCCTAAAAGTCATATCCAACTCTTGGCAACCCCATGGACTGCAGTACACCAGGTTCCTTTGTCCTTCATTATTTCCTGGAGTTTGCTCAAATTCATCTCCACTGAATCAGTGTTGCTATCTAACCAACTCATCCTCTGCCACCCCCTTTTCCTTTTCCCTTCAATTTTTCCTAGCACCAGGATCTTTTTGCTCTTCTCATCAGGTGACTAAAGTATTGGACCTTCAGCTTCAGCATCAGTCCTTCCAATGAATATTCAGGGTTGATTTCCTTTAGGAGTAACTTGTTTAATCTACTTGCTGTTCAAGGGACCCTCATGAGTCCAGCACCAAAATGTTCAAAGCATCAGGTCTTTGGTGTTCAGTCTTTTTTATGGTCCTGCTCTCGCATCCATACTCGACTACTGGAAAAATCATAGCTTTGACTATACATAGCTTTGTGAGCAAAGTGATGTCTCTGATTTTTCATATACTAACTTGGTTTGTCATAGCTTTCCTTCCAAGAAGCAAGAGTCTTAATTTCATGGCTGCATTTGCCATTAAGACTGATTTCGGAGGCTAAGAAAATAAAATGTGTCATTGCTTCTATTCTCTCCCATTCTATTTGCCATGAAGTGATGGGACCAGATTCCATGATTATAGTTTTTTGAATGTTGAGTTTCAAGCCCATTTTCACTCTCCTTTTTCACCCTCATCAAGAGACTCTTTATATTCTCTTTACTTTTTGCCATTAGAGTGGTATCATCTACATATCTGAGGTTGTTATTTCTCCCAGCAATCTTGATTCCAGCTTGTGATTCATCCAACCCCATATTTCACATTATGTACTTTGCTATAAGGTAAATATAAGTGGGGTGACAGTATACAGCCTTGTTGTACTCCTTTCCCAATTTTAAATCAGTCAGTTGGTCCATGTCTTCTACTAACTGTTGCTTCTTGATCCACATACAGGTTTCTCAGGAGA
This sequence comes from Capra hircus, assembly GCF_001704415.2. NCBI lineage: Eukaryota > Metazoa > Chordata > Mammalia > Artiodactyla > Bovidae > Capra > Capra hircus. The sequence continues at coordinate 2,179,799 of NC_030813.1, forward strand.
CAGGTAAGGTAATCTTGTACTCCCATCTCTTTAAGAATTTTCCAAACTTTCTTGTGATCCACAGAGTCAAAAGCTTTAGTGAAGTCAATGAAGCAAAATTTCTGGAATTCCCTTGCTTTCTCTGTGATCCAACAAAAGTTGGCAATTTGACCTCTGTTCCTCTGCTTCATCAAAATCCATCTTGTACATCTGGAAATTCTCAGTTCACATACTGCTAATGCCTAGCTTGAAGTATTTTGAGCATAATCTTACTAGCATGTGAAATTCGCACAATTGTACAATAGTCTGAACATTCTTTGGCATTGTCCTTAGTTGGGGTTGGGATGAAAACTGACCTTGTCTAGTCCTGTGGCCACTGCTGAGATTTCCAAATTTCCTGGCATATTGAGTGCAGCACTTTAACAGCATCATCTTTTAGGAGTTTAAATATCTCAGTTGGAATTCCATCACCTTCACTATCTTTATTCTTGCTAATGCTTCCTAAGGCCCACTTGACTTCACACTCCAAAAGTCTGGCTCTAGGTGAGTGACAACACCATTGCAGTTATCTGGATCATTAAGACTTTTTCTGTATAGATTTTCTGTGTTCTTACCACCTCTTCTTAACCTCTTCTGCTTCTGTTAAGTACTTAATGTGTCTGTCCTTTATCATGCCCATCCTCTCATGAAATATCTCTTGATATCTCCCCAGCTTTCTTGAAAAGATCTCTAGTCTTCCTCATCCTACTTTTTTCCTCTACTTCTTTGCATTGTTTGTTTAAGAAAGACTCATTTCTCCCTGCTATTTTCTGTAACTCTGCATTCAATTGGGTATGTCTTTTCCTTTCTCCTTTGCCTTTCACTTCTCTTCTTTCCTCACCTATTTGTAAAGACTTCTCAGACAACAACTTTACGTTCTTGCATTTCTTTTTCTTTGCAATGGTTTGGTCAAGGCCTCCTATACAATGATTGGACCTTCATCCATAGGTCTTCAGGCACTGTCTAGCATATTTAATCCCTCGAATCTATTCACCTTCATTGTATACTCATAAGATATTTGGTGTAGGTCATGCCTGAATGGCCTAGTGGTTTTCCCTACTTTCTTCAATTTAAGCCTAAATTTTGAAATAAAGAGCTCATGATGTGAGCCACAGTCAGGTCTAGGTCTGATATGTGCTGACTGTATAGAACTTCTCCATCTTAGGCTGCAAAGAACATAATCAATCTGATTCTGATATTGATGGTCTGGTGATGTCCATGTGTAGAGTCATTTCTTGGATTGTTGGAAAAAAGTTGTTTGCTATGACCAGTGTGTTCTCTTGGCAAAAAAAGAAAAAGAAAAAAAAAACTTTCTAAGTACACAGAATAGCAAACAGAAATGCATAATAGCAAATTCCAAAGAAGCAGTCTTGTTTGGTTCCAAGTGGCAGTCAAAATAAGCCATTCATTCATTTATTCATTTGTTTGACAAGGTGGCTCAGACAGTAAAGAATCTGCATGCAGTGCAGGAGGCCCTGGTTCAGTCTCTGTGTCACGAATGCCCTGGAGTAGGGAAATGGCAAGCCACTCCAGAATTCTTTCCTGGAAATTTCCTTGCACAGAGAATCCTTGGGATCGTAAAAAGTTGGACAAGACTGAGCAATTAACACTTACACTTTCTTTCACTTGGACAAATATGCAGTTTAAAGTAATAATTAAATTATTGATTCTGGAACTTCCTGAGTACACATCAAGTTAATAATTTTAAACGCATGGCCTATAACAAACACAAGTAAGTATTTGCGTCTCCTTTTGTGACTTCTACACATCCAATTACCAATCCCAATCTCTGGGGTTACAGTTGAGAAAAAGAAAGTGCCATGAGTATTCTAGCCTTGAAAACTAATAAAATACATGAAGGAATCTCAGTGAGAGATGCTGAAAAGAAATGGATTATTCACTGTGAAAATTTTCACCTGATGTCTGTTTTCAGATTAAGTAAATGAGTAAGTGAATGAAAGGTTTAAATTGACATTGTATTATTACCCTGTAGAATATAATTTCCAGCAACATGTTTAAGGACAAAGGGAACTAACATAACAGGTGTACTATACATTTTATACCTGTTTTAATGTAAGTTTTAGAGGACATATAATGCAAAAATAGTATTCTTATTTTATAGACAAATAAGATGCAAGGAAATTCACACCCTTTCATGGAGTTTGGGAGTTTTTAGTCAGTAGAGAGAAGGAATGAAACAAATCAGTCTTCAGAGTCCATGCCAGAGTCTCATAATTTCTAGATACTTTAATCTTTCCCACTGTATACATATTTTTCTACCATTAACCTAGAAAAGGGCTTTGTTTTCCCTTTTTATCCCTTTTGAAATTAGTTTTCTTACTTTAACAGCTACTCTTAAAAGATTTAAATGCTCGATTATATTTGGTTATCTCAGAGTTTTCAGCACAGCTTTTTATATCCCACCTTTGTGCTCCTCAGTGACCTCAAAAAAATGGTCTGCAATATATTAGTAAAAGTTCTGTGCCACAGCCTTTTATAATACCTCCCATGCTTACTCATTCTTTTCACTCCAACATGCAAATTTTAATTTCTACCCACATCTTGTCACTAATCATGTCTTTGACCTCAAAGGTCTCCCCAGAACCGTTCATTTATCTTCTTTATTAAGGGCTTCCTGACTGCTGACTTCCTGTGCAAACTTTCTTATAAAGGTGAATTAGAGTGCACTCTTTGTTTTAATAATCTCAAGTGAATTGTACTTACTCAGCTACTCATTTTGCCTTTATCCCCACAAATATATTCTGTCTGTCTCCCTGAGGTGGAGCGTGCAGCCATTAAGCAATTGCATCACAAACACAATAATGGAACCAGGTTTAAACAAGGAGAGACCCCTTAGGGCATCATGAAGGGTGTTTCAGTTACCTGTGTTTGAGGAAAAATGCTGTTTTGGGGGTTTTGTTTGTTTGTTTTTTAACATCATGCACTTTAAAGTTGACTTCACTTTAAAACTAAGGCCCTCAGTCTGCAGCAGCAGCTACCGGGGTTCAGCAAGGCCCAGCTTTTACACTGCAGATATTATTCAATTCCTTAACAATCTATTCAAAATTTTACCAGATCAATCTCTCTAAGAGATTGGGAAACAAAAAACATTGATTATCACCAATTATTTTCTCCAATCTCCTTTTAGTTTGGGACAATTTTGTTTTGATTTATAACTCTCTGCCCATAGCTTTCTCTTCCATTGTAGCATGAGATGTGTCAATGGGTTCAAAGGAAACTAAACTTTGAGAAGTTGAATTCCAGAAATGTTCCAGGAAAATGTTCTTTTTGTCTGAGTCAATATGAGGGCTCAAGTCACCTATTTCAGTGCAGAGAATCCATTCATCTAAACAGAATACTCAGTTTAATAGAGCATATTATGCTCAAAGAAAAACTCCTTCTCAGGAATATGCTGAACCAGGTATATAACTTACCAGAAATGAAGTTAAGTTCAGTATATTTTTTAAAAAAGCATCACGTGTGGCATGTATCTTGTGCTATGCATTCTACTTCAATAGAGTGAAGAGTTGGCCTTCAATGTGGCGACTGAGGAAAGTCAAAGATATTGTCACACTGGGAAAAATGCTGCATTGAACTCCCTGCTTTATTACATGGTTTTTCCCCTAAAGATAGTACCTGTAGCAATACTACAGACCATAACAGGCCAGGACAGAAAGCGATTATTTTAATTGTTCTAATTGTATTTGCTTGTGTAGGAAAGCAAATTTGCCATCCCAAAATGTATCTTGTTGGCATGTGAATTATCTCAATTTTTAAAATGTATTTTATTGAAGTATAATTGATTTACAATGTTGTATTAATTTCTGCTGTATGGCAAAGTCATTCTGTTATAGATAGATATTTATACTTACACATTCTTCTTCATATTCTTTTCCAGTATGTTTTATCACAGAATATTGAATATAGTTCTCTGTGCTAACTTGGATTATTTTAGACTAGTTAGTATTAAGAAACAAAAGACTGAGGAAGACTTTCTTTTTACTATTCTGTTAGTGGCCTAAAGACATTGATAGAGGGCCTGCTCCCAGGAAAACACCACCACCAAGTGCATCTTCAGGCGCAGTGTGGGGCAGGGAGGAGCACCTGACAGCAGTGTTCATACTGTGTCCCACTGTGATCTGCACTGCCCAGCAAACACTTTATATACATAAAATGTTTATTCATATAAAATCTACATGACCCAAACTTCAAAAATTTGAGTTTGGATGCAGGAGATATGCCTTAAAATTACTGATTTGGTAATTTTCACAATATAATAACAATAATACTATATATAATATAATATAATAATATCATATAATACTTAATTTTAGCAATATTCTCCACATTGGATTGCATTTAGACACTGCATATTGTGTCTAAAATTGACCTCGCTAATTAGCAATCAAGCCTAAGAGCTGTACGATCTATAAGATAAATATTTGCTTAGTCTCAATTTCACATATTTTGACACAGAAAAACAATTATTTTAAGTGAGATTGGAAACATTTTTATTAACTATGTGATTGATTCTTTTAGAGTCCCTGATGTAAAGTGGAAAATCCTAAATTTTATTTCATGCTAATAGCAAATTGTTATCAGGTAATAGATAGACTCTTTCTAATAGATCAAAACTTATCAACCAACTTTCTGAATTTGTTTCATTATTGGCTGAAAACTTACATTTGAGGTACATTTCTGAGAAAACAATATTTTACCTAAAGTGTTTCAAACATTAAGAAAACTAGGTACAAAAGAAAATATAGAAATGCTGGCTTTACACAAATGTTATAAATTTTATAATTAAAAAATGTTTTGAAGAGACAAGGGTAGTATTACTTATAAAATCACTATATAACATATAGATAGAAAAAAAAACGCAGTTGAACTTTAAGAGACCACATAAGGAACATCGTGCAATGAAATAGTTGTTTCCACTCCTCCATTCCTTCTTTGAGTCCCATCCCCATTCCACGCTAGTTATAAAAAATATATGTAGGGAGAAGGATAACTTAGGAATTTGGGATTAACAGATACAAACTACTACATATAAAATAGATAAGCAACAAGGACCTACTGTTTAGCGCAGGGAACTATAATCAGTATCTTGTAATAGCCTATACTGTTGAGAGTCTCTTGGACTGTAGGAGATCAAACCAGTCCATCCTAAAGGAAATCAACACTGAATATTCTTTGGAAGGACAGATGCTAAAGCTTAAGCTCCAAAACTTTGGCCACCTGATAAGAAGAGCTTAAAAGACACTGATGCTAGGAAAGGCAAAAGGAGAAGAGAGCGGCAGAGGATGAGATAGTTAGATAACATCACCAACTCCATGGACATGAATCTAAGTAAACTCTGGGAGATAATGAAGGACAGGAGAGCCTGGCATACTGCAGTGCATGGGGCCATAAAGAGTCAGACACAGCTTAGCAACTGAACAGCAATACCCTATAAGTGAAAATAATCTGATAAAGAATATATATACATAGAGAGATATAGATATATGCCTGAATCATTTTGCTGTATACCTGAAGCATTGTAAATTAGCTAAAGTTCACTGAAACTTAAAATGTGTATGTACACACACACGCAAGCAAATAGAAATATATATAATATGTATGTGTATGTGTGTGCTAACTCACTTCAGTCATGTATGACTCTGTGTGACCCTTTGGAATATAGCCCACCTCTGTTCATGGAATCTTCCAAGCATGAATACTGGAGTGGGTTGCTAGGCCCTCCTCCAGGGAATCTCTCCAACCCTGAGATTGAACCTGAGTATCTTATGTCTCCTGCATTGGCAGGTGGGTTCTTTACCACTAGAGCCAGCTGGGAAGCCCCTATGTAAATGTATATATATACATGTTACTTTCTTCCACATGTTTTCCTCCTGGCCATTTTAATTCTGTTACAAAACATAAGCTAAAAGCTAAAAAAGTTCTTTATCTCCTTAACTTCCAAGAAAAGGAAAGAGCATCTAAGGAAACATAAATTACTGAAATTGACGTCTATGCATCCAAAACCCATGCTGTGTGCTAGTAGTGCTTCTCCAGAGAATCAAAACCAATAGTAATTTATTATAAGGAATTAGCTTATGAGATTATAAAGGCTGAACACTCTGCCATCTGCAAGCTGGGGACCCAGGAAACCTGTAGTGTGATTCCATCCAAGTCTGAAGGCCTGAGAATCGGAAGAGTTGATGGTGTAAATCCCCGTCCCAGGGCAAGAAGAGACCAACATCACAGCTCAACAGGAAGGAAGCAAACAGGGGCTCCTTCCACCACTGACTAGTTCTCTTCAGGTCCTCACAGACTGGGTGATGGCTACACCCATCAAGAAAGTAACCTACATCACTAAACCCACAGATTCAAATGGTCATCTCAACAGAAACACCCTCACAGACACACCCAGAAATTGTGTTTAACCTGGGCACCCCTTAGCCTAGATGAATTGACATGAAAAATTAGCCATCATCCTAGACGGTTACAAAAGGAAACTATATCAATTTCTCCCTTATTATTTTAAAGTCAATATTTAGGAATTACTTATTCATATCAATATACTTTTCCTTTCTTGCATCATGACTCTCCAATGTTAAGCAATAAATCATGTTTCTTTTTTTAATAAAATAGAAAAGTTTATTGTTGTTGTTGCTCAGTTGCTAAGACATGTTTGATTCTTTGGGACCTCATGGACTATAATATGTCAGGCTCCTCTGTCCTCCACTATCTCAGAGTTTTATCAAATTCTTGTCCAAGGAGGTGGTGATCCTATCTAACCATCTCATCCTCTGCTGCCCCCTTCTCCTCCTGCCCTCAATTTTTTCAGCATCAGGATCTTTGTCAGTGAGCTAGCTCTTTGCATCAGATGGCCGCTGTACTGGAGTTTCAGCTTCAGCATCAGTCCTAACAATGAATATTCAGGGTTGATTTCCTTTAGGATTGACTGTTTTGACCCCCCTGCAGTTCAAGGAACTCTCAACAGTCTTCTTCAGCACCACAATTGAAAAGCATCAGTTCTTCAGTGCTCAGCCTTCTTTATGGTCCAACTCTCATATTCATATAGGACTAATGGAAAAAGCCCCTTTGATTATTCAGACCTTTGTTTGTGAAGTGATGTCTCTGCTTTTTAATGATATGCTGTCTAGGTTTGTCATAGCATTCCTTCCAAGGAGCAAGCATCTTTTAATTTCACAGCTTCAGTTTCATCTGCAGTGATTTTGGAGCACAAGAAAATAAAATTCATCACTGCTTCCAGTTTTCTCCCTTCTATTTGCCATGAAGTGATGAGACTAGAAGTCATGATCTTAATTTTGTGTATGTTGATTTTCAAGACAGCTTTTTCATCTCTTCTTTCACCCTCATCAAGAATCTCTTTAGATTCTCTTTACTTTCTGCCATTAGAGTGGTATCATCTATATATCTGAGGTTTTTGATATTTCTCCCAGCAATCTTGATTCCAGCTTGTAATTCATCCAGTCCAGCATTTCTCATGATATACTTTGTATATAAGTTAAAGAAGCAAAAGGGCTTCTCTGGTGGTGCACAGGTTAAAGCGTCTGCCTGCAATGTGGGAGACCTGGGTTCGATCCCTGGGTTAGGAAGATCCCCTGGAGGAGGAAATGGCAATCCACTCCAGTATTCTTGCCTGGAGAATCCCATGGATGGAGGAGCTTGGTGGACTACAGTCCATGGGTCGCAAAGAGTCAGACACGACTGAGCGACTTCACTTAAAGAAGCAAGGTGACAATATATAGCCTTGTCTTACTCCTTTCCCAATTTTGAACCAGTCAGTTGTTCCATGTCCAGTTCTAACTGTTGCTTCTTGACCTGCAAACAGGATTCTCAGGAGACATGTAAGGTGGTCTGGTACTCTTATCTCTTTAAGAATTTTCCACAGATTTTTGTGATCCATATAGTCAAAGGATTTAGCATAGTCAGTGAAGCACAAGTAGATGTTTTTTCTGGAACTCCCTTGCATTCTCCATGATCCAATGAATGTTGGCAGTTTGATCTTTCATTCCTATGCTTTTTCAAAATCCAGCTTGTACATTTGGAAGTTAGTTCCCCTACTGCTGCAGTATAGCTCGAAGGATTTTGAGCATCACTTTGCTGGCTTTTGAAATGAGCACAATTGAACAGTAATTTAAACATTCTTTGGCATTGCCCCCTTCTTTGGGACTGGAATGAAAACTGGCCTTTTCCAATCCTGTGGCCACTGCTAAGTCTTCCAAATTGCTGACATATTGAGTAGTACTTTACCAGTATCATCTTTTAGTATTTTAAAAAGCTGAGCTGGAATTCCATCACCTCCACTAGCTTTGTTCATAGTAATGAATCTTGAGGCCCAATTGACTTCTAACCCGAGGATTTCCTGCTCTAGATAAGTGATCGTGACGTGGTTATCTGGGTCATTAAGACCTTTTTGTATCACTTATCTGTGTATTCTCACCACTTCTTTTTAATTTTTTTTTTTTTTTTGCTTCTGTTAGGTCCTTACCATTTCTGTCCTTTATTGTACCCATCTTTGCATGAAATATTCCCTTGATAACTCCAATTTTCTTGAAGAGATATCTTGTTTTTCCACTTTTATTGACCCCTTTCATGGATCACAGCCTTTTTGTGGGGAAGGGGCTTGTATAACTCAGTGAAGCTATGAGCCATGCCATGTAGGGCCACTCAAGATGAACAAGTCATAGGAAAGAGTTCTGACAAAATGTGGCCCACTGGAGGGGGGAATGATAAACCACTCCAGTATTTTTTGCCCCAAGAGCCCCATGTACAGTATGAAAAGGCAAAGTATATGATACCAGAGTATAAGGCCCCCAGGTTGGAAGATGTACAACATGCCACTGGGGATGAATGGAGGGTAGTTACTAGTAGCTTCAGAAAGAATGAAGTGGCTGTGTCAAAGTGGAAACAATGCTCAGTTTTGGAAAATAAAGATGTGGTGAAAGAAAAGTTCAATTTTGTAAAGAAGAATATTTCATAGAAACCTCAATGTTGGGTCCATGAATCAAGGTGAATTCAATGTAGTCAAGCAGAAAATGGCAACATTGAATATCAACATCCTAGGAATCAATGAACTAAAATGAACAGGATTGGGCAAATTTAATTCATATGACCTTTATATTTACTATATATTGGCAAGAATCCCTTAGAAGAAATGGAGTAGCCCTAATAGTCAATGAAAGAGTCCAAATTGCAGTATTTGGGTGCAGTTTCAAAAACAACAGAGTGATTTCAGCTTGTTTCCATGTCAAATCATTAAACATCACAGTAATTCAAGTCTCTGACCCAACCACTGATGCCAAAGAAGCTAAAGTTGACTGGTTCTATGAAGACCTACAACATATTCTAGAACTAACACTAAAAAAAAAAAAAAGACAAACATGTCATTTTCATCATAGGGGACTGGAATGCAAAAGTAGGAAGTCAAGAGATACCTGGAATAACAGACAAATTTGGCCTTGGAGTACAGAATGAAGCAGGACAAAGGCTAAGTGAGCTTTGTCAAAAGAACATGAAGGTCATAGCAAACACCCATTTCCAACAGCCCAAAAGATGACTCTACACATGGATATCACCAGATGGTCAATACCAAAGTCAGGTTACTATGTTGTTTGCAGCCTAGGATGGAGAAGTTCTGTGCAGTCAACAAAAACAAGACCTGGAGCTGACTGTGGCTCAGATCATGAGCTCCTTATTGCAAAATTCAATTAAAAGGCTGAAATTGAAGAAAGTAGGGAAAACCTCTAAGCCATTCAGGTATGACCTAAGTCAAATCCCTTATGATTATACAGTGGAAGTGACAAATAGATTCAAGGGATTAGATCTGGTAGGCCCAGTGCCTTCAGAATGATGAACAGAGGTTTGTAGCATATAGAAGGCAGTGACAAAAACCACTGCAAAAGAAATGAAATAAGAGAAGGCAAAGTGGTTCTCTAAGGAGACCTTACAAATAGATGAGGAAAGAAGAGAAGCAGAAGGAAAGGGAGAAATGGAAAAATATACTTAACTGAATGCAGAGTTCCAGAGAATAGCAAGGAGAGATAAGGAGGCCTTCTTAAATGAATAAAATATAAAAATAAGGTATTTCAATTAGTATTTAAATTAGTTCTCCACTCACACCAGAAAGGCCCTACTGTATAGCACAGGGAACACTATTCAATATTTTGTAATAACCAGTAATGGAAGAGAATCTGAAAAATAGATATATAGGTATATATAATTTTGCTGTACACCTGAAACTAACACTACTGTTAATCAGCTATACACCAATAAAAAATAAAAGATATATTAATGAGCCCACCAAGGTTGACAGAGAACCATCTACAAAAGTCCAGCCAAAGTCACCAACTCTCAGAATAGTAAACTAATAAAATGTGTAATAAAATGTGGTTGTTTTAAGCCATGTGGTTGCTTTGCATATACATATATGTATGTGTGTATATACATATATAATACATGTAGGAAGGTACATAATTACAAAGATTAAAACACATATGATAAGGAATTCAGGAAAAAAAGCTAGCTAGATGTAAGTCAAGCAAGGAAGGAGGAGAAAGCTTGAACTTGTCAATTTCTTCACCTTTTATGGTACTGTCTACAGTGGAAACATGTAATTAAATATAAATAAAGAAATTTTAAAAAGATATATTTTTCTTTAATCTTAATCTAAGATTTTTCATTTTCTTGCCTAAGGGTTACCAAATAATTCTTTATATTGTAGTCAAATAATTCCTGTGTCACTTGATAGATAGAGGTGTTTTTAGGAGGATTATTTGACAAGTCAGAAACATAATACGCTAGTTCTATAAAATAAGGTTAGCAGAGAGCTGCAGTTCTGCAGGAACAAATCAGACAGATAAATAGTATATCCTGTAAGCTTCCATTAATCACCCATCCATTTGCTTCAGAACTCAGGAAACAATCCAGTTGTAATAGTAGCTATGGAAACAACTTTATGAAGAGAATTAGCAAACTTGTCTCCTTAGTCAAAAGACAGACGTGCAATCAAGTCAATCAGAATGTAAGGCAATGATTTATCAATCCAAGAAAGATGGTTCACCCAGAATGGAAGTAACTTTTAAGCACAATTTTTAAGCAGTGACAGCTGTATGTTTTACTGGAAAAAAATAAATCTGGGTGACCCAGAACTCCAACATGAAATTTCAACATGATTTAACTAATAATAGGTCAGGGAGACTTCAAGCAATTAAATGTAAATAAATAGAATCAACTTTTTATTATCTTTATTATAAAAAACAAACAGAGCAATGAATTCCACCCGCTCCCCCCACAACAGAGCAATGAATTCCACCCCCTCCCCCCCCCCCCCCACCACGGAGAGCAACAGAAACCTAAAGCCCAGTGCTAAGATTACCCTAGAGAGAAAGGCCAAATGAGTGCACTCATTGCACTGCCACATTGAGCAACTGTGCACCTAAACTCAAAGTCAGTGAGCAGTTGATCCACACATGAAGTCAAATTCCTAACTCTTCATGTTCTGATTCTTGATCCCCTCTTGAATCATATGACTGCTGGAAGACAGACAGGGTTTATTAGCCTTGTGGGAGTTGGGGGAAGGGGCAGGAGACCCCAGTAAAAATAGAACACGTCTCCATTGGTGACCATTCAACAGCTTCTGAGCTATTTCATACAGGGTCAGTTTAGCTAAAGAAAGCGGGAAAGCTAACTAAAACTTAAGTCTAACATAGATAAAAAAACAACTTTCGATTTGGTCCCATAAATCTCCAGTATTAATCTGAAGAAGAAAGACCAACAGCAAGAAAAAAAGAAGAAAATACATAGAAGTCAAAGAGAGAGAGAGGGACCACCTAAGAGCATTAGAGGATTCTTTGGGTTCCTGAATATATCCATTGACTGACGTTTCTCAACAAAAATCCCACTCTTCAGGAGCCCAAGAGGAAGATGCTCAATTCCCAGTGTAGAGGAGGTAAAATTTCTCTTCCACCCTGTTGCAGTTTCCAGCTGGGACAGATTAAGAGGAGGAAATACATAAATATAACAATTTATATTAAATAAATTTTACACATACATGGGAATCCCTAAAAGAAAATGAAGTCCCACAGAATTGCCCAGGCCTCAGTGCTCACGTTCATTCATGAGGCCCCCAACAAAGAGATGCAATCATGAAAAAGTAACTAAAATATATGAGTGACTTAAAGAAGATAAAAGTTACCATGGCAAGGTCTGTTGCCTAGGCCTAAACTCTCTGACTCTGGAGTTAAGAATGTTTGCTTTCTCCTCGTACAAGGACTGCATCTGTCACCTGGGAATTTCATATGCTTCTTTCAGGAAGTAAAAATGATGTCAGAGTTCCTTTCTCGCAACTGCTGTTTTTCAAGCGCATTTACCTCAAGATAATCAACCTACAGAAGCAACAAATGTGTGATACATCCAAGACTCCCTTGCTAGCATGCATTTGCTTTCCATTCTCCAAGCCAGACTTCAGCAATATGTGAACCATGAACTCCCTGATGTTCAAGCTGGTTTTAGAAAAGGCAGAGGAACCAGAGATCAAATTGCCAACATCTGCTGGATCATGGAAAAAGCAAGAGAGTTCCAGAAAAACATCTATTTCTGCTTTATTGACTATGCCAAAGCCTTTGACTGTGTGGATCACAATAAACTGTGGAAAATTCTGGAAGAGATGGGAATACCAGACCACCTAATCTGCCTCTTGAGAAATCTGTATGCAGGTCAAGAAGCAACAGTTAGAACTGGACATGGAACAACAGACTGGTTCCAGATAGGAAAAGGAGTACGTCAAGGCTGTATATTGTCACCCTGCTTATTTAACTTATATGCAGAGTGCATCAAGAGAAACGCTGGACTGGAAGAAACACAAGCTGGAATCAAGATTGCCAGGAGAAATCTGAATAACCTCAGATATGCAGATGACACCACCCTTATGGCAGAAAGTGAAGAGGAGCTAAAAAGTCTCTTGATGAAAGTGAAAGAAGAGAGTGAAAAAGTTGGCTTAAAGCTCAACATCAGAAAACAAAAATCATGGCATCTGGTTCCTTCACTTCATGGGAAATAGATGGGGAAACAGTGGAAATAGTGTCAGACTTTATTTTTTGAGGCTCCAAAATCACTGCAGATGGTGATTGCAGCCATGAAATTAAAAGATGCTTACTCCTAGAAAGGAAAGTTGACCAACCTAGACAGTATATTAAAAAGCAGAGACATTACTTTGCCAACAAAGGTCCATCTAGTCAAGGCTATGGTTTTTCCAGTGGTCATGTATGGATGTGAGTGTTGGACTATAAAGAAAGCCGAGCACTGAAGAACTGATGCTTTTGAACTGTAGTGTTGGAGAAGACTCTTGAAAGTCCCTTGGACTGCAAGGAGATCCAACCAGTCCATCCTAAAGGAGATCAGTCCTGGGTATTCATTGGAAGGACTGATGCTGAACCTGAAACTCCAATACTTTGGCCACCTGATGCGAAGGGCTGACTCACTTGAAAAGACCCTGATGCTGGGAGGGATTGGGGGCAGGAGGAGAAGGGGATGACAGAGGATGAGATAGTTGGATGGCATCACCAACTCGATGGACATGGGTTTGGGTGAACTCAGGGAGTTGGTGATGGACAGGGAGGCCTGGCATGCTCGGTTCATGGGGTTGCAAAGAGTCGGACACGACTGAGCAACTGAACTGAACTGAAAGTGATGGCATACACACACACACACACACAAGCTTAAAGATACTTACTAACTCCTGCAAAACTTCAGGAATTCATATCTTTCTTCTGATTTCCTACGCATGGTCTAGTATGTGATGATCATTTATAGTAGACCCTTGAAGGAATACATCCCAAAACTCAGGTTTATGAATATTGCAAGAATTCATTTCCTCTAGAAACATCTTTTTTTTCTTGCAAACAGCCATAAATTACAGGAATTGTAATAACCTTAGTCCTTCTCTTCCTTCCCCCAAGTAGTGATATTAATTGATTTCCCTACGCTCTCTCAAAGTTAAACTATCATTTTATTATTGAAAATTGAAATATGTGATGAAATAACAACAAAGATATTAAGAAATATTCTTTAGCTTCTTATAGCAGACACTACTTACAAATTAACATGCAGGAAATGCAAGAATGACAAGTTATAACATGAAGCAAGTGCATCGTATTTACCAGAAGCCGAAAATGACCAAATGACTCTAGCGGAAACAAAGAGACTGAACTGACAGGTTGACATGATAATGAGATTTTGCGTCAAACCCATAAAAACACAAATTATAAATGAAGGAAATATGAAAACTGAGACTAATATTACAAAGTCTCTTTCTACATTCTCTTGTCTTATTGTCCATTGCCCTTTGGCATTTGAAATGTAAAATTAAATATTGTCTTCGATATAGATATTATGATGTTAATGAAAATGAATGGCCTTAACAGAGAATAAGACCAAGTTTCAGATAATAACCCTAAGATTGACAGATCCACTATCTTAAAATCATGTACTCTGCTTATTTGAAAAGTCAATAATCCAGTATAAAAATCTGATTTATGCAGTGATTTAGGCATGAAGTTGGTGAGGTGCTTAACTTGATGGATATAATAGAAGTTAACAGCTCAGGCTGCTAAAAATACCGTAGGTGATTGTCGATTCTTTTTGTATGAATAAATACATTCATATGAATAAATGTATGAATAAATACATTCTTTTTGTATGGTAAAATGTGATTGGACACACATTAATATTTTTCCAGGATAAAATTATAGCTGTGGCCCATGATGTTGGAATTTGAGATTTTAACCCTCCTTCTAACTATGTACTTAAATGCACTTCAAAATGTTCCTCTTGATAGCTCCTGGCCTTGCCTCTGTGTAAACATTTGCCTGATTTACTAGCAATTGTTTGCCACCTTTTTATTCAGATACATTTTTGACAGGATCCTCAATATACATAAGAAGGTGCTTAGGTTTCCCTGACCTCATCTGTCTTCCTACTCAACTAAGTTAAGTGACTTAACACTGGAAATAGCTTCATAGAAGAACATGCCCAGGAATATGTAACTCATTTAAACTCTTTCACAACAGCCCTTTGTGAGATACAATATTTTAAAAGTATTATCTGATTTGTGCATTTTCTTCTGGTGCTCTCAATTTGATTCCTAAATTAAGCAAGATGGCAAACAGGACTTCAGATCTCATGTCTTGCTGTATTGTAGGGCCGTTATTCTTTGAAACAAACCAAAGAAATTGAGGCCTTCTTGCTTCCAGATGAGGTCCTGTGTGAACACAAAGTATCATTTAAAATAAATGCAATTGCAGTTCTGAAAGCACTGGTGAGCTCTTTTACAAAGGTTTCTTTGGAATGGTCTATGGATTGCAGGCAGAGGTGGATATAAAATTGGAATCAGGGCAAAGAACATAAAAAAGGATTTCTAAAGATCCTTCTTTATCTCCATCCCTTGAGTCCTCATTCATTAAAAGAGCTGCACATCTTTGTCCATTCACAAAATTCAAAGCTTACTCCATCTCATTAGATCTTATTTCTTTTCCAAACTTTTCCTTTGTAAGGTATTCCACCTCTCATGTGCTCCCTTAAATAACAATATCGGCCAATCCAAATAGCATAGTAAAGACAAGCTGTGAAGATTTTTAAAGGAAGTGGGTAGGAGAAGGAACTAAGAATATATTATACTGAACACAGCAATGAATTTCAAACACACATCCTTATTATTTCTCAAAGTCATAGTGTCAAAGTAAAATTTTTCCTGTCACATTGCATTTTACTTTGACAATATGCCACTGGAAAATAATAGTGGACGTGTGTCTGAAATTCATGACTGTATTCATTATAAAATGTGTGTCAAGTATAAGTGTTCATTGCTAGGTCTCTTAAATGATCACAAAAGACATGGAGTTCTTTTGGGTCTCAGAATCAGCAATTGTGCCTCTTCTAATGATTTAGCTTGTGACTGTCTTATGGTGAGTGCAAGTCATGTGATTTATTGTATCACAAACTAGAGAACCTAGAACCATGGTGGGGTTACTCCTCTGGCCAAAGGTATGTATCTTATCTTGTTGCTCTCATTTCCCTTTGTCCCATTTTCTTTTATATTTTTAAACATTTTAATTGTAATTAAAATACACATAATAAAAAATGTGCTATGTCAACCAATTGTAAGTGTACAGTTCAGTAGTGTCCAGAATATTCTCATTGTTGTGCAACCAGTATCGAGAACTCTATTCATCTTGCAGAATTGAAACTCTGTGCACATTAGTTACCTTCTCAGTGTCACCTTTACCATCTGAGTCACTAGAAAAGTCCCAATAAAGTATAGAATGCTTAACAAATTTTGTGACTCATTACTAATCAGCCTCATTGTTGCAAAGGAGCTTATGTAATTCAGGGAAACTATAAGTCATGCCATGCAGGGCCAACCAAGAGGGACTGGTTATAGCTGAGTTCTGACAAAACATAGTCAACTGGAGGAGGAAATGGCAAACCACTCAGTATTCTTGGCATGAGAACCCCATGAACAGTATGAAAAGACAAAAAGATATGACATCAGAATATTAGCCCCCCAGGTCAGAAGGTGTCTAATATGCTACTGGGGAAGAGCAGAGGACAATTATTAATAATTCCAAAAAGATGAAACAGCTGAACCAAAGCAGAAATGACACTCCGTTGTGGATGGGTCTGGTGGTAAAAGTCTGATGCTGTAAAACTAATGCTGCAAAAGAATCTGGAATGTTAGGTCCATGAATCAAGGTAAGTTGGAAGAGGTCAAGCAGGAGCCAAGGGTGAACATTGACATCATAAGAATCAGTGAACTAAAAAGGACAGGAATAGGCAAATTTAAATCAGATGACCATTATATCTACTACTGTGGGTAAGAATTCCTTAGAAGAAAGGGAGTAGCTCTCATAGTCAACAAAAGACTCAGAAATGTAATCTCAAAAATGACAGAATGATCTTACCATTTCCATGTCAAATCATTCAATATCCAGTAAGCTAAGTCTATGCCCCAAGCCCTTGATGCCAAAGAAGCTGAAGTTGAATGGTTCTGTGAAGATCTAAAAGACTTTCTAGAACTAACATCAAAAAAGAAAAGATATCTTTTTCACCATAGGGAATTGGAACGCAAATGTAGGAAGTCAAGAGATACCTGGAGTAACAGGCAAGATGCCATTGGAGTACAAAATGAAGCAGGGCAAAGGCTAACAGAGTTTTGTTAAGAGAACAAACTGGTGATAGCAAATGCCCTCTTCCAACAACATAAGAGATGACTCTACACAAGGACATCACTAGATGTCCAATACTGAAATCAGATCAATTATATTCTTTGCAGCCAAAGATGAAAAAGCTCTATACAGTCAGCAAAAATAAGATCTGGAGCAGACTGTGGCTGAGATCATCAGCTCCTTATTGCAAAATTCAGGTGTAAGTTGAAGAAAGTAGGGAAACCACTAAGCCATTCAGGTATGACCTGAATCAAATCAAACACTTTATGATTATACAGTGGAGGTGATGAATAGATTCATGGGGGTAGATTTGGTGCACAGGGTGCCTGAAGAACTGTAGACAGAGATTTTTAGCATTATACAGCAGGTGATGACCATAACCATTCCAAAGAAAAAGAAATGCAAGAAACCATAAGTGGTTAGATGAGGATGCCTTACAAATAGCTGAGAAAAGAAGAGAAAAGTGAAAGTTGTTCAGTTGTGTCTGACTCTTTGAGAACCCATGGACTATAACCTGGGATGCTACTCTGTCCACGGAATTCTCCAAGCAAGAATACTGGAGTGTATTGCCACTTCCTCCTCCAGGCCATTTTCTGAACCCAGGGATCAAACCAGGGTCTCCTGAATTGCAAGCAGATTCTTCACCATCTGAGCCACCATGGAAGTCCAAGAAAAGAAGAGAAGTAAAAGCAAAGGATAAAGGAAAAGATATACCCAGCTGAATGCAGAGTTCCAGAGAATAGCAAAGAGAGATAAGAAAGCCTTTTTAAGTGAACAGTGCAAAGAAATAGAGGAAAATGATACAATGGGAAAGACTAGAGATCTCTTCAAGAAAACTGGAGATATCAAGGGAACATTTCATGCAAGGATGGACATGATAAAGGACAGAAATGGTAAGGACCTGACAGAAGCAGAAGAGAGTAAAAAGAGGTGTCAAGAGTACACTGAAGAAATATACAGCTGGAATCAAAACTGCTGGAAGAAATATGAAACCACCCTAATGGCAGAAAACCCAGAGGAACTAAACCTCTTGATGAAGGTGAAAGAGGAGAGTGGAAAAGCTGGCTAAAAATTCACATTCAGAAGACTAAGATCATGGCATCTGGTCCCATCACTTCATGGGAAATAGATGGGGAAAAAATGGAAACCATGACAGACTTTATTTTCTTGGGCTCAAAAATCACTGCAGATATGACTGCATCCACAAAATTAAAAGATGTCTGATCCTTGGAAATTGAAAGCTATGACAAACCTAAACAGCATATTATTTAAAAGCAGAAACATCACTTTGCCAACAAAGATCCATATCGTCAAAGCTATGGTTTTTATAGTAGTGATGTATGGATGAAAGAGGTGGACGAAGGATGAGAGAGAATAATGAAGGGTGAATGCCAAAGAATCGATGCTTTCTAATTGTGGTGCTGGAGAAAACTCTTGAGAGTTCTTTGGACTTCAAGGAGATCAAACCAGTCCATCCTAAAGGAAATCAATCCTGAATATTCATTGGAATGACTGATGCTGAAGAAACTCCAATACTTTGGCCACCTGATGCTAACAGTCAACTCTTTGAAAAAGACACTGATTCTGGGAAAGATTGAGGGCAGGAGGAGAAGGGGGCAACAGAAAATGAATTGGTTAGATAGCATCGCTGAATCAATGGACTTGAATTTGAGTAAACTCCAGGAGAAGATGAAGGACAGGGAAGCCTGGTTCCCTGCAATCCATGCAGTTGCAGATAATCAGGCACGACTGAGTGACTGAAAGAAAACAATAACTCAGATAATCACGATGGTGTGGTCACTCACCTAGAATTTGACTTCCTGGAGTCTGAAGTCAAGTGGGACTTAGGAAGTATTACTACAGACAATGCCAGTGGATGTGATGGAATTCTAGCTGGGTTATTTCAAATCCTAAAAGACAATACTGCTAAAGTGCTGCAATCAATATGTCAGCAAATTTGAAAAACTCAGCAGTGGCACAGAACTAGAAAATGTCAGTTTTCATTCCAATCCCAAAGAAGAGCAATGCCAAAGAATGTTCAAAAAACTACCAGACAGTAGAGCTCATTTCTCATGCTAGTAAGATTATGCTCAAAATTATTCAAGCTAGGCTTCAGCAGTATGTGAACCAAAAACTTCCAAATGTACAAGCTGGCTTTAGACAGGCAGAGGAACCAACGATCAAACTGCCAACATTCAGTGGATCATAGAGAAAGCAAGGGAATTCCAGAAAATCATTTACTTTTGCTTCACTGAAGACTTTGTGTGGATCACAACAAACTGTGGGAAATTCTTAAAGAGATGGAAATACCAGATCACCTTATCTGTCTCCTGAGAAACCTGTATGTGGTGAGAAACCTGTATGTAGGGCAAGAAGCAATCATTATAACCTTATATGGAACAACCGACTGGTTTAAAATTTGGAAAGGAATAAGACAAGCCTGTCTATTGCCACTCTGTTTATTTAACTTCTATGTAGAGTACATCATGCAAAATGCTGGGCTGGATAAATCACAAGCTGGAATCAAGATTGCTGGGAGAGAAGCTTCCCTGCTGGCTCAGCAGTAAAAATCCCACCTGCCAGTGCAGGAGACATAGGTTGATTTCCTGATCCAGGAAGACAGCACATGCCCTGGAGTAACTCAGCCTGTGTGCTACAACTACTGAGCCTGTACTCCAGAACCCGGGAGCCACAACTCCTGAAGCCCATGTGCCTAGAGCCTGTGCTCCACAGCATCTTGTTGAAGCCACCACAATAGGAACCCTGTACACCACAAGCAGAGAAAAGTTCCTGCCACAACAAAGACCCAGAACAGCCAAGAATGAACAAATTAATTTTAAAAAATTGCTGAGAGAAATACCAGTAACCTCAGATATGCAGATGATAGCTCTCTAATGCCTCTCGATGAGGGTGAAAAAGCTATCTCGAAAATCAACATTCAAAGAACTAGGATCATGGTATCCAGTCCCAGCACTTCATGGCAAATAGATAGGGGAAAAATGGAAGTAGTGACAGACTTTATTTTCTTGGGCTCCAAAATCACTGCAGATGGTGACTGCAGTCATGAAACTAAAAGCAAAAAAAAAAAAAAGATACTTGCTCCTTGGAAGCAAAGTTATGACAAACTTAGACAGTATATTAAAAAGTAAACGCATCACTTTGCCAACAAAAGTCTGTACATTTAAAGCTATGGTTCTTCCAGTATTTATGCATGGATGTGAGAGTTGGACCATAAAGAAAGCTGAGTGGCAAAGAATGGATGCTTTTGAACTGTGGTGTAGAAGACTCTTGAGAGTCCCTTGGACTGCAAGGAAATCTAACCAGTCATCCTAAAGGAAATCAACCATGAACATTCTCTGGAAGAACTGATGCTGAAGCTGGAGCTCCAATATTTTGGCCACTTGATGCAAAGAGCCACACATTCATTTGAAGAGACCCTGATGCTGGGAAAGATTTAAGGCAAAAGGAGAAGGTGGAGAGGAAGAGATGGTTAGATAGTATCACCAAGTTAATGGATATGCATCTGAGCAAATTCCAAGAGAGAGTGAAGGACAGGGAAGCCTGGCACGCTGCAGTCCACAGGATCACAAAGAGTAGGACATGACAGCGACTGAACAATGTTTTCCCCTTCTCCACATCCCCTGGTAACCACCATTCTACTTTTTACCTCTATGAATTTGACTACATATAAGTATCTCATGTAAGTGGAACCAAACCATATTTGTCTTTTTCTGACTAGCTTATTTTATTCAGCGTCATGTTCTCAAGGTTTATTTGTGTTGCAAAATATATCAGAATCTCCTTCCTTTTTAAGGCTGAACATATTCCTTTATATGTATAGATCATATATTGCTTATCTATTCATACATCAATAGATACATGAGTTGTTTCCTCATTGTGGCTGTTTTGAATAATGCTACTATGAACATGGGTATACAAATATGTCTTCAAGACCCTGCTCTTAATTGCTTTGTGTATATACACAGAAGTGGAATTGCTGGATCATATGGTAATTTTATTTTTAATTTTTTGAGGAGCTGGCATATGATTTTCCACAATGGCTTTACTATTTTACATTCACACCAACAATGTGCAAGGGTTCCAATTTCTCCACATTCTTGCCAAAACTTATTTCCTGTGTGTGTCTGTGTGTGTGTGTGTGTGTGTGTGTTGATAGTAACCAACTTAATGGCCTTCCCAGGTGGCTCACTGAGTAGAGAATCTGCCTACAGTACAGAAGATGCTGGTTTGATCCCTGGGTCAGGAAGATTCCCTGGAGGAGGGCATAGCAACCCACTCCAGTATTCTTGCCTGGAGAATCCCATGGACACAGGAGCCTGGTGGGCTACAATAGATAGAGTCTCAAAATGTGGGACACAATGAAGCAACTGAGCACAACCTAATTAATGGGGTGAAGTGGAGTCTCCATTGTGGTTTTGACTTACATTTTTCCAGTGGTTAATGGTGTTGAGCATCTTTACATGTGCTTATCAGTTGCATGTATATCCTCTTTGGAGAAATGTTTATTCAAGTCTTTTGCCCATTTTTAAAAATCAGTTGTTTGTTTTTGGATATCACTGAATGGTAGATTGTTGTTATGTATTCTGTATATTAACCCTTTTTATAATACATGACTTGCAAATACTGTCTTCCATTCAGTGGGCTGCCTTTTCACTGTATTGATTGCGTGCCCAGAAGTTTTCATGTCATCCAGTTATCTATTTTTCCCTTTGTTGTCTGTACTTTGCATGCCATATCCAAGAAGTCATTACCAAAATCAATGTCATGAAATATTTCTTGAATGTTTTCTTCTAAATTTTTTTTACATTTAATTTTAATCATATCTAAAACTGTATTTTTTGTATTTGTGTTTATATTTAAATTATATAAATTACCTTAAATTAATTTTTGAGCAAGAGATATATGAATAGATATAAGATAATGCTTTTAAATTATTTAACTCTTTTAATTCTTTAAACCCTCTGCAAACTAATTGGCAGTCGTGCGATATATTTTAAACAGTCTTGCAATTGACTGTATATTATGCATTTGAATCTTTATGCACATCTGTTTATTCTGTTAAAATATGCCTAAAATGCTTCATGCCTCATAAGATCTAGTTAGGAATAATAACTAAACAAAATAGCCAAGTTAAGAAAATTGATTTCAAGCTGTGAAATAGTGGTTAGAGTGATAAGTTTTCAAAATCATAGACAGTCAGCCTCTTCTCCACAGCATGTTATATATATAAGTATCTCTTTTTTGTCCCTCTTTTTTTATTATTTTAGTTCTTTTTTCCCCTTTTTCTCTGCTCCTTTTTTATATTATCAGCTTTCTTCTTTCCAGTTCCCTTTTCTTCACAATTTTCCTCTTCTTCCTTATTTTTAACCTTCTCTTCATCTCTTTTCCCTATTTATTTTTAAAAGACTCCTGCTTTTAAGTGTGTTCCTCTTATTACACTCTATATCTGATATGAAAAATGTCTTACATTGAGCAAAGAAATATTCTTACCTTTATAAATCTGTTCTCAATTTTCCCACCACAATTCATTTTTCCCAATATTGTCTATTTAAATTAGACAATTAAACTGTCTAATTAAATTGAATTTATATTATTGTAGCTCAAATAAAACAATCAACTACATCCCTTTACATTTCTCTGTTCGCAGAGTTTTCACATTATTGTTCAGTTGTTGTGCCCAACTTTTTGTGATCCCATGGACTGTAGTACATAAGGACTCTCTGTCCTCTTCTATCTCCCAGAATTTGTTCAAATTCATGTCCATCAAGTCCATGATACTATCTAACTATTTCTTTCTCCTTTTGCCTTCAATTATTTCCAGCATCAGAATCGTACCCAGTGAGTTGGCTCTTCACATCAATTGGTCAAGTATTGGAACTTCAGCATCAGTCCTTCCAAGGAATATTCAGGGTTGATTTCCTTTAGGAATGACTGGTTTGAGCTCTTTACAGTTCAAGGGACTCTCAAGATTCCTCCATCACCACAATTGGAAAGCATCTATTATTCAGCGCTTAGCCTTCCTTATGGTCCAGCTCTCACATCTGCACTTGACTACTGGAAAAACCATACTTTTGACTATATGGACCTTTGTCAGCAAAGGGACCACTCTCCTTTTTCATTTGCCATCTAGGTTTGTCATAATTTTCCTTCCAAGGAGCATGAGTCTTTTAATTTCATGACTACAGTTGCCATCTGTAGTGATTTTGGAGCCCAAGAAAAGATGATCTGTCACTGTTCTCAATTTTCCCACTTTTACTTGTCGTGAAGTGATGGGACATGATGCCATGATCTTTGTTTTTTGAATGTTGATTTTCAAGACATCTTTTTCACTCTGCTTTTTCACCCTCATCGAGAGACTAATTCCTCTTCACTTTCTGCCATTTGAAAGATATAATCTGCATATCTGAGGCTGTTGATATTTCTCCCTGTAATCTTGATTCCAGCTTGTGATTCATCCAGCCCAGCATTTCTCATGATGTACTCTGCACATAAGTTAAATAGGCAGGGTGACAATATACAGCCTTGCCATACTCCTTTCCCAATTATGAACCAGTCAGTAGTTCCATGCCTGGTTCTAACTGTTGTTTCTTGACCCACATACAGGTTTCTCAGGCGACAGGTAAGGTGGTCTGGTATTCTGATCTCTATAAGAATTTTCCACAGTTTGTTGGGATCCACACTAAGGCTTTAGCATAGTCAATGAAGCACAAGTAGGCATTTTACTGGAATTACCTTGGTTTCTCCGTGATCATTGCCAATATGATCTCCGGTTCCTCTGCCTCTGGAAAACCCAGCTTGTACATCTGGAAGTTCTCAGTTCATGTACTGCTGAAGCCTAGCTTGAAGGATTTTGAGCATAACCTTACTAGCATGTGAAATGAACACAACTGTATGGTACTTTGAACATTCATTGGCATTGCCCTTCTTTGTGGTTGGAATGAAAACTGACTTTTTCCAGTCCTATGGTCACTGCTAAGTTTTCCAAATTTACTGATATATTGAGAACAGCACTTTGCCAGCATCAACTTTCAAGATTTTAAATAGCACAGCTAGAATTCCATCACTTCCACTAGCTTTGTTTGCGGTAATGCTTCCTAAGGCCCACTTGATTTCACACTCCAGGATGTCCTGTTTTAGGTGAGTTATCACACCATCATGGTTATCCATGTCATTAAAAGCTTTTTTGTATAGTTCTTCTGTGTATTCTTGCCATCTGTTCTTAATCTCTTTGGTTCTGTTAGGTCCTTACCTTTTCTATTCTTTATCATGCACATCCTTACATGAAATATTCCCTCCAATTTTCTTGAAGAGATCTCTAGCTTTTCCATTCTATTTTTTTCCCTCTGTTCACTTAAGAAGGCCTTCTTATCTCTCCTTGCTCTTCTCTGGAACTCTGCATTCTGTTGGGTATATCTTTCCCTTTCCCCCTTGACTTTCACTTCTCTTTCTTCAGCTATCTGTAAGGCCTCCTCAGACAACCACTTTGCCTCCTTGCATTTCCTTTTCTTTGGAATGGTTTTGGTCACTGCTCCCTGTGCAATGTTATGAACCTCTGTCCATAGTTCTTCAAGCCCTCTGTCTACCATATCTAATCCCTTGAATCTATTCATCATTTCTACTGCATAATCGTAAGAGGTTTGACTTAGGTCATACCTGAATTGCTTGCTGATTTTTCCCTAAAATCTTCAATTTAAGCCTGAGTTTTGCAATCAGGAGCATATGATCTGAGGCACAGTCAGCTCCAGGTGTTCCTTTGCTGACTGTACAGAGTTTGTCCATCTAGGCTGCAAACAACATAATAATCTGATTACAGTATTGACCATCTGGTGATGTACATGTGTAGAGTTATCTTTTGGGTTGTTGGAAATAGGCGTTTGCTATGACCAGCATGTTCTCTTGACAAAATTCTGTTAATCTTTGCCCTGCTTCATTTTGTACAAGGCCAAACTTGTCTGTTATTCTGGCTATCTCTTGACTTTCTACTTTTGCATTTCAATGTCCTATGATGAAAAGGACTTTGTGTGTGTGTGTGTGTGTGTGTGTGTGTGTGTGTGTGTGTGTGTTAGTTCTAGAAGATGTTGTAAATCTTCATAGAACCAGTCAACTTCAGCTTCTTTGGCATCAATGGTTGGTGCATAGACTTGGGTTACTGTGATGCTGGATGATTTGACATGGAAACAAACCAAGATCATTCTGTAATTTTTGAAACTGCACCCAAGTACTGCATTTCACTCTTCTGTTGACTGTGAGGACTACTCCATTTCTTCTAAGGGATTCTTACCCACAGTAGTAGATATAGTGGTCATGTGAATTAAATTTGCCCATTCCCATCCATTTTAGTTCACTGATTCCTAAGATGGTGGCATTCAATCTTGCCATCTCCTGCTTGACCACACCCAATCTACCTGAATTCATGGACTGAACATTCCAGGGTCCTATGCAATATTGCTCTTTGCAGTAGACTTAACTTTTACCACCAGACAGATCCAAAACCAAGTGTCATTTCTTCTCTGACTCAGCTGTTTCATTCTTTCTGGAGTGATTAATAATTGCCCTCTGGTCTACCACATTAACACATTGGACACCTTCCAACCTTGGGGGCTCATCTTCCAATGTTATATCCTTTTGCCTTTTCATACTGTTCACGGGGTTCTCACAGTAAGGATACTGGAGAGGGTTGTCATTTCCTCCTCCAGTGGACCACGTCTTGTCAGAACTCTTCACTATGAGCCATCTGTCTGGGGTGGTACTGCATGACATGGCTCATAGCTTCATTGAGTTACACAAACCACTTAGGCACAACAAGGCTGTGATCCATGAAAGGAGTTTTGATATTAGAACCTGCCAAAATACAGAATGTTTCCATCAAATTCCTAGAGTCTTTAGACTCCCCTGGAGTTCATCAATCCCTCCTTTTACCTCTGCCCTCAGTAACCACTAATATGCTTTATTTTACAAAGATTAGTTGGCACTTTGTAAATGGGACTGTTCTGGAAACAGCCTTTCTTTTTTTATAGTAGTTTATTTATTTTAATTGGAGGCTAATTATCTTACAATATTGTAGTTTTTTTGCCAAACATTGACATTAAACAGTCTTGTAACTGACTTCTTTCACTCAGCATAATTATTCACTAGGCTTATTGACTATATCAGTACTTTCTTCCTTTTTTATTGCCGAGTACTATTCTGAGGCATGAATATATCATGTTTTGTTTATCCATTCACCTGTTAATGGAGGTTCAGTTTGAGTTTGAGTCTGTTATGAATAAAACTGCTATAAATATTAGTGTATAAATCTTGCAGGGGAGAGACATGTTATTTCATTTCCTTGGGGTAAATACTTTTAAGTAGAATAGCTAGGTCATATTTAACTTTATGTAAAATTACCAAATGGTTTTCCTTTTTACATTTCCTTCAGAAATGTACAAACATTCCTGTTGTTTCACATCCTTGCCCATACTTGATATTGTCAGTATTTTTTGCTGTAGTCCTTCTAATAGGTATCTAGTGGCCTGTCTTTGTGCTTTAATGTTCATTTCACTGATGATTAATGATTTGGTAGCATCTTTTCAAATATTTATTGGAAACTAATTTATCTTTTCTTTGGTAAGTGGTTGATCAAATCTTTGGCCCTTCTTTATTGTTTGTTTATTTTTGAGTGATAAGAGTCTAAGAATTCTGTACATACTTTATCCAATATGCACTTTGAATTTTCTCTTTCTTTATAAAGCCTTTCTAAGAACAAAACTTTTTTGCATGAGTGTGTGGATGCTAAGTCACTTCAGTCGTGTCTGACTTTTTCAACCCTATGGACTGTAGCCCACCGGGCTCCTCTATCCATGGGGATTCTCCAGGCAAGAATACTGGACTGGGTTGCCACGCCCTCCTCCAGGGGATCTTCCAGGACCCAGGGGTCGACTCCACATCTCTTGCATGTCCTGAACTTGTAGGCAGATTCTTTACCATTAGCACCACTTGGGAAGCTCAGAAGTTTTTATATAAAGTTTAATTTAACAAAAAGTTACTTCATGATTTGTATTTTTTGAGTCTCATCTAGAAAATCTTTTCCCACTTAAAGTTTTTTTCATATTTTCTTCTCAAAGTGGCATAGCTTTATTTTTTTTGGTTTTGAATAAATCATTTTACATAATTTTCTAACATGTTATAAGGTAAGGACTGAGTTTCATTTCTTCCATGTGGATACTCATTTGTTCCATCATCATTTGTTTGAAAGACATTCTTTTCTTTATTGAATTGGCTTGGCACCTTTGATATAAATCAATTGATCATATTTATGAATCTATTTTTGGACTCTATTTTGTCCCACTGACAACTTCGTAGGTACTTTATGGTTTTGGTGCTATTGTAAATGGAATTTTTTAAATCTCAGTTTTCAATTGTCCAAATTTTATAAGACTTGTCATCATCTTTATCTCCTGATCAATACCTTCATTGATTACATATCAAACGGTGAAGTCTCATCATCATCTAAAACCTTTCTTTACAAGATTTTATCACCAGCATGCTGTTTCCAATAAAGTTACTCACTGGTCCAAATGTATACTACAAACTTACATATAAAACTGCATATGTATACACCAAACTTGCATAAAAGCACCAAGAATGCAGGAATACAGATGTGAAGATCAGTAAGAGGAAAAGAACCCTAATATAGAAGAGAGATTCAGAATTTAAGCAAATTTGATGTTGCTTTGGCGGGTAGAACAAGAATTAGTGCTGGAAACTGCAGAGAAACTGACTTCAATGTAATAGTAGGAGGATACAGTCAGAAGATATACTTAGAGAAATGCAAGAGACTTTCTCAGGAGCCAGTTAATCCTGTTACTGGCTGAGCAGGCCCCTGATGACCACCTACTGAGAACATTACAAAGGGAATAATCAGTGTCATACATGGGTTAAATCAGGTCACCTTTGAAAGATACACCTAGTGCTGAGCTCACAATTCTCTAAATTTATGTTTAACCTTTAAGTATCATTTCACCACCAAAAGAAGTCTTTTGGACAGCTTTTGGACTATTTGTATTCCTTGTGTGTGTGTGTGTGTGTGTGTGTGTGTGTGCTCAGTCACTTAGTCACGTCCGACTCTTTGGGACCCAGTGACCTGTAGCTCACCAGGATCCTCTCTGTCTGTAGAACTTTCCAGGTAAGAAATGCTGAAATGGATTGCCATTTTCTACTCCAGGAAATCTTCCTGATCCAGGGATCAAACTCTGATTTCTTGCATTTTCTGCATTGGTTGGCAATTCTTTACTTCCCAGGGCTGAACCACCTGACAAGCCCTTTTTTTCCATTTCCTACAGCCAGTTTAATATTTCCTCTAATACTTAATTTTTGAACAGGTTATTCATGAACTACTGTTGAAATTAGTGAAGGCTTATTGGGGTGGGGGCGAGGGAGAGCTTAAGATTTTCTCTTTAATTTTCTGTTTCATATTGGAGTATACCTGATTAACAATGTTGTGATAGTTTCAGGTGAACAGTGAAGGGACTCAGCCATACATATACATGTATCCATTCTCCCCAAATCCCTCTTCCCATGCAGGTTGGCACATAACATTGAGCAGGGTTCCCTGTGCTGTACAGTAAGTCATTGTTGGTTATTCACTTTAAATACTGCAGTGTGTACATGTCCATCTCATGTCTATCCCATCATTCTACCTTCATTCCAAAAACAATAATTTTGTTTTCTAAGTCTAGAGTCTGTTTCTGTTCTGTAAATAAGTTCATTTATGTCATATCTTTTTAGATTCTGCACATAAGGGATATCATATGATATTTCTCCTTCTCTGTCTGACTTGGTGTGACAATTTCTAGATCCATACATGTTGCTGCAAATGGCATTACTGCATTCTTCTTAATGGCTGAGTAATATAATACAGGCTTTTTTTTTTTTTTTTAACAAAGCAGCTTCTACAACATCACTTCCTGTTGGAAGTTCTAGAATCACTCTTTACAAGGTATTCTTAATGTATTACTGGATAAGAGAAGCCATTTGTAAATAGTTATGCATAATCATTCTTTGGCACCTCCATAAATTATCTGTCAGGCTCTTCTAGTGAAGTGGACCTAAACCTGTAAGGCAGCAGGAGGCAACTGTTTCAGCATCTTTTGAAACAATGATTAATTTTCAAAATGCCAAGACCAATTGGCAATAGTTAACATTGCCCCCAAATTACAATCATGGCCTAGATGCCACAGAGAAAAATTGTCTTGCATTGCCTGTAAATGGATTCTTAGAAAACCTAATTTAAGATCACTGTTTTTAATTATACTTCTGATATAAATAACTTTGATAAAATTAGAGCAGCTGGGTTCCTGTTTGTTTTTCCTATTTGAATGCATTGTACAATATAATCATCTGAAATAAACGTCCATTACAAAGAATGCTTCATTTCAAAGGACATGTTATTCTGCTCATCCAGCCAATTGTTTTTTCCCCTCCCCAATACATTTCCATCCTGCATCTATTAAGTTCAGTTCAGTTCAGTAGCTCATTTGTATCCGACTCTTTGCAATCCCATGAATCTCTGCAAACCAGGCCTTCCTGTCCATCACCAACTCCCAGAGTTCACTCAGACTCACGTCCATCGAGTCAGTGATGCCATCCAGCCATCTCATCCTCTGTAGTCCCCTTCTCCTCCTGCCCCCAATCCTTCCCAGCATCAGAGTCTTTTCCAATGAGTCAACTCTTCGCATGAGGTGACCAAAATACTGGAGTTTCAGCTTCAGCATCATTCCTTCCAAAGAAATCCCAGGGCTGATCTCCTTCAGAATGGGCTGGTTGGATCTCCTTGCAGTCCAAGGAACTCTCAAGAGTTTTCTCCAACACCTATTAAAGACATGAACAAATTACCAACCTCTCACAATGTACCAACTAGCAAATTAAAACAATTCATTGATGTTGAATAGGGCCATGCATTTAAAGGATTTTAATTCATTTTTATTCACAATTACCATGTTTTCTTTTTAAACAGACTCTGCCAGCTTACAAACTATTGGAAGACATACTCTTCTCTACACAATAGAGTTATGTCTTTTCCTAACTAGAAATCCCTATCTTTAAAAGAAAATAGGAAATACGTCTCGCATTTGATATGCTTTTTATTCCAAAGTCCATGGAAATAGTCTTAAGAACCATATAACACTTAGACCTCAGTTCATTTATTTTGTTACAAAACAAAAGTGGCTCTTCGCCAGAAGAGAGTGAAGTCCGTTCTTCTTGGATCACTATAATGTGATTGTCATCTGTTATCTCCACTAAAATCAGGATGAGACTCAACAAGGTCAGTTCAACCCCAAAACTGTTTATTAGACACCTGCTGCATACAGGACATTATGAAGTTTCCTAAAATGAGTAAGATGTGGCCTCTTTTCTCACTCTGGTACAGAAGACAAAAAGAAGATCAACCATAGAACATTGCCCAAATTTGGAAATGGCTAGACAGAATACAGATGATAAAATATTTATCAGAGCAAGCTGGATCCCATAAAAGAAGTTAAAAAGGGCTTGAAGTTCAAAGGAAATGGCTGGCATAAAGCTGGAAAAATTAAGTGGGCCTTGAGGAAATTACAAGCCATAGCAAGCACCCTCTTCCAACAACACAAGAGAAGACTCTACACATGGACATCATCAGATGGTCAACACCAATATCAGATTGATTATATTCTTTGCAGTCAAAGATGGAGAAGCTCTATACAGTCAGCAAAAACAAGACTGGGAGCTGACTGTGGCTCAGATCATGAACTCCTTATTAACAAATTCAGACTTAAATTGAAGAAAGTAGGGAAAACCATTAGACCATTCAGGTATGACCTAAATAAAAGCCTTTATAATTATACAGTGGAAGTGAGAAATAGATTTAAGGGATTAGATCTGATAGAGTGCCTGATGAACTATGGATGGAGGTTCGTGACATTGTAAAGGAGACAGGGATCAAGACCATCCCCGTGGAAAAGAAATGCAAAAAAGCAAAATGGCTGTCTGAGGGGGCCTTACAAATAGCTGTGAAAAGAAGAGAAGATAAAAGCAGAGGAGAAAGGGAAAGATATAAGCATCTGAATGCAGAGTTCTGAAAGGTTGTTGTTGAATCAAGACGCCAGGATTCTTGGCCCCCAGAGGAGAAGAATTCAATCCGGGGCCAGAGACGAGGCTTGATCGCTCAGAGCTTTTGTGTAATAAAGTTTTATTAAAGTATAAAGGAGGTAGAGAAAGCTTCTGACATAGGCATCAGAAGGGGCAGAAAGAGTACCCCCTGCTAGTCTTCAGCTGGATGTTATATGGTCACCAGCAGTCTGTTAATGAAAGAAAGGAATGTCTCCAAACTCAGAATGGCACCAGGCCCCTCACCCATAAGATGCATTTTGGGATAATCTTGGCATGAAATCGTTCATCTTGGGCCATAAAATGATTAACTTGAATCTTGAAGAAGGGCAGATCACCATACAAATACTTTCATTTACATAGATTAGAGGGACAATATCGGAGTATAACGTACTGGTTTATCAAGTAGGTTCTGAGCCCAAAAGGTGGAACCTACTTGAAGACAGAGTTTGGGGTAAATGCATAGTACATTAGCATAGCTTAAGACAAACATTTCCATAAGAAAAAGGCATTGGCTAACTTAATGTGAAACCAGGTGTCATTATAGCAACACAGAATTTTAAGAGAAACCTCCTTTTAAATTTGTGTAGAGAAGGAAAAAATATCGCTAGTTTGTTTCCTCCTGCCGCTTAAGAGAGATAAAAATGTCTGACATTTGCAGGCTATTTCCTCCATTTGGAGACCTCTGGCCTTCCTGCCTGTTACCCTCTCAGTTCCAAAAAATAGCAAGGAGAGATAAAAAAGCCTTCCTCAGCGATCAATGCAAAGAAATAGAGGAAAACAACAGAATGGGAAAGACTAGAGATCACTTCAAGAAAATTAGAGATACCAAGGGAACATTTCATGCAAAGATGGGTTTGATAAAGGACAGAAATGGTATGGACCTAACAGAAGCAGAAGATATTAAAAAGAGGTAGCAAGAATATACAGAAGAGTCATACAAAAAAGATCTTCACAACCCAGATAATCACGATGGTGTGATCACTCATCTAGAGCCAGTCATCCTGGAATGTGAAGTCAAGTGGGCCTTAGAAAGCATCACTACAACAAAGCTAGTGGAGGTGATGGAATTCCAGTTGAGCTATTTCAAATCCTGAAAGATGATGCTGTGAAAGTACTGCACTCAATATGCCAGCAAATTTGAAAAACTCGGCAGTGGCCACAGGACTGGAAAAGGTCAGTTTTCATGCCAATCTCAAAGAAAGGCAATGCCAAAGAATGCTCAAACGACCACAAAATTGCATTCATCTCACACACTAGTAAAGTAATGCTCAAAATTCTCCAAGCCAGGCTTCAGCAATACGTGAACTGTGAACTCCCTGATGTTCAAGCTGGTTTTAGAAAAGGCAGAGGAAGCAGAGATCAAATTGCTAACATCCACTGGATCATCAAAAAAGCAAGAGAGTTCCAGAAAACATCTATTTCTGCTTTATTGACTATGCCAAAGCCTTTGACTGTGTGGATCACAATAAACGGTGGAAAATTCTGAAAGAGATGGGAATACTAGACCACCTGACCTGCCTCTTGAGAAACCTATATGCAGGTCAGGAAGCCACAGTTAGAACTGGACATGGACCAACAGACATGGACCAAATAGGAAAAGGAGTACATCAAGACGGTATATTGTCACCCTGCTTAATTAACTTATATGCAAGTACATCATGAGAAACTCTGGGCTGGAAGAAGCACAAGCTGGAATCAAGATTGCTGGGAGAAATCTCAATAACCTCAGATATGCAGATGACACCACCCTTATGGCAGAAAGTGAAGAGGAACTAAAAAGCCTCTTGATGAAAGTGAAAGTGGGGAGTGAAAAGTTGGCTTAAAGCTCAACATTCAGAAAACAAAGATCATGGTATCTAGTCCCATCATTTCATGGGAAATAGATGGGGAAACAGTGGAAACAGTGTCAGACTTTATTTTTGGGGGCTCCAAAATCACTGCAGATGGTGACTGCAGCCATGAAATTAAAAGACGCTTACTCCTTGGAAGGAAAATTATGACCAACCTAGATAACATATTGAAAAGCAGAGATATTACTTTGCCAACAAAGGTCCATCTAGTCAAGGCTATGGTTTTCCCAATGGTCATGTATGGATGTGAAAGTTGGACTGTGAAGAAAGCTGAGTGCTGAAGAGTTTTGCATTGTCGTGTTGGAGAAGACTCTTGAAAGTCCCTTGGATTGCAAGGAGATCCAACCAGTCCATTCTGAAGGAGATCAGCCCTGGGATTTCTTTGGAAGGAATGATGCTAAAGCTGAAACTCCAGTACTTTGGCCACCTCATGTGAAGAGTTGACTCATTGGAAAAGACTGATGCTGGGAGGGATTGGATGCAGGAGGAGAAGGGGATGACAGAGAATGAGATGGTTGGATGGTATCACCGACTCGATGGACATGAGTTTAAGTGAACTCCGGGAGCTGGTGATGGACAGGGAGGCCTGGCATGCTGCATTTCATGGAGTCAAAAAGAGCCAGATGCAACTGAGCTACTGAACTGAACTGAACTGATATAGAAAGATATAGAAATTCGAGTATGAAAGAATGCTCGGGCTCGTGCACTGGGATGACCCAGAGGGATGGTATGGGGAAGGCTGTGGGAGGGGGTTCAGGATGGGGAACACATGTACACCCATGGTGGATGCATGTCAGTGTATGGCAAAACCAATACAATATTGTAAAGTAATTAGCATCCAATTAAAATAAATGAATTTGTATTAAAAAAAGAAATATGCATGTGAGACATATTTGATAATAATAACAAAATGGTTTTCTAGAAGCTGGGCATTGAAAGGACTGACTAAAGCAAATACCAGAAAAGTAGATGGGATGCAGAACCCAAGGCCCTAAATCCTTGGTGGCTCAGTGGTAAAGAATGCTCCTGCTAATGCAGGAAGCATAAGTTTGACCCCTGGGTTGGAAAAATCCCTGGAGAAGGAAATGGCAACTCACTCCAGTATTCTTCCCTGGGAAATCCCATGGACAGGGGAGCCTGAAGGGCTATAGTCCATGGAGTTGCAAAAGAGTCAGATACAACTTAGCAAGTAACCAACAACAACAAAGTCTCTGTATTTAATTTATTAGACAATCAGGAGCCACTGAAGCCTTTTTAATAAGATGAAGGAAATGACTGGGGAATCTCCCTTAAGGCACATCTTAAAGCTCATAGAATACTGATAAAATGAAGAAAAATGGCAGGCAGGCAGAACAATGAGAAGAATATTTGTCTCCTCTCTGAACAAGTAATTGCACCATGTTAAAGAAAGGGCCAGGGTTTTGGAACTTGATCTTCTTGTAAACAGACTTGGTTGCAGGTTAGCAGACCTGAAACTAGAGGACTCAGGTGATGGGGAATACACACAGCTGCAGGAATGTGGGAGGAGGTCCAGGCTGACAGGTGTGAAGGCAGCAACCAATCCATTCACCTGACATGCAGCCCACCTGAAACATCCAGGGTCTGAGCTGACGTTCACACAAAAGCAGGATGTTGGACAAGGACTTGTATGGGTACCCTGTTTGGGAAATGCTTCCTAGGCATCAGGAATGAGGGAGAAGGGGAGTGAGACAGCAAAGGGGAGAAGCTGAAAGAAGGGTGTGGGAAAGAGGCCAGGGATGGGATGATGGGCCTAAATCTCTACAGTCCCCTATGAAATGGAAAGAACACTGCCAGATTCTGTGAATTCTTTAAGACTTGGTATTTTGCATTCTATTAAAGGAGTACAATAATTCATACTTTTCAAGGTTGTATATGTTCGATACATATATATAAGTAAAGCATGTTATAAGGCTTTGGTAAATAAACCAGTATTTACTATTTCTGATTATTACTAGCGTTATTATAATTATTATTGTGACTACTACCCATAGAATTGAATCTGACAGGTTCTGTGGTCTTCCACGAGGCCACTCTCTGCCTAACTCCTGCTTGATTTTTTTTTTTTTATTGGAGTATAGTTAATTTACAATGTTGTGTTAGTTTCAAGACATGACTTAGTGACTGAACAACAACAAATATGTTAGGAAGATAGGGGAATGACTAAAACAACATTTACAGTTCACAGGTATAGGAATCCCACTTTGCTTTCAACTACTTGTACTGAAGGGCAGGAAAAGGAGAGGAGAACAGGGATGACATTCCAGGATTTCTCTCCCCATTTATATACCCCAGCAAGGTTTGTGGAAAGGGTTGGGGGGGGGGGCAAGGAAGGTATACTGTATATATATGTATATATGTATATATATGTATATGTACATACACATACATATCACTCTTGAGAGTCCATTGGACAGCAAGAATATCAAACCAGTCAATCCTAAGGGAAATCAACCCTGAATACTCATTGGAAGGACTGATGCTGAAGCTGAAGCTCCAATATTTTGGCCACCTGATGCGAACAGTTGACTCATTGGGAAAGACCCTGATGCTGGGAAAGACTGAAAGCAAAAGGAGAAGAAGGATGCAGAGGATGAGATGGTTGGACGGCATCACCAACTCAGTGGACATGAACTTGGGTGAACTCTAGGAGATGGTGAGGGACAGGGAGGCCTCACGTCCTCATGCTGCAGTCCATGGGGTCACAAAGATCACAGATTCTTTTCCCTTATAGGTTCTTATAAATATAGAGTTCTCTGTGCTCTCTAGCTCATCCTTGTTGATTATCTATTTTATATATAGTAGTGTGTATATGTTAATCCCAAGGTCCTGATATAGCCAGTTTCTCTTTCCCCTTTGATAAACATAAGTTTGTTTTCTATGTCTAGCTTTCTATGTCTGAAACAAGCCTCAGTAAACCTAGGCATTACTTTTAGGCATCCAGAGAACTGTTTGCTTTTAAAATCTTCCAGAACATGGACAAAGTAAATCTAGTATATGAGATTTCAAAAAAAAAAGAATATTGCCAAGAATTGCACTCCTGAATAGTTAGGGGCTGATGCACCTTGGGGATATACACAAAGCACCTTGGGTTGCTATCTGGCCCAGCTGAACCTCCCATTGTCTTTCATAGAAGCCTCCAAAGCAGGAAACCAAGCCACGCAACCGCGTGTCCTTCTAATTACCATTGGCTCTTCCTGTGCAAACGCTTGGACTTCTGCATGCTTCCCACTACCTGCACCTCAGCTTCCCAGAGGAATCATGAGGCTACAGTGCACTAGGCATCATCACCCCCGCACTCACTCCCAGCAGAAGGTTCCCTCTTATGTCCGGCCATGAGGGACCCAGCTCCTAAATTCTATCCTGTGGTTCTTCTTTCCAGCACTATCTCTGGTAGAAACTATCTCTCAGTTTGGGTTTCCTTCAAATCAATACTAGTAACAAGACATTCCGTGCAGGTGGTGTATTTCAAATATCATCCCAAGAATCATAAATGAGGGATCTGGGCTCATAAGACAAGACAGGTAGAAAGTCAAGTTAAAAATGCATTTTTAAGTCTGTTTGGGGGGCTTGATTCTAATGGGAATCTTGTTGTAATTCAGTCCCTAAGTCTGTCACTGTCTCCATTGTTTCCCCACCTATTTGCCATGAAGTGATGAGACTGGATGCCATGATCTTAGTTTTTTGAATATTGAGTTTTAAGCCAATATTTTCACTCTCCTTTTAACTTTCATCAAGAGGCTCTTTAGTTCATCTTCACTTTCTGCCATAAGGGTAGTGTCATCTATGTATCTGAGGTTATTGATATTTCTCCTTGCAATCTTTATTCCAGCTTGTGCTTCATCCAGTCCAGCATTTCATATGATGCACTCTGTGTATAAATTAAATAAGCAAGGTAACAATATGCAGCCTTGATGTACTCCTTTCCCAATTTTGAACAAGTCCATTGTTCCATGTCCAGTTCTAACTATTGCTTCTTGACCTGCATATAGATTTCTCAGGAGGTAAGTTGAGGTATTCCCATCCCTTTAAGAATTTTCCAGTTTGCTGCGATCCACACAGTCAAAGGCTTTAGTGTAATCAGTGAAGCAGAAGTAGATATTCTTCTGGAACTCTCTTGCTTTTTCTATGATACAAGGGATGTTGGCAATTTGATCTCTGGTTCCTCTGCCTTTTCTAAATCCAGCTTGAATCTGGAAGTTCAGAGTTCGCATATTGTTGAAGCCTGGCTTGGAGAATTTTGAGCATTACTTTGCTAGCATGTGAGATGAGTGTAATTGTGCAGTAGTTTGAACATTCTTTGGCCTTGCCTTTCTTTGGAATTGGAATGGAAACTGACCTTTTCCAGTCCTGTGGCCACTGCTGAGTTTTCCAGATTTGCTGGCATATTGAGTGTAGCACTTTCACAGCATCATGTTTTAGGACTTGAAATAACTGGAGTTCCATTACCTCTGCTAGCTTTGTTTCTAGTTCTGCTTCCTAAGGCCCACTTGACTTCACACTCCAGGATATCTGATTCTCGGTGAGTGATCACACCATCATGGTTATCTGTGTCATTAAGATCTTTTTTGTACAGTTCTTCTGTGTATTTTTGCCACCTCTTCCTAATATCTTCTGCTTCTGTTAGGTCCATACCATTTCTGTCCTTTATTAAGTCCATCTTTGCATGAAATGTTCCCTTGGTGTCTCTAATTTTCTTGAAGACATCTCTAGTCTTTCCCATTATATCATTTTCCTCTATTTTCATTGCTCACATAAGAAGGCTCTCTTGTTTCTCCTTGTTATTCTTTGGAACTCCCCATTCAGATGGATATATCTTTCTTTTTCTCCTTTGCCTTTCACTTCTCTTCTTTTCTCAGCTATTTGTAAGACTTTATCAGACAACCATTTGCCTTTTTGCATTTCTTCTTCTTTGCGATGGTTTCAATTACTGCCTCCTGTACAACGTTACCGGAGAAGGCAATGGCATCCCACTCCAGTACTCTTGCCTGGAAAATCCCATGAACGGAGGAGCCTGATAGGCTGCAGTCCATGGGGTCGCTAAGAGTCGGAGACGACTGAGCAAGTTCACTTTCACTGTTCACGTTCATGCATTGAAGAAGGAAATGGCAACCCACTCCAGTATTCTTGTCTGGAGAATGCCAGGGACCGGGGAGCCTGGTGGGCTGCGGGCTGCCGTCTGTGGGGTCACACAGAGTCGGACATGACTGAAGCGACTTAGCAGCAGCAGCAGCAGTACAATGTTACGAACTTCCATCCATAGTTCTTCAGGAACTCGGTCTATCAGATCTAATCCCTTGAATCTATTTATCTTCCTCTCTTTTATCGAAAGGGATTTGATTTAGCTCATACCTGAATGGTCTTGTGGTTTTCCCTACTTTCTTCAGTTTAAGTCTGAATTTTGCAATAAGAACTTTATGATCTGAGCCACAGTCATCTCCTGATCTGTTTTTGCTGACTGTATAGAGCTTCTCTATCTTTGGCTGCAAAGCATATAATCAATTTGATTTCCATATTGACCATCTGGTGATGTTCATGTGTAGAGTCATCTCTCATGTTGTTGGAAGAGTGTGTTAGCTATGTATAGTGTGTTCTGTTGGTAAAATTCTGCTAGCCTTTGCCCTGCTTCATTTTGTACTCCAAGGCCAAACTTGTTTCTCACTCCAGCTATCTCTTGACTTCCAACTTTTGCATTCCAGTCCCCTCTGATGAAAAGGATATCTTTTTTAGTGTTAGTTCTAGATTTTAGCATAGTGAATTAAACAGAAGTAGACTTTTTTTTTTTTAAATTCTCTTGCTTTTTCTGATTCAGCAGATGTTGCATCCATTTGATCTCTAGTTCCTCTGACTTTTCTAAATCCAGCTTGTACATTTGGAAGTTCTTGGATCACATGCTGCTGAAGCCTAGCGTGAAGGATTTTTAGGATTACTCTGCTAGCATTTGAAATGAATACATTTGTATGGTAGCTTAAACATTGTTTGGCATTGCCCTTCTTTGGAATTGGAATGAAAACTGACCTTTTCCAGTTCTTTGGTCACTGCTGAGTTTTCCAAATTTGCTGACATATTGAGTGCAGCACTTTAACAGTATCATCTTTTAGGATTTGAAATAGCTCAGCTGGAATTCCATCACCTCCACTAGTTTTGCTCATTCTAATGCTTCCTAAGGTCCACTTGACTTCACATTTCAGGAAGTCTGGCTCTAGGTGAGTGACAACACCATTGTGATTATCTGGGTCATTAAGACCTTTTCTGTACAACTCTTCTGTGTGTTCTTGCCACTTCTTCCTAATCTCTTCTTCTATTAGTTTCTTTCTGTTTCTGTCCTTTATTGTGTCCATCTTTGCATAAAAATTTTCCCTTGGTATGTCCAGTTTTCTTGAAGAGACCTCTAGTCTTTCCCATTCTATCATTTTCCTCTATTTGCATTCCTCATATAGGAAGGCCTTCTTATCTCTCCTTGTTATTCTTTGGAACTCTGTATTTAGTTCGGCATATCTTTTCCTTTCTCCTTTGCCTTTTGTTCCTCTTTTCTCAGCTATCTGTAAGGACTCCTCAGACAACCATTTTGTCTTCTTGCATTTCTTCTTCTTGGGGATGGTTTTTGTCACTGCTTCCTGTACCATGCTATGAACCTCCATTCATATTTCTTCAGACATCCTGTCAAATCTAATCCCTTGAATCTATTTGTCTCTTCCACTGTGTAATCATAAATAATTTTATTTAGTTCATACCTGAATGGTCTTTTGGTTTTCTCTACTTTTTTCAGTTTAAGCCTGAATTTTGCAATAAGGCTCTCATTATCTCAGCCACAGTCAGCTCCAGGTCTTGTTTTTGCTGACTGCATAGAACTTGTCCATCTTTTGCTGCAAAGAACGTAATCATTCTGATTTCAGTATTTATTATCTGGTGATGCCCATATGTAGATACATTTTTTTGTGTCATTGGAAAAGGGTGTTTACTATGACTAGTGCATTCTCTTGTCAAAACTGTGTTAGCCTTTGCCAGGCTTCATTTTGTACTCCCAGGCCAAACTTGCCTGTTACTCTAGGTATCTCTTAACTTCCTAAGACAGGTGATGATGATAGATAGATAGAGAGATGGTAAATGTATAATTGACAGATGGTGATGATAGGTGGATAGATTTCTATCTTTATGATTTATCTTTGCTCCCCACATATTCTTATTTCTGAAAATTCATACTATGTTTTGATGTTTGGTAAATGTACTCTGATTTCATGTAGCTTTTTAAAAAGTATATTTCTAGATATTTCCCCATGTTACTTTGTTCAGCTGATCTTTCAAAAAATTTTATTATGTTTAAAAATAAAGCATCTACTTGGAATGGTATTTCTTGATTCTCCTCTCCTCTTTCCCTGTCATATCTTGGATATATTGAATCCTAATTCTTCTGCCTGTTGATGATCAGTTCTGGACCTTTCAGTTCTCAGCTGCCGTAGTGAGCTTTCTAGTGCCCCAATTTAATTATTTCCATTTGCTACGGACCAGCTCTCAGTGACTTTCCATTTATTTAAGGGTACAATTCAAACATTTCAATGTGGCATGTAGGACATCTCTCTGCTCTTTTCTCCTGAATTTTATCACTTCCTATCTCACTCACCACCCTCCCTCCAACCATCACCAAACTTTCTGTGGTTCCCTGATCTCCTCACTCTGATCTAAAGCACGTTTCTCCTGGTTTGGGCTGCTTACCCCCATCACCAATTCAGCCCCTTTGAGGTAACCTGTCTTCTCCTCTGGGGTGCTTACTTTAAATCTCTGTTCTGTCTTGCATTTGGTACCATTTCTTCACCAGAACTCACACTACCACAGTCTCAGGATACCCTAAACTATATTAAAATCACCTGTTCACTTACACCTCTTTCCCACTAAATAAGAAGCTCTATCAGAATACCATCTGTTTCTTAATCCCAGAACTCACTGTTGTGTTTATTACTTGATAGATCCTTATTAATTTGCTGAGCAAATGAATCAAAAGTGACACAAGCTGATATTAATTTCACACCAATTAGCTGGTCAAATAGATTCTAGTCAATTTTGGTGGTGTCTTTGTTGCGTGCAGGTAGTTTTAGGGGGAGGGGATCCTGGAAAGTGCATAATGCATGAGAAAAGTAAGACAGAGGATGGGGAAATGCCGATAAAGAGTGTGTTGATGAGCTGGGGACAACTGAGTTTTCATCCAGCTTGGAGCGTTTTGAGAGACTTCGGAAGTCACTTCAGCACTGCCCCTGGGAAGATGGAAAAGCAGGGTGTTTATGCATTGATTCCAATCTGAGAGCTGTCCTCCAACAATTTGATTTATTCCACACTCCTGGGCTATGCCCATGTGCAACCCAGCAAGTGCACATGCTACCAGGAAAAACCCAGGGCAGAGAGTGCAAGTGGGAAGCAGTCCAAAGGCAAGTGAACTCAAGGCAGGGTAAGGGTCCTGGGAGGCAGGTCAGCATCTGCTCCAGCAGGAGACACTGGCCCACTGAACATATATAAACTAAAACCAGATGTGAGCTATTCAAAGATTCCTAAGGCGCAACAAGAATGATTTTAGTTCTCTTCAGAACCTTTCAGCATTATAGACATAAATGCTATTTGAGTCAGTATCATGATGAAGCCGAAACCTCTCCAAAGGAAAGCTGTATCTTTTTTAATGTTCAGTGTTTTTATTTGTTGATAAATAACTTTCCCATTTCAGAACATGCATTTGCCCAGAACTGTGAGGTTATAAAATGTTTTATCATGATGATGTCTATTTGAGGATCTTTGTGCAGTCTCATGGAATTGACTTTAACATACGATTTAAGTAGCCATGGAGACCCATTATGATGGTCACCATATTGTGATCCACTTTTATAGTCACATTATCAATGGTTGGGAGTCACTTTGTGGTTGTGTTGCTGTTTTTAAAAGAGAATGAGGAGCAGACTTCACATATGTGGTCTTTATTCAGTGTCTGCTGTATGCGGAGATTCCTACTAAACTCACTTGGTGTATGTGGAATGAACGGTACACATTCTAACAAAATTTACAGCTTCAAGTACAGAAAAATGCTTATATTTTACAAAAACTGGTTATGCTTTCGATGGGTATAGATATGAAGTTGATCTAAACTAAAAACTTGAAATAAGTTAGTTTTGATACATATATTGAAGGAGATCACCAAATGTGGACTGATGTCCAAAGATGAAATTCAAAGACTTTAAAAATACACAGTGTTCATGAATTGATGGAAAAGACTCAGAAAATTAAAAGTCAAAAGTATGCAGATGTTATAAATAACGAATGTTAAAAAGTGTGTGGAGAAAAGGGAGCCCTCCTACACTGTTGGTGGGAATGTAAACTGGTGTAGCTACTATGGAAAATAGTATAGAAGTTACCCCCAAAAAAACTAAAAATAGAGTTGCCATTTGATCCAGTAACCCCCCTCCTGGGCATCTATCTAGACAAAATGCTAATCCAAAAAGGTACATGGAGCTCTATTTTCAGAGCAGAACTATTCACAGTAACCAAGACATGGAAACAACCAAAATGTCCATTGACAGATAAATGGACAAAAAAGTGGTATACACACTAAAATACCACTCAACCATAAAGAAGAAGGAAATACATTGGTATACACAATAGACTAGTACTCAGCCATAAAAAAAAGAATGAAATAATGCCATTTATAGCAACATGGGTAGAAGGAGAGATAATCACACTAAGTGGAGTAAATCTCTCTCCAGAAAGAGAAAAACAAATACCATATGATATCACTTACATGTGGAACCTAAGATATGACACAAATGAACTTATCCATGAAACAGAAACCAGCTCACAGACATAGAGAACAAACCTTTGGTTGCCAAGAGGAGAAGAGGTGGGAGAGGGAAGGATTGAGAGTGTGGGATTAACAGATGCAAACTGTTATTTATAAAATGGATAAACAACAAGGTCCTATCACATAGTAGGGAACTATATTCAATATCCTACAATAAATCATGGAGGAAAAGAATTTTATATAGTATGAATCACTTTGCTGTACAGCAGAACTTAACACATTATAAATCAACTATAATTCAATGTTTGTTTGTGTGGATCACACACAACTTTGGACTGTGTGAATCACAACAAACCGGAAAATTCCTAAAGAGATGGGAATACCACACCATCTTACTGCCTCCTGAGAAATCTGTATGCAGGTCAAGAAGCAACAGTTAGAACCAGAAATGGAGCAATGAACTGGTTCCAAATTGAGAAAGGAGTACATCAAGACTGTATAATGTCACCCTGCTTATTTAACTCATATGCAAAGTACATCATGCAAAATTCTGGGCTGGATGAAGCACAAACTGGAATCAAGATTGCCAGGAGAAATATCAATAACCTCAGATATGCATATGACACCACCCTTATGGCAGAAAGTGAAGAGGAACTGAAGAGCCTCTTGATGAAAGTGAAAGAGGAGAGTGAAAAAGCTGACCTAAAATTCTAAAAACTAAAATTATGGCACCCGGTTCCATCATTTCATGGCAAATAGGTAGGCAAACAACATAAACAGTAAAAGAGTTTATTTTCTTGGGCTCCAAAATCACAGCAGATGGTGACTGCAACCATGAAGCTAAAAGACACTTGCTTCTTGGAAGAAAAGCTATGACCAACCTAGACAGCATGCTAAAAAGCAGAGACATTACCTTGCCAACAAAGATCCGTCTAGTCAAAGCTGTGGCTTTTCCAGTAGTCCTGTATGGATGTAAGAGGTGGACTATAAAGAAAGCTGAGTGGCAAAGAATTGATGCTTTTGAACTGTGGTGTAAGAGAAGACTCTTGAGAGTCCCTTGGACTGCAAAGAGATCAAACCAGTCCATCCTAAAGGAGATCAGTCTTGAATATTTATTGGAAGGACTGATGCTGAAGCTGAAGCTCCAATACTTCAGCCACCTAATGAACGGAACTGACTCATTGGAAAAGACCCTGATGCTGGGAAAGATTGAAGGCAGGAGAAGAAGGCAACAACAGAGGATAAGATGGTTAGATGGCATCACCGACTCAATATACCTGAGTTTGAGCAAGCTCTGGGAGTTGGTGATGGACAGGGAAGCCTGGTGTGCTACAGTGCATGGGGTCACAAAGAGTCAGACATGACTGAACTGAACTGAACTGAACTGAACTGAACTGATACTTCAATGTGTATATTAGTCGGTCAGTTGTGTCTATGAGTGAAGTCGCTCAGTCGTGTCCGGCTCTTTGGGACTCCATGGACTGTAGCCCACCAGGTTCCTCCCTCCATGGGATTCTCCAGGCAAGAGTACTGGAGTGGATTGCCATTTCCTTCTCCAGGGGATCTTCCCAACCCAGGGATCGAACCCGGGTCTCCCACATT
The DNA here is from genome assembly GCF_001704415.2 of Capra hircus. Taxonomy (NCBI): domain Eukaryota; kingdom Metazoa; phylum Chordata; class Mammalia; order Artiodactyla; family Bovidae; genus Capra; species Capra hircus. The sequence goes on from NC_030813.1 coordinate 2,224,438, forward strand.
GCTGGCAGACTCTTTAACCTCTGAGCCACCAGGGAAGCCTCCAATTGTGTCTAATTCTTTGCAAACCTATAGACTGTAGACTGTCAGGCTCCTCTGTCCATGTGATTTTCCAGGCAAGAGTACTGGAGTGGGTTGCCATTCCCTCCTCAGTGGATCTTCCCGATCCAAGAATCAAACCCAGTTCTCCTGCATTCCAGGCAGATTCTTTACCACTGAGTCATCAGGGAAGCCCCTATACTTCAATAAAATAAACTTAATAAGAACAAAGTGTGCAGATCAGTCTATTGGAACATGTGGAGGGCGCCATGCTCCCCTGTGGGCACATGGCTTCTTCTGCCTCAGAATGTTTTTAATCTCTTCTTTAATAACTCCTACTTTCCTTTTTAGCTTAGCTGAGTATTACCCCTATATTAGTTTCCTATGACTGCTACAACAAATGGCCACACAAATGTATCATCCTGTAGTTCTAGAGGTCAGAGGTCAAACATGGGTCTCACGGGGCTACACTGCAGATGTCAGCAGGACCTCATTCCTTCTGGAGGCTGTAGGGGAAAGCTCCTTTTCCAGCCTTTTCCAGCTTCTAGAGGATGCCTGCATGCCTCCTTTCAAGGCCTCCTCCGTCTATCTTCAGTGGCAGAAGTGGAGTATCTCCCCTTCTCTCTGACCTCTGCTCCCATCCTTTCATCTTTTCTCTCTGACTCTAATGCTACCACCTCTCTCTTAGAAGGATCCTCATGCTTACACCTTGTCCACCTGAATAATCCAGGACCATCTCTCCATCTCAAGGGCCTTAACTTAATCACCTGTGCAAAGTCACTTTTGTTATGTAAGAAAACAGATTCACAAATTCCAGGAATTAAAATGTTGATATCTTGAGTAGGAGTAAGAGGCAGTATTATTTAGCCCTTCATACCTCCTCTTGAAGTTCTTCTAACCTCTTGACTTAGAATTAGTTTCTTTTCCTCTGGACTCCACAATCAGGTATGTTTATTGTCGTCTTTTTTTAATCTTTTTTCACTGCAGTGTGTTTGATGTACAATATTGTGTGAGTTACAGATGCACAGCATAGTGACTCAGAATGTTTTAAGTTTCACTCCATTCAGAGTTCTTATAAAATATTGGCTATATTTCATGCATTGTGCAGGATATTCTTGCAACTTACTTATTTTAAACAAAACAGCTTATACTTGTTAACCCTCTGCTCTCATTTTGTCCCTCCCCTGTTCCCTCCCCGCACTGGTAACCACTAGTTTGTCTCCTATATCTGTGAGTCTGTTTATTTTTTGTTATATTCACTAGTTTGTTAGATTATACATTTCTAAGAATTTGTCCATTTCTTCTAGGTTGTCCATTTTATAAGCCTGTGATTGTTCATAGTAGTCTCCAATGATCCTCTGTATTTCTGTGGTGTTGATTGTAGTTTTACTTTTCCCCCTCTGATTTTATTGATTTGTGCCCTCTCTCTCTTTTTCTTGATGATCCTGGCTAAAGGTTTATCCATTTTGAAAAGATTTCCAAGAACCAGCTCTTAGTTTAATCTTGTCTATTATTTTTGTTTAATCGTTTCTATTGTTTTTTAAGTCTCTAGTTCATTTATTTCTGCTCTGATCTTTACTATATCTTTCCTCCTGTCAACTTTGGATTTTGCTTGTTCTTCCTTTTCTAGTTCCTATAGGTGTAAAGATAAGTTGTTTATTTGAGATTTTTTAATTGTTTCCCTAGGCAAGCTTGTACTACAATAAACTTTCCCCTTAAAAGTGTCTTTGCTGAGTTGCATAGGTTGTTCCCATTTTCGTTTGCCTCCGGGTACTTTTCATGTCTTCTTCGATCTCTTCAGTGACACATTGGTTGTTCAGTAACATATTGTGCAGCTTTCACACGCTTATGCTTTTTTGCAGTTTTTTTTCTTATAGTTGATTTATATGCATGTATCTTTAATATGGGGATTTTTAGAACTTTGAAATTTGGGGTTAATCTTACTACCTTTACTGTTATTTTTCTTGCTGGCAATTTCATCTGTGCAGTCAGACTGGTCTAAATCTGTGGTTGAAGCCCCTGGATTTCCTCTGTGTATAGGAGGGTGTTGCCTTGTGAGTTGAGTATGAGAGCAGATCAAGGAGCAGAATTTCTCACATGAAGCTCTGCTCTACCGAGCAGCACTGATTTCTCAGTTCCCTCATCTGTAACATGGAAAAAATTATCATATTTGCCACATGTGTTTCTTGTACTAATGAATTAACATAGGAAAATTACTTAGAACTGTGACTGGCATATAATATTCCCTCAAAACTATTAGTTATTATTATTTCCCATTTGTGAGATTATTATAAGTATTAAACAGATGGCAGATAAACCACAGTACCATGCCTGGCACACAGTAAATTCTTCACACAGTCTAGGTTTTTATTTATCATCATCACATGGATTAAATATAATGGTTAGAAAATTCAAAGTAGTGAAGTAAATGCTGTGTTTTAAACATAGGAGTCTCATGAAACAGACTGAAATTTATGCCAATCTGCATAATTTCAGGCTTTCTTATTCTCAGGCACAGTCTGGTCATGAAGTTAAAAGTTAAGAAGGTTAATAATGTTGTGATGGATAGATTTTTATTAGCCTCCATGATAAAATAATAATAATCACTGCAGGCTTTTAAATATTACAAAGTGTTTTTAAATATATCATCTCATGGGGCCTTAAAGTGACTTAATGTTAACTCCAGGCAGTATCTAGCAATCTAATGGCTATTTGATTATTGAAGCTTCCTAAATTAGTATCATCTTTGTCACATAATAGCCATTGTGTCCTTTATATCACAGGCTATTCAAGGGTTACACATTTGTTTCCAAGGCAAATTGAGCCATTCCACTCAAAAGTTTACAGTAAATAGAATAGAAACTTGTGGAATCATCTTCCTCTATCACAAATGAAGCAACAGCAAAGTGGTACAGCATCTCAGCTGTTCCAAGTTCCTCAAATCAGTTTTACTTTTGCAAAACCTGCCCTCCGACTTCCTATATCCTGTGAGCTGCCTTATGAACAACATGACCGGCAGCCACGTTTGTTGTAATTTTTTAAATATGTGGAAAAAAAGCAAGATATCAACCATGTATTACCTTAACCAAGATGCCAAATTGTCTAACTTGTTTCTCCAGGCCAGCAGTCCAACAACTGGGACAGCTCCCAGGAGCCAGTCAAGGTTGTCTGTCTGTCCATCCACTCAGGACATCTGCAGGTAAGTGTGCAGCAAACGAGCCTGTCTGGAGCTTTTAGGCCAGTGTTTTGTACTCTTGTTGTATATATTGAGACTGTGTGACTCTTGCTGCTGTCTTGTCTTGTCTGTGGATAATTTATATCAGCCTGATTGTTTTTTTCCTTTACTACATTTTCCTCATTTGATCTTTGTTTGCCGACTTTGGGTCCATGCTGTCATTTTCATCTCTCTCTCTTTCTGTTTCCCATGGCTGTCCTCTCCTCTCCAATTCCCATGGCTGTCCTCCCCATCCCAATCCCTCATCCTTTGACTGCTGCTTTGTCTAGATCTGCCATCTCACATGACATGTCAGGAGCCTCACTGGAGCGCAGCACCTCTGTCACAGTGCTGAGCCCTGCTAGGCAGGAGCCTGGTAAGAAACCAGTAACCCAGAAGTCTAGGAGGAGGAGGCGGGCATCTCAGAGGTACGAGCATGCCCAAGAACAGGGGAGAGGGAGAAGAAGCGACTTCCACCTCCACGTTCCCAGCCCCCGATACAGTGAGACCGACACAGATTCTTCAGACTCATCTTCCACCCGTGAGAGTCACTGGATTCAGGCAAAGAGAAGAGCCCAAGTGAAGTTCCGCCTGTCGCGGAGAAGAAGGAGAAATAACAAAACAAGCGGAAACCTGGATGAGTCTTCTGCTCCTAATGAAATCAATCCAGTACATTTGAGATCCAAAGATAGAAAGCACACGGAGCTGACCAGCTGTGAGAGCTGCTCTTTAAACCTGCACAGAGCAAAAGGCACAACGTATGAAGGATGTGGTGTCTCCCTGTCGAGAGGGTCCTCTGAGAATAAAAGACCCTCAAGGAAGCAACAGGAGAGCAGAGGTGGGGACCACCACAGGGATCCTCAACTCCTACATCGGTGTGGGCAAAATGAAACAACAATCAAGAGAAGATTTTCGGGGACAGATTCCAGCACTGAAATGCTGGCGGTCAAAGGTGGCAAGTCTGCTGGTGATGCGGGGTTCCAGGAGCCTCCTGCCACTGACCATGACGGGTCTGATCATTTACAAGCATGCAGGTCAGTCTCTGCAGAGAAAGATTTGATGCCCCCCAAAATATACCTCCTCCCTCTGTGAGTTACATGTGTGTGTGCCCCCTGCCCTCAAATCATAACATTTATTCATACTGTTATTTGTCCGATTGTATATAAGGTGATAAAATGAGCAAAGGGATGGGGAGAATGATGCACAAATATCCATGGTTTTGAAAGCTGTTCCAAAATAGTTAGCTTTCCCCTTCTCCTTTCTTTTAACTGAAAGATGATTTATCCTGGTCAAAGAATTGACCAAACGAGACCTGTCCCCTCTCTCAGTAAAGACAAAAATTGTGGAGGAAACACAAATGAGAGTGTGAGATCTTAGTTCAAATCTGGTGAACTTTTAGCTCCCTGACAGTGGATATTCAAGGCTTGGGGGGATTAAGGTCAGATTTTTGTACCAGGAAAGTCTCCTCTGCAGTTGGTGCCAATTTGTTCTCCAGTTGTCTGACTCAGCAGGTAATTCAAGACTGAAAGGACACAGCAACAGGTCACAGATGCACCAGCAGGGCTGCTGGGACCTTCTGAGAAGGAAACCACATTAACTTTGGTGATAACCATGTACTGAAAAGTTTCAACATGCAGACAATTCATATTAATATCTATGAGGCTACTTGCTTGCACTTTTTACCCAATTGAATACAATTTTCAGAATAATTTAAAATTAAAAAAAAATAATGTGACTACCCAAGCTAGTTTGCACCAATGAGACAATTCGAAACAAAACAAATATTTTGAATGTTCCTATTACCCAATCATTTAAGTTTCTTGGTTTCTGTTTGGGAGCAAGTCAAGGTTTGGTGTGTGTGTGTGTTTTTTTGTTTTGTTTTGTTTTGTTTTTTGCATAATGCTTGGTTTTGGGGCTTGCTTTTACAAAACTTTTACTTTATAAAATGTGTGTGTGTGTGTTTTCATGTGAATCACAGGACCCAGAGAAAGCTTCCTATGTTCATTCAGGGCAGGATGAGTAGGAAAATTAATCTCTGGATATAAATAATATTATAACGGCTTGTTTCTCTGAAAATTTTATGGGTCGTTCAAAAAGCTCTCATTTACTTATTCACTCAGGCATTTATTGATTATAGTGCATCAGGCTTTTATTGCAGGCACTTGACATCTGAGAGCTTACTGTCTGGTGGAGATGAACACAACTATGTCACAGTTAATCGCAGTTGGGATAAGTGATGTAGGAGTGTATAACGAGGAAAGCAGATCTGTGCTGGGAGATCAGAGGACTGTCTTAAGGAAGTGACGAACTGCCTGTGGCCCAGGCATGACGGGAACTAATCGAGGAAGGAACAGGGAAGGGTGTGCAGACAGCATGCCACTGGGGTCTGGGGAACCGAAAGCTGCTGCTGCTGCTGCTGGGGTATAGAGAGGGAGGGAGCACTGGTGGGGATGAGGTCAGAGAGGTGGGGAGGGCCGTGCAAAGCACGCTAAGGGAGTTAAACGAGAAATGACACCGTTTGACCCATATACTGAAGCAAGCAAATTTCTTGTAGTCTTTTGACTATGATTTAAGTGTGGCTTTGCTACAGTGTCTGGGGACAGAATAAAACACCACTTCTAGTCTAGACTAAGAACTCCTCACTAGTAAACATCTGTGGTCATTCCCCAAATCTACTTTCAATGTATTTAATGGAAGACAGTTAAAGAAGCTAGTTATAGACTTAATGGTAATTAGAGAAAAAAGGAATGCTTGCAATTAGAGTCATAGTGGCTGGTTCTCCAAACTTAAAAGCACTGCTCTGGAGAAAAAGAATATTTAACATAGACGCCTATTAATAAAATGATATCAGTGGGCCTATAGTTATTTCTTGCTGTGGGTTATTGTCAAAATATACCCACTAAGCAAATCCTATGGGCCATATATTATACTGGGAGCTGAGGATAAAAAGTGACAGAAAGACTTGATTCTTCACTCAAGTGGCCTATTAACTAGTGACAGAAGTTGAATGTACACTTGAAAAGATGAAAGTTCAAGATTTTAGAAGAGGAATACTACACGAATTTGAAAAAAAGGGAAATTGCTGGGAGCTACCACAACCTGGGATCCCCTTAAGAGCTGGGGTTGGGACTGAGGAAAGGAGAAGCTAGCCTGGCAGAGAGGCCTGGTGGGCATCTGGGCCCTTGGGGCAGGTTGAGCAGGACCCCCTCAGGTGGACAGGATCCCCCCACTGCCAGGTCATCAGGAACAACTGAACGCTTGGCATTGGTAAAGGCAGACCCTACAGGAGTCAAGGATGACTCCAGATCTTGGACCTTGGGAGGCAGTAAAAGCTGGTGCTACTGACAGAAACAGAAGTGTCAGAGGCCAGCTAAATTGGGAAAGACAATGAGTTCAATTATAGGCAGGCTGTTTGTGGTAGTGCAGGATCAGCTATTGAGCAGACAACATGAGTCACATCACTGAAATGCGAGAGGGCAGTCCAGGCTCAGTCTGAGTGGTTTTTCAAGCATTAGTGAACTATACAAAGACTGACATTAAATCGCTGCATATTTCCACTGGTCATTCACGTGATGTCTGAGCACAGGACAATCACACCAAGATATTAATAGTGAAAATCTCAAGGCCAGAGAGGATCTGGGTACTGTTCTCAGGGGGGTGACTGGAAAGTGAATGACATCTCTAAAGGCTGTAGATGGGACCAGCTTGAGCACCAGGGTCCCTGTGTAGGACAGGAATATGAACTTGCACTCCTGCCACTTCAGACATGAACAAGCAGGACCAGTCTCAGCCAGAACCACAAAGCAGAAGCAGCTTCTAAGCCCCTTCTTCCTTGTTTCTTCCTGGTATTTAGTCCCACAAGGACACTCTACCCACTACCCACTCTACCCACTACCCACTACCCACTCTACCCACCCTCATCAAAGCCTCATGCAGAGAAACTATCTCTGTTAGCAACCTACAACTTAGAGGAAATTTAAATCATCATGCCATCATACCCACACTTGTGGAATGGAAAAGATTTTGCCTTTTTTTACATAGAAAATTTACATTAAAAAATTATGTTAGCTTATGCTTGAAAGAGGCTTTTTCAATAGCCTCTTAGTTGCCATCTGTGGTGAGTCCAAAATCTTTAATAGAATTTACAAGGGTCTGAATGATCTGTCAAACCAGCCTCCTCAGCTTCAACAGCATTGTTAACAATGACCACTCATGCTGGTCTGTCTTCAGGTCTCTGAAAGAGCCATACTCTCACCTTTCAGGAATGCCTTCATATTATCCGATCTTCACTTCATCAGATTAATTCTAATCATTTCTTCTTAATTTAGATATCATTCCTTTGGGGAAAACTTTGTGATTCCTTAACCAACACTCAGGTCGCCTTCATTTCCATATCATCTTTTAAAACTTTTATTACAATATTGTTCATTTATTATATTGTATTAGTTTCAGGTGTACAGAATAGTGATTCAATCAACATATCCTAATTTTTAAAATATATTTATTTTTATTGGAGGATAATTGCCTTAGAGAATTTTGCTGTTTTCTGTCAAACCTCAACATGAATCAGCCATAGGTATACATAAATCCCCTCCCTTTTGAAACACACTCTCATTTTCCTCCCCATCCCACCATTCTAGGTTGCTACACAGCCCCTGTTTGAGTTCCCTGAGCCACACAGCAAATTCCCATTGGTTATCTATTTTACATATGGTAATATTAAGTTTCTATGTTACTCTTCCCATACACATCACCCTCTCCTCCCCTCTCCCCATGTCCATAAGTCTATTCTCTATGTCTGTTTCTCCATTGCTGCCCTGTAAATGAATTCTTCAGTACCATTTTTCTAGATTCTGTATATATGCATTAGTATATGATATTTATCTTTCTCTTTCTGACTTAATTCACTCTGTGTAATAGGGTCTAGGTTCATCCACCTCATTAGAAGTGCCTCAAAGGTGTTCCTTTTATGGCTGAGTAATATTCCATTGTGTATATATACCACAACTTCTTTATCCATTCATCAGTTCGTGGACATGTAGGTTGTTTCCATATTCTAACTATAGTAAATAGTGCTGCAGTGAACAATGGGATCCATGTGTCTTTTTCCATTTTGGTTTCCTCAGGGTATATGCCTAAGAGTGGGATTGATGGGTCATTTGGTGGTTTTATTCCTAGTTTTTTAAGGAATCTCCATACTGTCTTCCATAGTGGCTATAAATGTGCATTTACATTCCCATCAACTGCAAGAGTTCCCTTTTCTCCACACCCTCTCCAGCATTTATTTTTTGTAGACTTTTCATGATGGCGATTCTGACTGGTGTGAGGTGATGTCTCATTGTAGTTTTGATTTGCCTTTCTCTAATAATGAGAAATGTTGAGCATCTTTTTATATGTTTGTTAGCCATCTGTATGTCTTCTTTGGAGAAATCTGCTTAGCTCTTCTTCCCACTTTTTGATTGGGTTGTTTTTTTGGTATTCAGTTGTATGATCTGCTTGTATATTTTGGAAATTAATCCTTTGTCAGTTGTTTCCTTTGCTATTATTTTTTCCCATTCTGAGGGTTGTCTTTCATCTTGCTTATAGTTTCCTTTGCTGTGAGAAAGCTTTTAAGTTTAATCAAGCCCCACTTGTTTACTTTGGTTTTTATTTCTGTTACTCTAGGAGGTGGGTCATAGAGGATCTTGCTTTGATTTATATCATCGAGTGTTCTGCCTTTGTTTTCCTCTAAGAATTTTATACTTTGTGGTCTTACATTTAGGTCTTTAATCCATTTTGAGTTTATTTTTGTGTAAAGTGTTAGGAAGTGTTCTAATTTCATTCTTTTACATGGAGCTGTCCAGTTTTCCCAGCACCGTTTATTGAAGAGGCTGTCTTTGTTCCATTGTATATTCTTGCCTTCTTTGTCAAAAATAAAGTACCCATAGGTGCATGGGTTTATTTCTGCACTTTCTGTCTTGTTAGATTGGTCTATATTTCTGTTTTTGTTCCAGTACCATACTGCCTTGATGACTGTAGTTTTGTAGTATAATCTGAAGTCAGAGAAGGTTGATTCCTGCAGTTCCATTCTTTCTCAAGACTGCTTTGGCTATTCAGGGTCTTTTGTGTTACCATATGAATTGTGAAATTTTTTGTTCTAGTTCTGTGAAAAATGTCATTGGTAATTTGATAGGGATCACATTGAATCTGTAGATTGTGTTTGGTAGCATAGTCATTTTCACAATACTGATTCCTCCTACCCAGGAACATGGAATGTCTCTCAATCTGTTTATGTCATCTTTGATTTCTTTCACTATTGTCTTATAATTTTCTGTGTACAGTTATTTTGTCTTCTTAGGTAAGTTTATTCCTAGATATTTAATTCTTTTTGTTGCAATGGTGAATGGGACTGATTCCTTAATTTCTCTTTCTGATTTTTCATTATTAGTGTATAGAAATGCAAGTGATGTGTATTGATTTTGTATCCTGCAACTTTGCTAAACTTACTTATTAGCTCAAATAATTTTCTGATACTATCTTTAGGGTTTTCTATGTAGAGTATCATGTCATCTGCAAACAGTGAGAGCTTTACTTCTCTTTTTCCAATCTAGATTCCTTTATTTATTTTTCTTCTCTGATTTCTGTGCTTGGACTTCCAGGAGTATGTTGAATAATAGTGGTGAGAGTGGACACCCTTGTCTTGTTCCTGATCTTAGGGGGAATGCTTTCAGTTTTTCACCATTGAGAATAATGTTTGCTGTAGGGTTATCTTATATGGCCTTTACTATGTTGAGGTTGGTTCCTTCTATGCCCATTTTCTGAAGAGTTTTAATCATAGATGGGTGTTGAATTTTGTCAAAGGCTTTTTCTGCATCTGTTGAGATTTTTGTATGGTGTTTATCTTTTAATTTGTTAATATGATGTATCACATTGATTGATTTGCATATACTGAAGAATCCTTGCATCCCTGAAATAAACCCAACTTGATCATTGTGTATAAGCTTTTTGATGTATTGCTGAATTCCATTGGTTAAAATTTTGTTGAGGGTTTTCGCATCTATGTTCATAAGTGATATTGGCCTGTAGTTTTCTTTTCATGTGTTATCTTTGTCTGATTTTGGTATCAGGGTGATGGATGCCTCGTAGAATGAGTTTGGAAGTGTTCCTTCCTCTTCAATTTTTTGAAAGAGTTTTAGAACGATAGGCATTAGCTCTTCTCTAAATGTTTGATAGAATTCTCCTGTGAAGCCATCTTGTCCTGAGATTTTGTTTTTTGGGAGATTTTTTATCACAACTTGAAGTTAAGTGATTTTATTTGGGTTGTTTATAATTTCTATTCCTTCCTGGTTCAGTCTTGGAAGATTGAACTTTTCTAAGAATCTGTCCATTTCTTCCAGGTTATCCATTTTATTGCCATATAGTTATTCATAATCTCTTATAATCCTTTGTATTTCTACATTGTCTGTTGTAAGCTCTCCTTTTTCATTTCTAATTTTGTTGATTTGATTCTTCTCTTTTTCTTCATGAGTCTAGCCAAAGGTTTGTTAATTTTGTTTATCTTCTCAAATAACCAGCTTTTAGTTTTACTAATCTTTGCTTATTGTTTCTTTCATTTCTTTTTCACTTATTTCTGCTTGGATCTTTATGATTTCTTTCTTTCTGATAATTTAGGCAGCTTTTAATCTTATTTTTCCAGTTGTTTTAGGTGTAAAGTTAGATTTTCTATTCAACATTTTTCTTTTTCCTTGAGGTAGGATTGTGTTGCTATAAACTTCCTTCTTAGAACTTCTTTTGCTGCGTCCCATAGGTTTTGAGTTGTTGTGTTTTCATTGTCATTTGTTCTAGAAATTTTTTTTATTTCCCTTTTGATTTCCTCAGTAACCTGTTGGTTATTTAGAAATGTATTGTTTAATCTCCATGTGTTTGTGTTTCTTACAGTTTTTTTTCTTGTAGGTGATACCTAGTCTCATAGCGTTTTAGTCAGAGAAGATGCTTGATATGATTTAAATTTTCTTTAATTTACTGAGGTTTGATTTGTGACCCAAGATGTGGTCTATCCTGGAGAATGTTCCATGTAAACTTGCGAAGAAGGTGTATTCTGCATTTGGATGGAATGTCCTGAAGATATCATTGAGATCCATCTTATCTAATGCATCATTTAAGACTTGTGCTTCTTTATTATTTTTCTCTTTTGATGATCTGCTCATTGGTGTGAGAAGGGTGTTAAAGTCTCCTATTATTATCATGCTACCATCAATTTCTCCTTTTATGTCTGTTAGTGTTTGCCTTATGTATTGAGGGGCTTCTTTGTTGGGTGCATTGTTATGTCTTCTTCTTGGACTGATCCCTTGTTTATTATGTAGTATCCTTCCTTATCTCTTGTAATCTTGATTTTAAGGTCCATTTTGTCTGATATGAGAATTGCTACTCCAGCTTTCTTTTGCTTCCCATTTGCATGGAATATATTTTTCCATCCTCTCACTTTCAGTCTGTATGTGTCCTTAGGTCTGAAGTGGGTTTCTTGTAGACAGCATATATGTATGTCTTGTTTTTGTATCCATTCAGCCAGTCTGTGTCTTTTGGTTGGAACATTTAATCCATTTACATTTAAAGTAAATATTGATATTTATGTTCCTATTGCCATTTGTTTATTGTTTGCAGTTGATTTTGTAGATCTTTTTTCTTCTTTTGTATTTCTTAACTATATAAGTCCCTTTAACATTTATTGTAAAGCTGGTTTGATGGTACTGAATTCTCTTTAACTTTTGCTTATCTGAAAAGCTTTTTATTTCTCCATCATTTTTGAATGAGATTCTTGCTGGGTACAATAATCTTGGTTGTAGATTTTTCTCTTTCAGTACTTTAAATATATCCTGCCATTCCCTTCTGGCCTGCAGAATTTGTGCTGAAAGATCAGCTGTTAAACTTATGAGGTTTCCCTTCTATGTTACTTGTTGCTTTTCCCTTGCTCCTTTTAATATTCTTTCTTTGTGTTTAGTCTTCATTAGTTTGATTAGTATGTGTCTTGGTGTGTTTCTTCTTGGGTTTATCCTATATGGGACTCTGTGCCTCTTGGCGGAGAAGGCAATGGCAACCCACTCCAGTACTCTTGCCTGGAAAATCCTATGGACGGAGGAGCCTAGTGGGCTGCAGTCCATGGGGTCGCTAAGAGTTGGACATGACTGAGTGACTTCACTTTCACTTTTCACTTTCATGCATTGGAGAAGGAAGTGGCAACCCACTCCAGTGTTCTTGCCTGGAGAATCCCAAGGACAGCAGGGTCACACAGAGTCGGACACGACTGAAGCGACTTAGCAGCAGCAGCAGCAGTGCCTCTTGAACTTGATTGACTATTTCCTTTTCCATGTTGGGGAAATTTTCAACTACAATCTCTTCAAAACTTTTCTCATACCCTTTCTTTTTCTCTTCTTCTGAGACCCCTAAAATTTGAATGTTGGTACATCTGATATTGTCCCAGAGGTCTCTGAGATGATTGTCAATTCTTTTCATTCTTTTTACTTTATTCTGCTCTTCAGAAGTTATTTCCATCATTCTATCTTCCAGCTCACTGATTTGTTCTTCTGCTTCAGATACTCTGCTATTTATTCCTTCCAGAGTATTTTTATTTTCAGTAATTGTGTTGTATGTTTATTCTTTAATTCTTTTAATTCTTTAATTCTTTTAGGTCTTTGTTAATTAATTCTTGCTTTTTCTTCATTTTGTTTTCAAGGTTTTTGATCTTTATTATCATTATTCTGATTTTTTTTCAGGTAGTTTGCCTATTTCCTCTTCATTTATTTGGACTTTTGTGTTTCTAATTTGTTCTTCATTTGTGTAGCATTTCTCTGCCTTTTCTTTCTTTTTTTTTTTTTTTTGTTTAAACTTATTGTGTTTGAGGTCTCCTTTTCTCAGGCTTCAGGGTTAAATTCTTTCTTCCTTTTGGTTTCTGCCCTCGTAAGGTTGGTCCATTGGTTTGTGTAGGCTTCATACAGGGTGATATTTGTGCTGAGTTTTTTGGTTTCTTTCTTTTTCCTCTGATGGGCAAGGCTGACTGAGGTGGTAATCTTGTCTGCTGATTATTGGGTTTGTATTTTTGTTTTATTGTTTAGATGAGGTGTCTTGCACAGGGTTCTACTGGTGGTTGGATGATGTTGAGTCTTGTAGTCCAGTGGCTTCCTTTGTGTGAGTTCTCACAATTTGATACTCCCTAGGGTTAGTTCTCTGGTAGCTTGGAGTCTGCTCCTATTACAAAGATTCAGGACTTTATCTCTGGTCAGGAATGAAGATTCCACAGGTAGTTTGTTATGGCATTAAGTGAGATTAAAACAAATACTCAAAAATGAGAAACCAAAGGGGAACCCTAGATAAATGGCAGTTACAAAATCAGGCAAATAATAATTAAAATAATGGAATATACACATATACATATACACCCATAAGCAAAGTCATAACAGTCCAACAAAAATAAAGTACAGTTGATTGATCCAGTGAACAAAGGAAATCAAAAATTATGTTTACCAGTTAAGAATAAAACTAACTGAAGCACAAACTGGAAAACAAAAAAGCAAGGTGCCAAGTGGGGAATAAAGCAATGAAAACAAGACTAACAAATATGTTGAAAGGAAAGCAAAGAAAGAAGAGAAAGCAAGAACAGACATGCAAAGTTGAATAGAGGTAGATGAAGAAGATTTATATACATTAGAGATCAACTTCAAGGGGGAAACAACAGTAGAAAAGGCAACCAAAGGAATAAATGTAGAAAAAATATAATAGTTTAAAAAAATTAAAAATTAAAATTGTAAAAAAGAGAAAAGAAAAAGAAAAAAGGGGGAAAAAAAAAAAGAGGAAAACTCCACACAACTGCAAAGGGCCAACGTAGAGGCAGAGGTTTATAACAATAAAAAGTGTGACTGAATACACACACATATATATACACACCCATAAGCAAAATCAAAACAGTCCAACAAACAAAGGAAACCAAAAATTATATCTACCAGTTAAGAACAAAACTAACTAAAGCACAAACTGGAAAACAAAATTAAAGCAAGATGCCAATTGGGGAATAAAGCAATGAAAATGAAACTAACAAATATGTTGAGAGGAAAGGAAAGAAAGAAAGAATAGGTATGCCAAGTTAAATAGAGGTAGATAAAGAAGATTTATATACATTGAAGATTAGCTGCAAGGGGAACAGAATAGTAGGAAAAACAAACAAAGGAATAAATGTAGAAAAATCATAATAGGTTAAAAAAATTAAAACCAAAAAAAGAAAAGGAAAACTCCACAGAGCTGCAAAAGCCCAACGTAGAGGCAGAGGTTTATGACAACAAAAAAATGTGACTTAGTGGAAAAAAAGCTCAAAAATTTAATTAGATTTCATAATGCCAATAAAATCTACAACTACAACAGAGGGGGAAAACACACACACAAAAATCCAATAGAACAAGTGAAAATGTAAGAATAAGTCACTGCTGTCAGAGTCACTGCTGTCGGAGTCCTTTCCCTCACTGGGAGTCACAGTCCACCTCACCTCCCTAGGATGCCCTCCAACACTGTGCTGCTCTCTGGACCTGCTCTGGGGGCAGCTCAGAATCTAATCTGGTCCTATGCCTGTGTGTTCTTGCTTCCAATGTCCACAGCTATCAGAACTAGTGTGTTTTCCTTTGTGGGAGCTCTCAAAGTCCTTTAATATATTCCATAGACACGGAGTCTGCCTAGTTGATTGTGGAAATTTAATCTGCAGCTTGTATAGCTGGTGGGAAAGTTTTGGGTCTTCTTCCTTAGCCACACTGCCCCTGGGTTTCAATTGTAGTTTTATTTCTACCTCTGGATGGGGGATCATCCACTGGGGTTTGCTCCTGAGGCTGCCCTGGAGGACTTTGGTTTGCCCCTGTGAGGGCCAAGTGTGGAGGAGGTGCAGCTGCTTGGGTCGCAGTGGTTCTGGCAGCACCAGGTACTCAGGGGAGTTGGCAGCTAAGGCAGCAAGAAATGCAATGCTCTAGAAGGGTATAGCAACCAGTATTGGCCAATACACTCCAGTATTCTTGCTTAGAGAAGCCCCCTGATGGAGAAGCTTGGCAGACCACAGTCTACAGGGTCACAAAGTGTTGGACACAACCAAAGCGACCCTGCATGTATAGACACAAGATTTTTTATTTATTTATTTATTTATTTATTTATTTATTTATTTATTTATTTATTTTGCCTGTGGCAGCTCTGCCCTAGTGAGAGTTGAGTGTGAAGGTGGTGAAACTGTTTGGCTTGCAGGGATCCTGGGTGCACCACGTGTGCAGGACACGGACATAATTCCTCTGCCCCAGGAGTTATGGCCCTGAGTTTTTTTTTAAGACTCTTGTAGCTGGAAATGAGAAGGCCTCTTTCTTTCACCAGTCTTTCTCTGTAGCTCTGCCCCTTCAGGCACTTAGAGGGATCCCTTGCCTGGGGTCCTTCTCTGTTGGTGCATCAAGCACATAGAGGGGGCTCCCTGGCTGGGTTCCTACTCTGTAGATCAGCATGTCAGGCACTTAAAGTGACACTCTGAGTGGTGTCCTACTCTGTAGTTCTGGCGCATCAGTCTCTTAAAGAAGCACCCTGGGTGGGGTACTATTCAGTGCCTCAGGTGTTTGATGGGCCAGCCTCTCTATTGTTCAGCTGCCAATGCTGGTGTGTGGGAAGAGAGAGGCTATGGTGATGGCTCCACCCCCTATGCATGACTCAGCAGTTTCGCCTTGCTTCCATGGCTGCCTGCCTTTCCTCCACAGGCATTTCCCACCCCAATCTCCTCCCTCAAATCCCCTTGATTTGTCTCTCTGCAGTTAACAGCAGCCCTCATCCTGGGATTGCTCCACAATCCCTAAATTCCAGCTCCTAGCTGCTGCGCCTTCCAGGGGAACCTGCATCCCTGTCTGGGGTCTGTATGACTGTGGCAAGGACTGTCTGATTTTCATTCCATTTAGGCTGCCACAGATCAACTGTTTCACTCCCAGCCTTAAATGTTTCTCCTCTGACTCAGACAATTGCCCCGATGTGGAGACAGGCCTCTGTTTCAGTTCCCCCACCCACTAAGGGCAGGTCCAGTCCCACTAACACTGCTGTTTTTCCTACCGAGTTCCTTCGTCCTACCAAGTTTTGCATGCTGCTATATATTCTTTTCCACTGCTCAGGTCCTCCTGTTCTGCATGCACTTCTGTGTCTGAAGCTGTGTTCCTGATGTATCTGTGGAAAGAGATGGACTCCACGTCCACCTGCTCCTCCACCGTCTTGTTCTCCCCTGACTATAGCCTAATTTTTAATTGCCAACATCTATGTATTTTCATAGTTGAAGATATCAGGTTTGTTTTCTACAGTGTCCAAAGTGCTTGGCAGATAGCATATATTCAATATACAGTTTTTGACTGAACAGATTCAGGGAAAATGAATTTTTCAAAGGGAGTCCTTCTTCCTGTGTGAAATCATAGTAGTCAGTGGTGGGTTGCCTCACCTGTGGTAGAGCCCCATATAGAGCGTACACTTCACCAGCTGTTAGTGGATATCAGTGTCAACCACGGGGCCTAGTCGAAGGCAGACCCTGCCCCCACCCCCAGGGTCTCTGATGCCTTCCTCTGGGGTTGGGCCATGACTCTGTACTTCTAATACATTCCCAAGTGATACAGATGCTGCTCATCTAGGGATCACAATTCAAGAACCTCTGTTCGAAGCTACAAATTCTCCCTGGTAAAGACTGAGTGAGCGAAGCATAATCAGAGTTTTCTATCATCCTCTGCTCAGCACTGACACAAAGCACAAAATCAGGTCACCTTCCTGATTTCCCATCATCATCCCAGTGTGGGGTGAGTCATCAAACTGAAACCGTAGGCTGACAAAGTCCCGGCTTTACCAGGAACTCAGCTGTCATCATTTGACTATTATTTCCCTTCAAATCCACTTCCCCATCCTAACTGCCCCTTCTTGCAAAAATTTTCCTGTTTTTGACAATTTTTCCTTCTCATTGAGTATATCTGGTCCCAACCAAGTCCTGCCACTTCTTCTTCTGGATGCTGCTTTGATCTGGGTCCTCTTCCCCATTACCACCGTACCCTTATGACTGACTCTCTTCTACCTGTCTGTTCTCCCTCTTCATCCACGCTTTACCCCGTTTTGGTCTGGACTCATCTACCAGGTTAAAATTGACTGAAACTAGTTAAAATGAGCTTGATGTAGTAGTGACAGAAATTGAAAATCAGGTGTACAGATGTCTCATGATCTTCAGCGAGTCAGGCAATGTGGCTCCTTTGCTTCCATGCCTTCTCTCTGTGGTTCTTATTTTCTCTGACTCCAGTCAAGCTTCCTTTGTACAGCAGAGAATAAGTATTGTGGACAAAAACAGTGGCAGCCTTGCATTTTACAGTGGCTGCATAGAAAAGGTAAATGTTCTCTTCAAGCAGTTTCATGAAATCCCAGAGAAGGAATAGAATTAGCCTTTCTTAGGTCACATCTGTAGGCTAATCACTGTCAGCAGGTCACTATGCTTGGGCTATGTCCTGAGTGAAAAGGTTGGATTTAAAATGTAGCTGCTGACAACGTCTTCAGAAACTTATGAGTTGGGGAATGAATATTCCAACACCAAAAAGAATAGCACCAGTACCAGAAGAAGTGGGAAAAGAATTATGAGCAGGAAAAAGCAAAAACAAACAAACAAACAAACAGTACAAGGCCCCACTGTACAGCACAGGAAACTATATTCAAATGATAAACCATATTGGAAAGAATATAAATCAGAATATATGTGTGTGTGTCTGTGTGTGTGTGTGCTTAGTTGCTCAGTCATGTCTGACTCTTTGCGACCCCATGGACTGAAGTCCGCCAGGCTCCTCTGTCCATGGGGGTTCTCCAGGCAAGCATATAAAAGACTGTTGTTGAATCATGCAAAGACGCCAGGATTCTTGGCCCCCAGAGGAGAAGAATTCAATCCGGGGCCAGAGACAAGGCTTGATCCCTCAGAGGTTTTGTGTAATAAAGTTTTATTAAAGTATAAAGGAGATAAAGCTTCTGACATAGGCATCAGAAGGGGACAGAAAGAGTACCCCCCTGCTAGTCTTCACCTGGATGTTATGTAGTCACCAGCAGTCTGTTTATAAAAGAAAGGAATGTCTTAAAACTAAGCATGGCACCAGGCTCCTCACACATAAGATACATTTTGGAATAATCTTGGCACTAAATGGTTCATTCTGGGCCATAAAATGATTAACTTGAATCTTGAAGAAGGGCAGATCACCATACAAATAGTTTCATTTACATAGATTCAGTTCAGTTCAGTTCAGTTCAGTCTCTCAGTTGTATCCAACTCTTTGCAACCCCATGAATTGCAGCCAGCCAGGCCTCTCTATCACCAACTCCCGGAGTTCAGACTCACTTCCATCGAGTCAGTGATGCCATCCAGCCATCTCATCCTCTGTCGTCCCCTTCTTCTCCTGCCCCCAATCCCTCCCAGCATCAGAGCCTTTTCCAGTGAGTCAGCTCTTCACATAAGGTGGCCAGAGTACTGGAGTTTCAGCTTTGGCATCATTCCTTCCAAAGAAATCCCAGGGCTGATCTCCTTCAGAATGGACTGGTTGGATCTCCTTGCAGTCCAAGGGACTCTCAAGAGTCTTCTCCAACACCACTGTTCAAAAGCATCAATTCTTCAGCGCTCAGCTTTCTTCACGTAGATTAGGGGAACAATATATGAGTATAACATGCTGGTTTGTCAAGTAGGTTCTGAGCCAAGAGGCGGAATCTACTTGAAGACAGAGTTTGGGGCAAATGCATAGTACATTAGCATAGCTTAAGATAAACATTTCCATAAGAGAAATGCATTGGTTATCTCTAGGTTTGAGAATATTTAACTTCAGGTGAAACCAGGTGTCATTATGGCAACACAGTATTTTAAGAGAAACCTCCTTTTAAATTTGTATAGAGAAGGAAAAAATATCACTAGTTTGTTTCGTCTTGCCGCTTAAGAGAGATAAAAATATCTGACACTTGCAGGCTATTTCCTCCATTTGGAGACCCCTGGCCTTCCTGCCTGTTACCCTCTCACATACTGGAGAGGAATATATCCCTCCTCCAGGAATATATATATATGGCTTCCCTGGTAGTTCATTTGGTAAAGAATCAGCCTGCAATGCAGGAGACCCAGGTTTGATCCCTGGATGGGGAAGATCCTCTGGAGAAATAAATGGTAACCCACTCCAGTATTCTTACCAAGAAAATCCCTTGGAGAGAAGAGCCTGGCAGGCTACAGTCCATGGGATTGCCAAGAGTTGGACACAGCTTAGCAATTAAAACACCAACATATTTATTAAACATATGTATATATATTATATACTTGTTGTTCAGTCAGTCATGTCCAATTCTTTGTGACCCCTTGGACTACAGCACACCAGGCTTCCCTGTCCTTCACTATCTTCTGGAGTTTGCTCAAACTCATGTCCATTGAGTCGATTATGTCATCCAACCATCTCATCCTCTGTCACCCCCTTCTCCTCCTGCCCTCAACCTTTCCCAGCATTAGTATCTTTTACAATGAGTCAGCTCTTCACATCAGGTGGTCAAAGTATTGGAGCCTCAGCTTCAGCATCAATCCTTCAAATGAACGTTGATAGTTAATTTCATTTAGGATTGACTGGTTTGATCTCCTTGATGTCCAAGGGACACTCAAGAATCTTTCTCCAACACCACAGATCAAAAGCATCAATTCTTCAGCACTCAGCCTTCTTTATGGTCCAACTCTCACATCCATACATGACTCCTAGAAAAACCATAGAGTCACTTTGCCATACAGCAGAAATTAAACACTGTAAATCAACTATACTTCAATTTTTTTTAAGTAATGTTCAACTACCATCAGATCCAATTCTTCCCTTCCTAAATATTTGTCATCTTTTCCAAATGCCCATATTTAGATATGTTTCCTTATTTTTATCCTCTTCCATGAAGCTTTTCCAGACTATTCTGAACCATGGTGACCTTTTCCTTCTTGCAATTTCCACAATCTTTATAGTCTGTATCAGGTGTTTAGTATTGTCATTTGTTGGTAGTTTCATGTGTATTGGTTCCCTTTTCTCTACACAGCAAGCCACTTGAAGGTAGGAATCTTGTCTCACAACTGTTTTCCTCCCTATGCAGTGAATGTGCTAAGTCACTTTAGTCATGTCTGACTATTTGTGACCCACTTTAAGCACAATTTTCTCTCCCTGTCATCCTGTGTGCCTGCTTGCTCACTTATTTACACATTGAGCAACTATTTCTTAGAAATTTACTCTGTATCAAAGCAAGTTTTTAGAAGCTGGAAATACAGTGGAAAATGCAGCAATGGCTTCATCCCTAATGAATTTATATTCCATGTGATAAGACATGATCAAACAGGTATTTTTTTTTAATCCATGAATAAATAAAGCTAAAGGAAGATACATCTAGTAGAACAAAGCAAGTTTCCCTGAGGAACTAATAATTAAAGAACAATCCAAAGGAGTAAAAAGAAGAGATATTCTACTTTAGGAAAAAAGATACAGCAAAAGTGAGCACACAAAGATAAGCAAGATTTGAAGGAAGAGGATTTCCTTGTGGCCCATCAGGGAGCAGGAGGAGGGGGTGGGAACCAACTGTGAGCTCCTTAACAGCCACAGTTAGGAATTTGGAAAATATCCTAATGACAAGGGGAAATTTCTGTAGACTTTCAAGTAAAAGAAAGACATTTTCACTTTTATGTTTTGGAAAAACACTCAAGCTTCTTTCGGAAAATAGATAGGAAGGACAAGATAGAAGCCAAAGAAACCCTGTTGGAAAGTCAATGCTGTGTTCTGGGAAAGAAGGTGATAGAGGCTGTAAGAATAAAAAGAAGTAGATGAGGGGCTTGCCTGGCAGTCCAATATTTAGGACTCTGCCTTTCCAATGCAAGGGGATGCAGCTTCAATCCCTGGTCAGGGAACTAAGATCCCACATGCCTTGTGGTATAGCCAAAAAATACAATAAATAAAATAGGCAAGCAAAAAAAATTGCTGTATAGCACAGGGAACTTTTTTTTAAAAAGAAAGAGAAAGTAGATGGATTTTTAAAGTATTTTGAAAGTAAATCAAGTATAACTTGATGATTAAGTATCTGTGGAGCTGATCTCATGTTTCTGATTTAGATAACTGGG
Source organism: Capra hircus (assembly GCF_001704415.2). NCBI lineage: Eukaryota > Metazoa > Chordata > Mammalia > Artiodactyla > Bovidae > Capra > Capra hircus. The sequence goes on from NC_030813.1 coordinate 2,245,824, forward strand.
TAGATTTTATTACTGTTTACTATAGAGAGAACACACTGTTAAGGAGGCAGATAGAAAAGAAGAGGAATTCAATTTTTGACATGATAGTCTGAGGCACAAAACAGACATCCAGAGAGAGATGTTGAAGAGACATATATAGGTGTGAAGGTCAGAAGAGGCACTGCAACTTTAGATGAAGATTAGGAGGTCTTGGGCCAATAGGTGGCAATTGGTGAGTTCTCCCATAGGAAACTGTAAACTGAGAAGATTCGGGCATGGAGAACCCCATGGAACGGCAGCATTTAATGGTCCTGGGACAGAGCAAGGAGAAGGTGGAAACCAAGGTGTGTGTGAAGGAAACAGAGAAAGGATGGAGGTGGAGACAGAGGGCAAATGAGGGGCCTGCTCCTGCATTTAGAGAGCCTTTGAGCTCAGAGAGAGAAAGATGTTGAAGACACAGAAAACTGGGTGGATTGCTTATGTATTGAGGCACCAAAAATATGGAGCCCAAAGCACAAAATAGAAGGGATGCTATGGTAAAGAAAATAGGTGTGTCTTTCTTTCCAATAGAAGTGAATGAGGAAATGGTAGATATGATCAAATGCCGATCTACTGATTATAAAATTTCTTTTTATGGCCTTAAAGAATGAGGGGAGTTTGCATGGTTGAACATCCATGGAAATTTGAATTTCAGATAAGCAAGTAGTTTTTCACTGGAGCACACTCATAACGTAAAAAGTATTTGTTGTTTATCTGAAATTCAAATTTCACTAGGCATGCTGATATCTTTTTTTCTAAGTCCAGCAGTGCTAAGAATAGCAAGAGAGAAAAAGCACACTGAAAGCAGTGCTGGGACTAATAACTAAGCTTATGGGACTGCAGCTGCAGGAAGTGCCATTTCCCTTTGCAGCTCATCATTTAAATGCAGATACCACCAAAGGAGGCAATTGGACACACACCTCCAGGAGTGACATCATGAAATAGCCAGGTTCCACACTTAGCACAGCTTCATAGATTTAGCCATATGTGTCCCCAGAAAAAGTTGAAATTTTAAAACTAAGACAAATATGCTTTACAACTAAGATGTTTAAAGCAAAGTAACATTCCACTGAGCAGTTTTTCTCTCAATATCTATTTAGCGGGGGTGGGGGTGGGGGGTAAATACTGCTCTTTACCTTCTCCTTTTAAGCAGTTATGAAGATCACTGGGAAGGCTAGGTTCATAGATTCATGGTCCATCCTGGCCACTTTCCAGTCTGTTCTGTGAGGACCCCTGAATATCAGCACACTTGTTATCTATTGTTACCAAACCAAATTTGGGTTCTGGTAAAGAAAAAGTACACCATTTATTGCAGGCACCAAGCAACGAGTCCAGGGCAGCTAGTACTCAAAACACCCAAACTCCTCGATGGGTGTCAGTAAACCATTTTTAAAGGCCAGGTGAAGAAGAGAGTGACAGGGAATACAATCAGCTTGTGCACAGTTCTCTGATTGGTTGATGATGAGGTAACAGGGCAGGATCATGGGGTTAACACTATCAGTCATCAGATGCCAGTAAGTCTGAGGACGACATGCTCATGGTCATCATAAGTTCTTCCATTTGATATGGGTTTTAGCATCTATAAAACCACTCAGCTAATGTGTATCAGATACTGCTATCCAGATACTTCATAGAGGAGCTATGGCAGAGGATATGGGAATGGGTTTGATTTGGGAAGGCCCCATAGGGTCCTCCCTGGAGAAGGGAAAGTCTACCCACTCCAGTATTCTGGCCTGGAGTCAGACGCGACTGAGCGACTTTCACTTCACTTCACATAGGGTCCTGCTCAGTTATACTATTTCTTCCTTGGACATATCATTTCCTGGGAGTCTCTTTTTTCCAAAGCCTCTAATTGTGAAAGCACTCTTTGTAATAGTTAATAGCCTGTGTCTTATTTCCTGTTAGTCCTAGATTTATATGCACTCCATAGATTTTTGTTTGTTTGTTTTACTTTCGTTGCATATTCTGCTACTTCTTTCTATTAGTCATTCCGTACAAACAATGAGACCAACATTCAGTTGTCAACGTCCACTCCATGAATGAAAGATAAGTTGTTCACCATCTTCAACATTCAGATGAGAAAGTTTACTTGAAGTGGCCTAGAGAGAAACATTCATTTTCAAGAGTTAACAGAATTTATTGTCTTCCTTATGCCTTTGCTTTGGTTTGCTGAGTCTTGTAGGCATTAATAGCAACCTTTCTCTTGTTCATTCTAAATTATAGCTGAATTGGTACGAAATGCAGGCACGAATATTACCTCCAGAGATGAGTTACTCAGGGTGACTCCACACAGAGTCACAAGGTCTCACTTTCAATTCTTGCTTTCTCTTTACTTGGAGCAGGCAGGCTACAAAAGGTGAAGTGGCCCTCTCTTCATTTATATGATAAAAAAAGGAGAAAAATCAATATATTTTTCAAATAGATTCATTGCTAGTCTAATACACGCTTTAGAACTAATTTCTTTCCTAGAAGTGAATAATTTTGAATTCTTTGCAGTCCTCAGCAAAAATTGAAACATACATGATGCTTCTTTATTTTACAGAGTAAAAGTTCTCGAAAAGAAATTTATGACATCACATTTTAATATTTTGTGTGATTTCACATGAAATTTCAGCATTTATCTCAGTAATTTGTATTTTGAATAAACAAGAACAATGAAGACACTGAAATTTGTGTGTGTGTGTGTGTGTGTGTGTGTGTGTGTGTGGAATATATAGAAAAAAACTTGAAAGGCTAGCAGAAATGGCAGGGTTTTTTTTTTCTGTCTTTCGATGATACATCTTATCTTAGCAGGCTTTTTTATTTGTAATTGTTCTGAGTTTAGGAGATAATTTTTTGAGAAACAAAATGACAGTGTCATCAATAATACTAATTGTCTTGACTAGTAAATTATCTTACATGACCAAAATCAAGTGAGTTGATTCATTACCTTCAATTTGGCTAATGAAGCCACTCTGATTTTTGAAAAGAACATGCATTCTGTAGGCCAATTATTTAACAAGTAGTGATTTTAGAAAGAAGAAAAGAGAAACAATAGAAATTTTCTGCCTATAAATATGTCTTAGAGTAAATTTGAATCAAGCAGCAATTTTCCAACTTTGGAAAGCTTCAGGCAGAAGTAGATAGAAGTATCATGCTCCTTCAGAGGTAAAAGTCAGTGTCTATGTATTATGAAGCAGTTTACACTTTACTATGTTTGTCTTTGTGTTATAATTTCCATGATTGTTAAATAACCAACTATACCAAAGTGCAAAATACTGAATAAGCAGGAATATCAGTTAGACTGAGTTTATCTACTTCTTATTTAAGGACAATATGTATTTAAAATTTACAGTTATCTTGAACTATGTCCTTTCTTTAATGAATTTATATCTGTTTGGCAATATGCAAAAAGAACAGAAAAGAAAAACACCCTCTCTCAGTCACACAAATTCCTTTTTAATCCTATGTATTTAGATATTTATGCAAACAGAAAATAAACACTAGGTAAATATTGGGTACGGTACTTGTTGCTACCAAATCATGATTTAGATCTGAGAGTGTATTTATAGCTTGAACATTTCCTGCATTCCATATTTGAGTCCTTATCTTCTTTGTAGCCATTGCAGAGTAGTTCTACATTCATTTTATTTTTTTAATATAAATTTATTTATTTTAATTGGAGCCTAATTACTTTACGATATTGTAAATTTCTGCAATCACCTCAGACATAGGTAAATTTAAATACAGTGTCTAATTCGGTTCAGAAGTTAAGATGCCCCAGGGATTTGCGTTCTGTTTATAGAACTCTGACTCTCAAACTCAGAGCCATGACCTCCCTACCACCTCTGTCAGAGGCAGTAAGGATTCCAGAGGACTCAGTTCTCTTCCATTAACTTGCAGGTTTATGCAGGACTGAAGATTCCAGAGTTCCTGGGTTTAAGACGCTTCTTGGAGGGGGCTTTTACTTTAGACATTATACTGAAGACTTTCCTCTTTCCTTCATGATTATCTAACAAGTAACCATCAAAACCTATTTTCTGCCTTAGTTGCACCATTTTGTGCTTGTCTGTCCCTTTGAGCCTCACCTGAACAAATTCTGAGTGTCTGTATTTTAGAGACTTGGGGTTTAGGCTAGCTTGCAACTCTGAGAGTGTTAACTAAAATGTTTTGCCGCAGTCTCAGACAATAACAAGGTAGAAAAGGAGGAATAAAGAAAGAAAAAAATAGTAACTAGAATGAAATAGAAGTCATAAACACTATCAAAATGTCCATGATTGGAGGAACCCTGGTTCCAGTCAGCACTTAAAAGGCTCAAAATTCCACCAGGCAGTGATGGAAAGAACCAGAAAGCCCACCTCACCCTGCAGTTCTCAATCTGGGCTGCTGGTTAGAGTCATGGGGAAATTTTTTTAAGTGTTGCTACCAGGGCTTCATGCAGATCCCTTTAAAAGTGATGTTGTAAAGTAATTAGCCTCCAATTAAAATAAATAAATTTAAATTAAAAATAAATAAATAAATAAAAGTGATGTCTCAGCAACAGCCAAACTTTAAAAATCTCCAAGATGGGAACTTCCCTGGTGGTCCAGTGGTTAAGAATCCCCAACGCAGGGGACACAGATTCGATCTTGGTCAGGGGACTAAGAGCTCACACACTGAGAGCAACTGAGCCCGAGAGGTGCAACTAGAGAAAGCTCACACACCAAAACAAAGACCCAGAATGGCCAAAATAAATAAAATGAAAAACTAAAATTTCCGGATGGTTTTAATGCGCAGCCACGGTGAACTAATTGGCTCCCAGAAGATACATGTGTCTTAAGAACGCTACTTAGGACAGAAGCCCAACTGGCAGCTTATCTGTGATCTGGTCACAGTAGGACAGAATCTGGGATGAGAAATAGTACAGATAATTTCCTCTTGGCTCTTGAAACCATTTGGGACAGGGGGTCCCAAAAGTGACAACTCAATTGGAGGACATACACTATACAATTGCCTTTCACAGTTTCCATCTTGGATGAAACCTTAAATTTCTCATCTAGTTGCAACTTACTTACAGATGACATGATAGGAAATAAAATCAAACTAAATCCATAGTTTGCAAAGGATAATCCCTTCACTAGTAACACCAGAATCATGTGGAAAGTTGTTAGGCATGCAGACCATTGGGTCTCAACTTAGACCTACTGAATCAGAAACTCTGGGAGGGCACCTGGCCCCTAGTTTGACAGACCCTTGCCCTCTGTGTGAGTCTGATGCATGCTTACTTTGGGGACCCACTGAGACAGAGACTGCAGAAGAGAAAACATACAGTTGAATAGAATGTGTTCACACTTTCACGGGGTAATCATAGGGTTCTAGAGAGGGTCAAGAAGTCTGATGCAAATCTGCACAGAGCAAGTAAAGGGGATGATGCATGTTTATATTTGGTAACTCTCCATGTCCTTTTAAAATTATTTAATACTTTTTTCATATGTATGTGTATATATAAATATATGGTTTTGTGTATGAATAGATATAGAGAGATAGATGAATTGCAAGCTGAAATCAAGATTGTTGGGAGAAATATCAATAACCTCAGATATGCAGATGATACTACCTTTATGGCAGAAAGTGAAGAACTAAAGAGCCTCTTAATGAAAGTGAAAGAGAAGAGTGAAAAAGTTGGCTTAAAGCCCAACATTCAGAAAATTAAGATCATGGCATCCAGTCCCATCACTTCATGAAAAATAGATGGGAAAACAGTGGAAGCAGTAAGAGACTTTATTTTCTGGGGCTCCAAAATCACTGCAGATGGTTATTGCAGCCATGTAATTAAAAGATGCTTGATCCTTGGAAGGAAAGCTATGATCAACATACACAGCATATTAAAAAGCAGAGACAAAAAAAAAAAAAAAAAGCAGAGACATTACTTTGCCAACAGAATTCTATATAGTCAAAGCTATGGATTTTCTCATAGTCAGGTATGGATGTGAGAGTTGGACCATAAAGAAACCTGAGTAGCAAAGAATTGATGCTTTTGAACTGTGGTGTTGTAGAAGACTCTTGAGAGTCCCTTGGACTGCAACGAGATCCAACCAGTCCATCCTAAAGGAGATCAGTCTTGGGTGTTCATTGATGGGACTGATGTTGAAGCTGAAACTCCAATACTTTGACCACCTGATGAAAAGAGCTGACCCATTTGAAAAGACCCTGATGCTGGGAAAGATTGAGGGCAGGTGGAGAAGGGGACGACAGAGGATGAGATGGTTGGATGGCATGACAGACTCAATGGGCATGAGTTTGGGTAAACTCCGGGAGTTGGTGATGGACAGGGAGGCCTGGAGTGCTGCGGTTCATGGGGTCACAAAGAGTTGGACACGACTGAGCGACTGAACTGACTGAACTGATGCATGTGCACATGCTTAGTCACTCCGTCAGTCGTGTCTGACGATTTGCAACCCCATGGATTGTAGCCTGTTGGGATCCTTCGTCCATGAGATTTTCCAGGGAAAAATACTGGAGCCTGTTGCCATTTCCTTCTCCAGGGGCCCTTTCCAACCAGGGATCAAAAACATGTCTCTGGTGTCTCCTACATTATTAGGTAGATATTCTTTACCACTGTGCCACTTGGGAAGCACATATATACATTTGCTTGGGTGTACACATGTATACATAGTTATACATGTGTATATGGTATACATGTGTATACCCAAGCATGTGTATATAGCCCTATATACATGTATATATAGGGCTTCCCTGGTAGCAATGTAGAATTCACCTGCAATGTGGGAGCCCCAGCTTCAATCCCTTGGTTGGGAAGATCCCTGGAGAAGGAAATGACAACATGGTAAATCCCATGGACAGAGGAGTCCGGCAGTCAGTCCTTGGGGTCACAAAGGTTGGATACGGCTTAGTGACTAAACCACCATGACATGTGTATATACATGTATATGAAAGTGAAAATTGCTCAGTCGTGTCTGACTCTTTGAGACCCCATGGACCATACAGTCCATGGAATTCTCCAAGCCAGAATACTGGAGTGGGTAGCCTTTCCCTTCTCCAGGGGATCTTCTCAACCAAGGGATCAAACTCAGGTCTCCCACATTGCAGGCAGATTCTTTACCAGCTGAGCCACAAGGAAATGCCAAGAATACTGGAATGGGCAGCCTTTCCCTTCTCTATCGGATCTTTCTGACCCAGGAATCCAACCGGGGTCTTCTCCATTGCAGGTGGATTCTTTACCTAATGAGCTATGAGAGAAGTGCATATACATGTATACACACATACATGTACATACCCAGACACACACACGTATACATGCATGTATATATGCCCATGCATGTGCATGCACACACACACACATCAAAAGGATAATTGAGAAATTCAAGACACATGGAAACAAGGGTAGAAAACTACTAAATCCACAAAAAAATAATGCAAACATGGAGATCTACTATGTTTTAATTATCATAGTTACAGTGATCAAAGCAAAAAAGAAACAGGATTCAGAGAAGAGCAAATCAACTGTTCAGATGAAATATGTTTTTTTTCTAGTAATGAAAAATAACTGTGCAAATTTCTCTCCTTACAATGACTGAGGACATCTCAATAAACTGAGTTGCTCCTTGGTTACCTGGTGTAAGCAACGTGTGCCGCTTTCTTTCACAATCAAGGTTTGGCAGAGGACAGGGTTAAGGTCCATATCAAGAAGTTTGAGAGCTACCTCAAGATAAGCACTTAAAAGCACGTTTCTCCATCTCCAAAACTCCCTGGACACTCAGAATTTGTGGGAAAAAAACAACATCAAAGAAACAAATGCCTGTGTCCACTGGTGGCCTGCACTTTTTCTTGAGAAATAATGCAAGATCAATCCTCTCTTGTGTAACCACATTAATTTCCCATGATTGTACATAATAACTTGTACATTCTTGCAAGGATAATTTTAAAATGATATCATGCCTTGTTTTATTTTTATTTCAATATTAAATAAAATGTGTCATTGCAAGAGCCTATGGATTTTATAAGAAATACAAAGATGTATCCTGAAAGTTGAAGCTTATATATTTTTTATTGTTTTGTATGATTGACTATGTACAACAAGTCATTTGTGAAGAAGAGAAAAGATTGGGGTAAAATTATCTTAGATTTGCTTAGGAAGTGCCTTCGAAGAATAGAAAAAAAGAGAATATGCTTCTTCTTCACCATCCCCCTTCACATTTGCTACACTAAGTCAAAGTGACAAAAAACAAGTATAGGTTAAGGCCACCCAGTTAAAATTATTCATATTCATACCGATTTTACTACAAATGAAGCCACACCTCCACTGTCCCTTGGGAGATATCTTAGCCCAAATTCTACTCTGTGCAGAAACAAGACTCAGAAATGAATTTAACTTCTGTACTTACTTCATACCTTTCCCAGTGGTGAGTTAGCATGCAGATAAATGATTAATTCTCATGTAGTTATCACAATGATATATTGCTACTCTAAAGACAGACACCTGTGGTTCTATTTGCAACTGTTTAATTCCTCTAAATTTTGTCAAGTGCCGTTAAGGCATCAAGTGTGGGAATCAGCAAATTCTGCTCCAGTGATTCATGAATATAATGTGAATATTCTGCAAGAGGGAAAATATATACATTTATATCTATAATATACATATATGTATGTATATATACAGTTCATTTCAGTTCAGTCGCTCAGTCGTGTCCACTCTTTGCGACCCCATGAATCGCAGCACGCCAGGCCTCCCTGTCCATCACCATCTCCCAGAGTTCACTCAGACTCATGTCCATCGAGTCCGTGATGCCATCCAACCATCCCATCCTCAGTCGTCCCCTTCTCCTCCTGACCCCAATCCCTCACAGCATCAGAGTCTTTTCCAATGAGTCAACTCTTCACATGAGGTGGCCAAACTACTGAAGTTTCAGCTTCAGCATCATTTCCTCCAAAGAAATCCCAGGGTTGATCTCCCTTAGGATGGACTGGTTGGATCTCCTTGCAGTCCAAGGGACTCTCAAGAGTCTTCTCCAATACCACAGTTCAAAAGCATCAATTCTTCGGCTCTCAGCCTTCTTCACAGTCCAACTCTCACATCCATACATGACCACAAGAAAAACCATAGCCTTGACTAGATGGACCTTAGTTGGCAAAGTAATGTCCCTGCTTTTGAATATGCTATCTAGGTTGGTCATAACTTTTCTTCCAAGGAGTAAGCGTCTTTTGATTTCATGGCTGCAGTCACCATCTGCAGTGATTTTGGAGCCCAAAAAATAAAGTCTGACACTGTTTCCACTGTTTCCCCATCTATTTCCCATGAAGTGATGGGACCGGATGCCATGATCTTCACTTTCTGAATGTTGAGCTTTAAGCCAACTTTTTCACTCTCCACTTTCACTTTCATCAAGAAGCTTTTTAGTTCCTCTTCACTTTCTGCCATAAGGGTGGTTTCATCTAGATACACAATCTCCTATAATAGTTAAAGCTGTTATAATTAGACTCAAATAAAATGCTATTTGTGTGAAATCAAACTGAATCTATTAGCAGTTTATATTCACCATGTACTTCCTTAGAAGTACACATTAAGATGCTATTTGAAAAGTAAAATTGTTTAAAAATAAAAGGCAGTTTTCATTATAGCAACAGTCAAGAAGTTTTTAAATATTAAGCCCAGAATTTTACCTTCTCTCTTCACTGTACCTTAAAGAAAAAGACATAGCTGCATCAATATCAAGAAAGCGGTGGATTATTATTGTTGTCGATATTCAGTTCAGTTCATTTCAGTTCAGTCACTCAGTCGTGTCCGACTCTTTGGAACCCATGAATCGCAGCACAACAGGCCTCCCTGTCCATCACCAACTTCCGGAGCTCACTCAGACTCATGTGCATAGAGTCGGTGATGCCATCCAGACAACTCATCCACTGTGTCCCCTTTTCCTCCTGCCCCAAATCCCTTCCAGAATCAGAATCTTTTCCAATGAGTCAACTCTTCACATGAGGTGGCCAAAGTACTGAAGTTTCAGCTTCAGCATCATTCCTTCCAAAGAATGCCCAGGGCTGATCTCCTTTAGAATGGACTGGTGGGATCTCCTTGCAATCCAAGGGACTCTCAAGAGTCTTCTCCAACACCACAGTTCAAAAGCATCAATTCTTCAGCACTCAGCTTTCTTCACAGTCCAACTCTCACATCCATATATGACCACAGGAAAAACCATAGCCTTAACTAGATGGAACTTTGTTGGCAAAGTAAATCCTCTGCTTTTCAATATGCTGTCTAGGTCATAATTTACAAGGAGTAAGCATCTTTTAATTTCATGGCTGCAGTCAACATCTGCAGTGATTTTGGAGCACCAAAAAATAACGTCTGACACTGTTTCCACTGTTTCTCCATCTATTTCCCATGAAATGATGAGACCAGATGCCATGATCTTCGTTTTCTGAATGTTGAGCTTTTAGCCAACTTTTTCACTCTCCACTTTCACTTTCATGAAGAGGCTTTTTAGTTCCTCTTCACTTTCTGCCATAAGAGTGTTGTCATCTGCATATCTGAGGCTATTGATATTTCTCCTGGCAATCTTGATTCCAGCTTGTGTTTCTTCCAGTCCAGCGTTTCTCATGATGTACTCTGCATATAAGTTAAATAAGCAGGGTGACAATATACAGACTTGACGTATTTCTTGCCCTATTTGGAATCAGTCTGTTGTTCCAAGTCCAGTTCTAACTGTTGCTTCCTGACCTGCATATAGGTTTCTCAAGAGGCAGGTCAGGTGGACTGGTATTCCCATCTCTTTCAGAATGTTCTGCAGTTTATTGTGATCCACACAGTCAAAGGCTTTGGCATAGTCAATAAAACAGAAATCTGGAACTCTCTTGCTTTCTCGATGATCCAGAGGATGTTGGCAATTTGATCTCTGGTTCCTCTGCCTTTTCTAAAACCAGCTTGAACATCTGGAAGTTCACAGTTCACGTATTGCTGAAGCCTGGCTTGGAGAATTTTGAGCATTACTTTACTAGCGTGTGAGATGAATGCAATTGCGTGGTAGTTTGAGCATTCTTTGGCGTTGCCTTTCTTTGGGACTGGAATGAAAACTGACCTTTTCCAGTCCTGTGGCCACTGCTGAGTTTTCCAAATTTGCTGGCATATTGGGTGCAGCACTTTCATGGCATCATCTTTCAGAATTTGAAATAGCTCAACAGGAATTCCATCACCTCCACTAGCTTTGTTCATAGTGATGCTTTCCAAGGCCCACTTGACTTCACATTCCAGGATGTCTGGCTCTAGATGAGTGATCACACCACCATGATTATCTTGGTCTTGAATATCTTTCTTGTACAGTTCTTCTGTGTATTCTGCCACCTCTTCTTAATATCTTCTGCTTCTGTTAGGTCCATACCATTTCTGTCCTTTATCGAGCCCATCTTTGCATGAAATGTTCCCTTGGTATCTGTAATTTTCTTGAAGAGATCTCTAGTCTTTCCCATTCTGTTGTTTTCCTCTATTTCTTTTCATTGATCGCTGAGGAAGGCTTTCAATATCTCTTCGTGCTATTCTTTGGAACTCTGCATTCAGATGCTTATATCTTTGCATTTCTCCTTTGCTTTTTGCTTCCCTTCTTTTCACAGCTATTGAAAGGCCTCCTCAGGCAGCCATTTTGCTTTTGTGCATTTCTCTTCCATGGGGATGGTCTTGATCCCTGTCTCCTGTACAATGTCACGAACCTCATTCCATAGTTCATCAGGCACTCTATCTATCAGATCTAGGCCCTTAAATCTATTTCTCACTTCCACTGTATAATCATAAGGAATTTGAGTTAGGTCATACCTGAATGGTTGATTGGTTTTCCCTACTCTCTTCATTTAAGTCTGAATTTGCCAATAAGGAGCTCATAATCTGAGTCACAGTCAGCTCCTGGTCTTGTTTTTGTTGACTGTATAGAGCTTCTCCATCTTTGGCTGCAAAGAATATAATCAATCTGATTTCGGTGTTGACCATCTGGTGATGTCCATGTGTAGAGTCTTCTCTTGTGTTGTTGGTAGAGGGTGTTTGCTATGACCAGTGCATTCTCTTCGCAAAACTCTATTAGCCTTTGCCCTGCTTCATTCCATATTCCAAGGCCAAATTTGCCTGTTGCTCCAGGTGTTTCTTGACTTCCTACTTTTGCATTCCAGTCCCCTATAATGAAAAGGACATCTTTTTGGAGTGTTAGTTCTAAAAAGACCTGGTAGGTTTTCATAGAACAGTTCAAATTCAGCTTCTCCAGAGTTACTTGTTGGGCCATAGACTTGGATCACTGTGATATTGAATGGTTTGTCTTGGAAACGAACAGAGATCATTCTGTCAATTTTGAGATGGCATCCAAGTACCCTAAAGCGTCTGTCTACAATGCAGAAGACCCGGGTTCATGCCCTGAGTTGGGCAGATCCCCTGGAGAAGGAAATGGCAATCCACTCCAGTACTTTTGCCTGGAAAATCTCATGGACAGAGGAGCCTGCTAGGCTACAGTCTATGGGGTCACATAGAGTCAGACACGACTGAGTGACTTCACTTCACTTCACTTCTCTTCACTGCATTTTGGACTCTTTTGTTGACCATGATGGCTACTCCATTTCTTCTGAGGGATTCCTGCCTGCACTAGTAGATATAATGGTCATCTGAGTTAAATTCACCCATTCCAGTCCATCTTAGTTCACTGATTCCTAGAATGTCAACGTTCACTCTTGCCATCTCCTGTTTGACCAGTTCCAATTTGCCTTGATTCAAGGACCTGACATTCCAGGTTCCTATGCAATATTGCTCTGTACAGCATTGGACCTTGCTTCTATCACCAGTTACATCCACAGCTGGGTATTGTTTTTGCTTTGTCTTCATCCCTTCATTCTTTCTAGAGTGATTTCTCCACTGATCTCCAGTAGCATATTGGGCACTTACTGACCTGGGGAGTTCCTCTTTCAGTATCCTATCATTTTGCCTTTTCATACTGTTCATGAGGTTCTCAAGGCAAGAATATTGAAGTGGTTTGCCATTCCCTTCTCCAGTGGACCACATTCTGTCAGCCCTTTCCACAATGACCCGCCTGGCTTGCGTGGCACCACAGGGCATGGTTTAGTTTCATTGAGTTAGACAAGGCTGTGGTCCTCGTATGATTAGACTGACTAGTTTTCTGTGAGTATAATTTCAGTGTGTCTGCCCTCTGATGCCCTCTTGCAACACCTACTGTCTTGTTCATATTATATGTCAGCTATTGCTCATCAGAAAACAAAATAAACTGGGAATTTATCTTTACTTAACTTACATGATGTGTAGGACGATGCCATGATTGAAGTCACCATTCTCCACGTGCATTTCTTACTTTTGTGGTTTGTGTATGAAAAAGAAATGCTCTCTTTTATCTTTCATTAAAACTTCTTTTGAAGTTTTACATTTTAATAATTTAATTGTTTCTATCTTCACATTAGGACAGCTGCTTCAAAGACTTAACAAAAAGGCAAAGGTAACTGGAAAGAAATAAAGTGATTGTATCTGGTATATACAATTAATGAAATTCATTCATGCTTGATGTGCAGGAAAAATAATATCAATTTATCATTTAGATTATGCCATAGTGAAAAATTTTGCCCTCCAAATAAAAAGATAAAAAATTCAGGGGAGGTTTGAGCAGGAATACAAAATAAAGAGCAGGCATTGAAAAAAGCCTCAATGAACAGTGTTGAAAAGGTTCAAACATAAATCTGAGCAATGGAAAAATGCTAATGACTCTGAAGACAGACTTCTATCTGTGGTTTACTAGTAAACCACAGCGTAAGTTGATTTTATCTTCTAGAAAACTGAAGCAGAATTATCATAAACCTAAATGGAATGTCTGAATATACATTGCAGAGATCAGAGATGTACATCATAGCTGGCATGAAATGTTGCATTTTATATGGCAGACTTCAAAGAATACAAAGACATCCCTGGCAATTGTGTATGCATGTGGGTGGAGAGGGGAGGCAAATTATTCTTTTTTTTTTTTCCAGTTAATTTTATTTATTTGTTTATTTGTTTTACTTTACAATATTGTATATGTTTTGCCATACATTGACATGAATCCACCATGGGGATACATGTGTTCCCCTTCCTGTGCACCCCTCCCACCTCCCTCCCCATCCCATCCCTCAGGGTCATCCCAGTGCACCAGCCCCGAGCACGCTGTATCATGCATTGACCTGGACTAGTGACTCGTTTCACATATGATAATATGCATGTTTCAATGCCGTTCTCCCAAATCATCTCACCCTCGCCCTCTCCCACAGTGTCCAAAAGACTGTTCTATACATCTGTGTCTCTTTTGCTGTCTTACATACAGGGTTATCATTACCATCTTTCTAAATTCCATATATATGCATTATTATACTGTATTGGTGTTTTTCTTTCTGGCTTACTTCACTCTGTATAATAGGCTCCAGTTTCATCCACCACATTAGAACTGATTCAAATGTATTCTTTTTAATGGCTGAGTAATATTCCATTGTGTATATGTACCACAGCATTCTTATCTATTCATCTGCTGATGGACATGTAGGTTGCTTCCATGTCCTGGCTCTTATAAAAACAGTGCTGCGATGAACATTGGGGTACACATGTCTCTTTCAATTCTGGTTTTCTTGGTATGTATTCCCAGCAGTGGAATTGCTGGGTCATAAGGCAGTTCTATTTCCAGGTTTTAAGGAATCTCCACACTGTTCTCCATAGTGGCTGTACTAGTTTGCATTCCCACCAACAGAGTAAGAGGGTTCCGTTTTCTCCAGACCCTCTCCAGCATTTATTGCTTGTAGACTTTTGGATAGCAGCCATTTGGACTGGCATGAAATGATACCTCATTGTGGTGTTGATTTGCATTTCTCTAATAATGAACATCACCAGATGGGCCACACTGAAATCAGATTGATTATATTCTTTGCAGCCAAAGATGGAGAAGCTCTATACAGTCAGCAAAAACAAGACCAGGAGCTGACTGTGGCTCAGATCATGAGCTCCTTATTGCCAAATTCAGACTTAAAATGAAAAAAATAGGGAAAACCACTAGACCATTCAGGTACGACCTAAATCAAATCCCTTATGTTTATACATTGAAAGTGAGAAATATATTTAAGAGACTAGATCTGATAGACAGAGTGCCTGATGAACTATGGAATGAGGTTTGTGACATTGTACAGGAGTCAGGGATCAAGACCATCCCCATGGAAGAGAAATGCACAAAAGCAAAATGGCTGTCTGGGGAGGCCTTACAAATAGCTGTGAAAAGAAGAGAGGCGAAAGCAAAGGAGAAAAGGAAACACACAAGCATCTGAATGCAGAGTTCCAAAGAATAGCAGGAAGAGATAAGAAAGCCTTCCTCAGCAATCCATGCAAAGAAATAGAGGAAAAGAACAGAATGGGAAAGACTAGAGATCTCTTCAAGAAAATTACAGATACCAAGGGAACATTTCATGCAAAGATGGGCTCAATAAAGGACAGAAATGGTATGGACCTAACAGAAGCAGAAGATATTAAGAAGAGGTGGTAAGAATACACGGAAGAACTGTACAAAAAAAGATATTCAAGACCAAGATAATCACGATGGTGTGATCACTCATCTAGAGCCAGACATCCTGGAATGTGAAGTCAAGTGGGCCTTGGAAAGCATCACTATGAACAAAGCTAGTGGAGGTGATGGAATTCCTGTTGAGCTATTTCAAATTCTGAAAGATGATGCCATGAAAGTGCTGCACCCAATATGCCAGCAAATTTGGAAAACTCAGCAGTGGCCACAGGACTGGAAAAGGTCAGTTTTCATTCCAGTCCCAAAGAAAGGCAACGCCAAAGAATGCTCAAACTACCACGCAATTGCATTCATCTCACACGCTAGTAAAGTAATGCTCAAAATTCTCCAAGCCAGGCTTCAGCAATACGTGAACTGTGAACTTCCAGATGTTCAAGCTGGTTTTAGAAAAGGCAGAAGAACCAGAGATCAAATTGCCAACATCCTCTGGATCATCGAGAAAGCAAGAGAGTTCCAGATTTCTGTTTTATTGACTATGCCAAAGCCTTTGACTGTGTGGATCACAATAAACTGCAGAACATTCTGAAAGAGATGGGAATACCAGTCCACCTGACCTGCCTCTTGAGAAACCTATATGCAGGTCAGGAAGGAACAGTTAGAACTGGACTTGGAACAACAGACTGGTTCCAAATAGGGCAAGAAGTACATCAAGGCTGTATATTGCCACCCTGCTTATTTAACTTATATGCAGAGTACATCATGAGAAACGCTGGACTGGAAGAAACACAAGTTGGAATCAAGATTGCCGGGAGAAATATCAATAGCCTCAGATATGCAGATGACACCACTCTTATGGCAGAAAGTAAAGAGGAACTAAAAAGCCTCTTCATGAAAGTGAAAGTGGAGAGTGAAAAAGTTGGCTAAAAGCTCAACATTCAGAAAACAAAGATGATGACATCTGGTCTCATCACTTCATGGGAAATAGATGGAGAAACAGTGGAAACAGTGTCAGACGTTATTTTTGGGGGGCTCCAAAATCACTGCACATGGTGATTGCAGCCATGAAATTAAAAGACACTTACTCTTTGGAAGAAAAGTTATCACCAGCCTAGATAGCATATTCAAAAGCAGAGGCATTACTTTGCCAACACAGTTCCATCTAGTCAAGGCTATGGTTTCTCCTGTGGTCATGTATGGATGTGAGAGTTGGACTGTGAAGAAAGCTGAGCGCTGAAGAATTGATGCTTTTGAATTGTGGTGTTGGAGAAGACTCTTGAGAGCCCCTTGGACTGCAAGGAGATCCAATCAGTCCATTCTGAAGGAGATCAGCCCTGGAATTTCTTTGGAAGGAATGATGCTAAAGCTGAAACTCCAGTACTTTGGCTATCTCATGCGAAGAGTTGACTCATTGGAAAAGACTCTGATGCTGTGAGGGATTGGGGGCAGGAAGAGAAGGGGACGACAGAGGATGAGATGGCTGGATGGCATCACTGACTCGATGAATGTGAGTCTGAGTGAATTCCAGGAGTTGGTGATGGACAGGGAGGCCTGGCGTGCTGTGATTCTTGGGTCGCAAAGAGTTGGACATGACTGAGGGACTGAACTGCACTGAACTGATTAATGAACAACGTTGAACATCTTTTCATGTGTTTGTTAGCGATCTTTATGTCTTCTTTGGAGAAATATCTGTTTAATTCTTTGGCCCATTTTTGATTGGGTGGTTTACTTTTCTGGAATTGAGCTGCAGGAGCTGCTTGTATATTTTTGAGATTATTCTTAACACTTTCTTATTCTCTAGAAGATCTCACTGACCAGGCTGCTCCAGAAGCTGCCCAGGAAGCAATTCACACTTACTGATAATAAGACACAGTACTTTCCCAAACTGCTCAAGTATATAAATCCATCAAATATTCATGATACTAGCAAATGAGACATTAGGAAATGGAGTAAATTGTAGAAGTATTCTTAGATCTTTGTATTTTTTAGTTCATTTCAGTATTTCTTTTAGTGATTTAGTGTAAAGGAAATTAAAAATAAACAATTAGTTTAATTTATACTTTTACCTAGATATCACTATTTAGATTTTTAAATATTACCTTATAATATTTTAATGCATTTAATTTTAATAAGGTTGTTCTGACTTTTAGTTGTATTTCTTAATGGCAACATATCAAGTTGATACATATGTCAACTTTTGTTGATATATGAAGAATCTTTTGAAGAATGAAACCTGTCCAAAAAAATTTCTTAGTGTTTTTGTCTTAATGGAAATTTTGTTCTATTGAGATTCTCAATAAAATTAAAGCTTTGTAACTTTATTTTTTCAAAACATCTTAATTTAGTTCCACAAAATTGTACTTTCTGTTCTATGATTGATAAACAAATGATCGGGTTAATCAAATGGTATAAGAATCTTTTTTAATTAATTTTTATTGGAGTACAGTTGCTTTACAATGTTGTTAGTTTCTGCTGTACAGTAAAGCGAATCAGCTATACATATACATATATCGCCTCTTTTTTGGGTTTCCAGCAGAGTTCCCTGTGCTAAACAGTAGGTTCTCATTAGTTATCTGTTTTATACATAGTAGTGTATATTGGAGAAGGCAATGGCACCTGACACCAATATTCTTGCCTGGAAAATCCCATGGACAGAGGAACCTGGAGTCACTAAGAGTCAGAGACCACTGAGCGACTTCACTTTCACTTTTCACTTTCATGCATTGGAGAAGGAAATGGCAACCCACTGCAGTGTTCTTGCCTGAAGAATCTTAGGGACAGGCGAGCCTGGTGGGCTGCCGTCTATGTGGTCGCACAGAGTCAGACACGACTGAAGGGACTTAGCAGCAGCAGCAGCGGTGTATATATGTCAATTCCAATCTCCCAAGTCATTCCCTTTCCCGCCTTGGTATTCATATGTGTTCTCTACATCTGTGTCTCTATTTTCTGTTTTGCAAGTAATATCGTCAATACCATTTTTCTAGACTGCACATATATGTGTTAATATACAATTTGTTTTTCTCTTTCTAACTTACTTCACTCTATACGACAGTCTCTAGGTCCATCGACATCTCTACATAAATATATATATATACATATATATATATATCTTTCTAAGTAGACTACACACTAGGGAAAATATGAATTAGAGGAAATAAAGAACCACATTATTAATTAGGTATCTGTAATTCTGGGCTTTCCTCATAGCTCAGTCAGTAAAGGATCTGCCTGCAATGTAGGAGAACCAGATTTGACTCCTGGTTCAGGAAGATTCCCTGAAGAAAGAAATGGCAACCCACTCCAGTATTCTTGCCTGGAGAATCCCATGGACAGAAGAATCTGGTGGTCTACAGTCCATGGTGTCACAAGAGTCGGAGACAACTCAGTGGCAAAACCACCATCTGTAATTCTACTGCTAATTGGAAAAGTCTATTTAATAGACTTATTGTTTGAAATAATTGTTTGTTACAGGTATTTCTGTTGCCATTTGGGAAAATATCTTTCAATTATTTTCAAATATGTTTATTCTTTGAAATATGTCAAATACAAGAAAATTGCCTCTAAGTGAAAGTGTGGAGCTATTTCCTTCTGTTTTTCAAAATTATCCTCTCCATACAGTTATCCTCTCCATAACTAAGTTAAAAATTAGATTATCAATATTGGCATTTCCAAATGGTGCTTCGTGTGGCAAACAAATGCTTGGAGGCCTTATAAGTAGGTTAATTTTGAGCCTCAGTCCCAAGAAGCTTTTCTTAAAATTTATCCCTGAGTCAGGAAGATCCCCTGGAGGAGGGCATGGCAACACACTGCAGCATTCTTGCCTGGAGAAACCCATGGACAGAGGAGCCAAAGGGTTGCAAAGAGTCAGACACGACTGAAGTGACTTAGCACACATGCACACAGTTGATGTACAAGGTTGTTTTAGGTTCAGTTGTCTAGAAAAGTTATTTGGTTATACATAGATATATATTCTGTTTCATATTCTTTTCCACTATGGCTGATCATAAGATACTGACTATAGTTCCCTATGCTATACAGTAGGACCTTGTTGTTCATCCACCCTATATACAATAGTTCTAATTAACACCCTAAAATCAGTGTAGTCAGTCCTTCCCCTCATTGTCCCTCTTCCTGGTCTCTTATCAAATGCATGTCTACTTTCTACAACTTTACTTTCGCAAGATCTCCTGTTATCTTTTTCTATTGTCACAACTATTACACTAGTGCTTGTCCTCATTACTGTTGACTTTGGTGATTGTAATAGCTTCTTTTTCTTTCTTATCTCTGAGGTAACACAGACAGAACAATCTTTCTAATAATCTACTTTCTTACTCAGATTCTTTATTGAGTTCCTCCTCCAACTGAATATAGTTGAAGCTTTTTGCATGTGTGTGCCTGTATGTGTGTGTGTAAATGTCAGTGCTAGATGAAGGCAATCTTCTTAGGTTCTCCACAATCTTAATTTTTCAACTAGACATCCCAGTATAATCTGACCCAAACCTCATGTTCCTTCCAAACAGCCACTTACCTGACCTGATAACCTGGTGATTCCTACTGCTAGACCCTTTCAGATTCACTGAAAGGGTCTTCTATGTCTGGAGTACTCTATGAACTTTCCCCTCCACCTGGCAAAAATTCTCGCCAGGTTCCAATTCCAATTTCTATAAACATTTTCCATTAGGCTCTAACCGCCTTCTCACCCCTAACAATACATTATCTTTCTCTTCCTTGCAAAGTACTTAATTTCACATACATCACATGGTAACTTGAATTCCAGCTAGTTGTGCTACTGTCCAGCATAAAAAGTGTCAAAGTATAACCTCCTTGAAGGGAAAAGACTGAGACTTTCTCACCTTTGCATTCATCACAGCACCTTATATAACCTTGCACACACACAACAGATTACTTGGTGAGAGAATGATTAAGTAAATAAATGGAAAAAGGAAGGAATATACGAATAAGTGAATGAAGAGAGATCAGTGTTCACTCAAAGTGGCTGGAGCTGCTGTATAACATTAATATTTTGCCAAGACACTCACTTGGCGTTGTAGCAGAATTTATATGCAAAAGCATATTTCTAATTCATTCAGTACATTCTTGCTTACCTGTAAATAAAGTAACTGCCTTGTCAATTATCCATGGCAACTTGAGACTTCCTTAGAAGTAATGCTTAGCCAGATAAGGTTAATGAATTGACTAAACTGGAAGGAAGTAGTGGTGGAGGATGAGGTTATAAGGATTCAAACACTTAGCAATTACAAAAAAGCTCTATCATAAAATCAATTTGAATTAAGAATCTGCCACATGCAGAAAAGTAAAGAGTCGGGCACGACTGAGCAACTTCACTTTCACTCTTCACTTTCATGCTTTGGAGAAGGAAATGGCAACCCACTCCAGTGTTCTTGCCTGGAGAATCCCGGGGACGGGGGAGCCTGGTGGGCTGCCGTCTACGGGGTCGCACAGAGTCGGACACGACTGAAGCAACTTAGCAACAGCAGCAGCAGAAAAAGGACTAAATAATTACAATGATAAGTTTACTGATAGCTCTGTTATTATGTGCATATCAAAGCCCTATTCTGCATCTGATCAAATATGTTTGTTTTGTCATATCTACACAAAAAGCAAATGAGTGTGTTTTATTTGTGCTTTTGTTTTTCCTTTTCACATCAATGCAAGCAGCTAATAAAAATTGAGCCTCAGTTAACTCCAGTTCAGTCGTGTCCGAATCTGTGACCCCATGAATCGCAGCACACCAGGCCTCCCTATCCATCACCAACTCCCGGAGTTTACCCAAACTCATGTTCATTGAGTCGGTGATGCCATCTAGCCATCTCATCCTCTGTCGTTCCCTTCTCCTCCTGCCCCTCCCAGCATCAGGGTCTTTTCCAATGAGTCAATTCTTCTCATGAGGTGGCCAAAATATTGGAGTTTCAGCTTCAACATCAGTCCTTCCAATGAACACACAGGACTCTTCTCCTTTAGGATGGACTGGTTGGATCTCCTTGCAGTCCAAGGGACTCTCAAGAGTCTTTTCCAACACCACAGTTCAAAAGCATCATTTCTTTGGTGCTCACCTTTCTTCATAGTCCAACTCTCACATCCATACATGACCACTGGAAAAACTATAGCCTTGACTAGATGGACCTTTGTTGGCAAAGTAATGTCTCTGCTTTTGAATATGCTATCTAGGTTGGCCATAACTTTCCTTCCAAGGAGTGAGGATCTTATAATTTCATGGCTGCAATCACCATCTGCAGTGATTTTGGAGCCAAAAAAAAAAATAAAGCCTGACACTGTTTCCACTGTTTCCCCATCTAGTTCCCATGAAGTGAAAATTGAGCCTAAAAACATTAATAATTCCTGCTTAGAAATATCTCTAGTTCAGTTTTGTTCATCTTCTAAACACATGCAAAAATATCTCAAAGTTGACATAAAATGAATGTCTGTGATGTGTGAGTGTAGAGAAAAATCATTACATTAGGGTATTTATTCAATGTTTATTATCTATTAATTCATCTTAATATCACCAAAATTATAAGGTAGGATCTGCAAAGGTAAACGCATTGGGAAAAATCCATTCCTTTACTCAGAAATGGACCACGCTCTGCCCAGGGCCACCAACAGAGTGTGGATAGGGTAGCAAAGCGATGGTTTGCAAGAAATGGATTATCCCAAAGGGCACAGTCCATCCTTTGATATCTTCTTGGAGGATTTGGATAGTTGAGCTGACATAAAACTAATGAGCAAGATCTATCCTGCTGTTGAGCACAGCTGGGAATGGCACTCCTGAGGCCACACACACCAGCACAAAGAGGAAGACATCGCATGTGCTCCACTTCCGCAGAGACTTCTCAGAAACCCCTCCAAGAGGGCGTAGCCCACTATGAGACCAAATCACTAGGCTAGCCAACAATGGAGGAGTCCCTATGACAACCCCTGATCCCTACCAGAATGTAAACTCCTGGGATCAACAGGTTGATAGGAGGCAATAAGGCTGCAAGAGGAGCAATTCAAATATCATCTGACCAATCCTTTGCAGCTCACTGATCTAAAATACCTGTAAATTCAAATAGGCCTTGGCTTCCTCTGCTTCCATTATAGACATAAGTGATCATCCATTGTCTTCTCTTTTTCCATCGTCTGCTGTCCGATGGAAAGGAGATGCAGCTGGTTCACTGTGACTCTGGACTTGCTCCAGAATCCAGTGAGGAGCCAGGGGTGCTGCTATCTCCCTTCCTTTGTGGTTCGTTCTTCCCTGCAGCTGTGTGCAGATGATTTGAGGTTGGGACCAAGTCAGTGGTGACAAATTAGGGCATGAAATTAAACTCAGGAAGTCATGGTATGTACCAGGTTTTTCAAGTTGAAAATAGTCTTGAGAAAACAAAACACGTTAAAAAGTCATTTGTGTGTGAAGAGTTGTCACTCATCTGTAAATGTTAAAAAGATTGTCTGAAGATTCAGAATGATGAACCTTATGATTACAAAAATTGTATCATCTCTCTATAATATATTTTTTATGTCATAACTGTTTTATGTCATAACTGTATTTTTAATTAAAATTTACAAAATATTTTAAATCTCAGACTGAATGGTAGCTTATAATACTTCACCTCTGTGGGGAAATCTTGGAAATCTG
Source organism: Capra hircus (assembly GCF_001704415.2). Classification (NCBI taxonomy): domain Eukaryota; kingdom Metazoa; phylum Chordata; class Mammalia; order Artiodactyla; family Bovidae; genus Capra; species Capra hircus. Next base: position 2,268,954 of record NC_030813.1, read on the forward strand.
ATTTGCAAGGCTTTTTTCTTTTAACTCCAAAATATATTTTGGCTCCATATCAGTTAGAGTTGCTGGAAACAGCTGTTGGTAAGAATAATACTAAATACTGTCCATCTTCCTCTCTGCTTTTTGAATAAGAGTTACTTCTCCTTTCTACAGAAGATCAATTTGCTTGACTTCCTCCAATGCTCGGATAGGGTGTAAAATTGGTACATCTCAGCTTACTTCCTCAAATGCAAATGAAGATCACATGGTATGTGTAAGGGTCATACATTTCTCACTTTCATTATAAGCGAGCTTTCCCGAAACATAAACAGAACACTGGTAGTTGGTGACATCTGAGAATTTCTAAATCATCTCACTAAACTAGGCTGTCTCTTTTGGTCTGTACATGTTTAAACAATAGTTTAAAGTATAGTATTCCTGGTCCATTTGTGGACCATCTTTACCTTGACTTTTTAACATGCTCATCATTTAATTGCTATTAATATCCTGCTATTCTTTCCATATAAAGAAGATCCTGCTCCTCAAAATTAATATACAGGAATTTATTCAGCTTATAATAGCAGAACTTGCATAGATGAAAAAACGAACAGCAAACACCAAATCTGTATTAAGAATAATGATACCTCAAAACTCGTAAGCAAAGAAGATCTCTAGTCTATTTCATGAAGGATGTGAGTCTTAAAGGCAGCTTAAATTTAAATGAAGTAAGAGGGTCTCATGGGGCTGAGATCACATTAGAGAAAATTCCCAGAGGCAAACAGTCTCAGAAGGCAATAGGCTGAGGAAATAAACACCTAAGCATGAATTGAAAAAAAAAAATTATTTGATCTTTATTAACACTTAATTAACTTATTCTTATAAACAACACCAGGAAGTAGACAATGCTATTTTCCTATTTTATTGGTGAAGAACTTGAAAGCACCAGAGATTAAGTGATTTAACAGACATGACCAGCAAAACTGATGCTGCTGTTAACAACCACATCATTTTCCCCAACATTTTCCCAGTCATGACACATGCAGAACACAAAGCTTGGGAATTAACTGGGATTAATAGACCACACACCCAGGACCCTGAAACTGCCCTCTAGACTGAGGAATCAAGATCTTGGCACAGTGGTAACTAATTTGTATCAAAACTCAAAGCTTCTCAGCTATCCTACAGGTAAATTCTGTAGCATGCTGCTATGCCTGTGTGTTAGGGATTAAAAGGAGATACAGCAGAATGGGTAAGGAAAATCCAAATTCCAGAGGGTTAGCTGAAAACCAGGTGATTTGGATAATTTGGATTTTATTTGGTTGATGATAGGGTTCTTGAAGAATGGCATTATTTTAAGAGCATCTGAATAACTAACTACATGTTTAAAGAATGATTTGGGGACTTCCCTGATGATCCAGCAGCTAAGACCCCACACTCCCCAATAGAGGGGGACTGTGTTCAATCCCTGGTAAAGGAACCAGATCTCACATGATGCAAATACAACCTGGTGCAGCTAAATAAATACATAAATAAAATAGCTTTAAGAAGAATGATTTGGAAGGAGCAAAGTCTTAAAGACAGTTTGTGTATCTGTCGACAATTCAAAACTACCAGAGCAATGGCAGTGTGGATGAGAAAGAGGAAAATAATTTTTTTGAGAGAAAGGAAAAACCACTAAGGGATAAAAGGTATTGGCATCTTGATAACAATTTGAATTTAGAATTCAAATTACCCAAAGGCTCCAAAACAAAGGCAAGCCAAGAAAATGAGATACTGATGGAATGGCATCTTTGGGAAGAGAAGCTAATTTGGAGATGGTGATATGTAGGAACCAGTAAGAACTGGCTGAGTCTTCTTGCTATTGGAAGGGCAGCGGTTGGTTTGGAGACAAATGTTTTAAAGTCACAAGTCTAGGAGCAATACTTGAACTTGGTGGGCCTGGATGGTCTCCCTGGAGCAGTCAGTGTAGAAAGGAAAAATCAAAGGGTTAAGCATAAAACTCACAGGATAAGCAGAGGGGAAATGCTGACAAAGAAATGTCAGGGGTGGAGCAAGGACTTTGGCCTGTGGGAAAGGAAAAAAACAGACTGGCAACACTAGAAATCTGAGGTCACGTAATTTAATTATCCGTGCTTGAGTTCTTTTACGCTAATTCCCACCAGGAATCATCCTACTATGTTTGATGTTTGAGTTCTTTCCATGATGGGAAATCCACACCTCCTCGGCAAGCCCAGTCCAACTTTGGAAAGTTTTGTGCATAGATATATCGATATATTCTTTAACTTCTACTCCTTGGATCCAGTTGTGGGACAGAATAAACTAGCTGCCTTTCACAGAATAGCCTGTGACATATCTAAAGACAGTTACCATGCAATGTCCCCTTCCATGTCTTTTTTTCCTTTCCAAGATGTTAAACATAAAACAGTATTTTTTACTTGTACCAAAATGAGTATAGTCATACTTTAAGAGGTGGCCTTTGTGACCTGATTGAATCTGGGTCTCCTGTATTGCAGGCAAATTCTTTACCAGCTGAGCCACCAGGGAAGCCCAAAATATTAGGTAGAAAAGACTTAGCCAAGAAATTAGATATGCTGAAAGGTATCAACATATTATTCCCGACATAGTAACTCACCTGTCATGTCTTAGCACAGGATCATCTCAAACATCATATTTCAAATTTCCAAGCCCCAAATATTTTGGGTCTGTCTTCCATAAGTAGTCACTCTTACAGTCCCTACAATCACCTTATATGCTATTCTGATTCCACTTTTCTCAAGTTTAAAGGCTCAGTTCAGTTCGGTTCAGTCACTCAGTCGTGTCCAACTCTTTGCAACCCCATGAACCGCAGCACGCCAGGCCTCCCTGTCCATCACCAACTCCCGGAGTTTACCCAAACTCATGCCCATTGAGTCGGTGATGCCATCAAACCATCTCATTCTCCGTCGTCCTCTTCTCCTCCTGCCCTCAATCTTTCCCAGCATCAGGGTCTTTTCAAATGAGTCAGCTCATTTCATCAGGTAAAGCACTGGAGTTTCAGCTTCAACATCAGTCCCACCAATGAACACCCAGGACTGATCTCCTTTAGGAAGGACTGGTTGGATGTCCTTTCAGTTCAAGGGATTCTCAAGAGTCTTCTCCAACACCACAGTTCAAAAGCATCAATTCTTTGGTGCTCAGCTTTCTTCACAGTCCAACTCTCACATCCATACATGACTACTGGAAAACCATAGCCTTGACTAGATGGAACTTTGTTGGCAAAGTAATGTCTCTGCTTTTTAACATGCTATCTAGGTTGGCCATAACTTTCCTTCCAAAGAGTAAGTGTCTTTTAAATTCAACGCTGCAATCACCATCTGCAGTGATTTTGGGGTAGTGCTATAAAAACAGTGTCACATAAGTCAGAAAGGGAAGAAGCTTTAAGAAGGAGGGGTTAGTCCATACTTCAGAGGACCATCAGGAAAGATGAAGAACCAGAGAAGGTCCTTAGACTTGACTGTGAGGAGGGTGCTGGTAGCTTAGGAGAAAAATAATTTCATTTGTACAGTAGATTTGGAAATATCTGCCTTACATCATGGTCCTAGAGGTGAAAAATGACAGTCCCATGAAGTAAAGCACAGACATTAAAAAAATGAGTTGCTTTTATAAAAAGCATTTATTACCTAGAAGCACTTTTATTTATTTTATTGACTAATTGTCTGTTAGCAGTAATGACCTGCTTTGGGACAATATTTATATTTTGCAGTATTTTCTTATATATCTTACTGGAACCTGTGATAGCCATGTAAAATTTTACAGATGAAAAAAAAATCAACTGTCTGAAAACTTGTCTGAGGTCACCAACATACAGAAGTGTGAAGCTAAATCCAATCCTAGTTTTCCTCTACACATATCTAAACATACTCCCATGCAAAGATTTCTTTGAGATGTGTCTGTGATGCAACTAACCTGGGGATTCCAGTCTGTCATAACAACTTACCTGAATGAAGTCAAATGCATGACCTTGACCTTACAAGTGCTTGCTCTAACCAATTTAGCAAACTAGCTGCTAATACGCTCTTAGTCCAGTGCACTGGAAGCAATAACATTGATAAACCAAATTAATAGTAGCAGTAGAATTAATCTCATGATCTCATGCTAAAATTAACAAATTTAGCCATAATAAAATGAACAAATATTTGGTTGCCTACTATATGCCAGGTACGTACTCTTTTACTTAATATTCCTGACACCCTAAGAGTTATTTTTAACTTAATTCTACACATGACTAAATGAAGATCTTCTCCAGTTTACTGGAGCAGAGAACAAAGATGTGAGTCAGGATAAGATTTGTTTATGAACTTCAAATACCAAATAATTCTATAAACTTTATTTTTATTTCTTCTGTGACAATGGAAAAATACAACAAAAGGGAGGTGAACTAATCCTTAAGAGAGATGAATGCATCCTCAACATAGAGACAATCTTTGTCCTATCTCCTCCCATTGTCAATATCAGTTTTTCGGCATCATTGTGTCGTTTGGCCTCTGATAGCACAGGATCCATGGGGTGGTTTCACTGGCTTCCCTGCTCAGTTCATCTAGACTCTGTGACAGCTATTTTCATACCATCTTCTCTGATGTGCCAGAATCCTTCACTTCTCACCTTTCCTATCCTGACCTGATGATCTTGAGACAGTGAGGTTGTGTTCCCCGCTGTAGGATCACGCTGACTAACGAGCATAGAGTCAGAGAATGTCCACTGTAAACCCATATATCTCATCTGACCTGGGACCTCACAGCTGTTCCACAATTTTGATATTCATGCTTGCTTAGTTTTCCATCACATTCTCCCAGTGGCTTTCTTTAATCATTTAAAGCCTCTGTGAGACCTTAAGCGCCTTGCCTCCCTACCCTCCCTTTCATTACCTGTTGTCTGTTGTGTCAGGGAACATAGTAAGACCTTCCTTCAGGCCCAAATGCTGCACCTCCCCTGCCCCCACCTCATCGCTATCTTTACCAACGTTCCTCCTCTCTCTTTTGCTCATGGGAAACTATTGGCTTCCCTCCTGGATATCCTTGCACTTGTCCAGAGATATTCCTTTGCCATCTTTTCTTTACCCACACTCTCCAGACTTCCTCAAGAAACTTCATCTAACCATGGGTCATTCTCTTGCTTGATTATTTCTTTAAATGTTTCCCTCTCTGTGACACCTTCACTTCTGCTTATGAACACATTCACTTTTACTGTGAAAATAAAATGAAACGCAAATGAAAACTAAAATTTTCTCTAGTCTGCCATCCTTTCACTATGCTGCTGTATTTCTCAAAAGAGAGATCATATCTCCTTACTCATTTATTTGAGCACTAATTTCTCATGTGCTTCTTGCTACTTTTCAACATGGCTTCTGGCCACCATGCATTCTAATCATTTTTAGTTTATAAAAGTGAATTCTAAGAATGGGTGCCCCTAAATGCAACCATGCCAAATCTTTGTGCTTTAGTTACTAAGTTGTGACCAATTCTTGCAACCCATGGACTGGAGAGCACTAGGCCCCTCTAAAGCAGCTCTTAGAGGGAAGCTAATAACAATAGAGACCACCCTCAAAAAATAAGAAAAATATCAAATAAACAACCTAACCTACCACCTAAAAGAATTGAAAACAGAACAAACAAACCCTAAGGTCAGCAGAAGGAAGGAAATAATAAAGATCAGAGAGGAAATAAATAAAATAGAGATTAAAAAGCAATTAAAAAAAATAAAACCAAGAGTCAGTCCTTCGAAAGGCTAAAAATGGGCATCAAAAAGGTGCCAAACTCTGAAGCATGATGACTAGCTTTGAGTAGAGATAACATCCAAATTAAATCATTACAAACACAGCAGTGTCCATAGATACTGTGTTCAAAGCTTGGAGATGAAGTATGGGGGAAAATATAAATAGGGAAATGAGAAAATAGCAAATGGGAAGATGACATGGAATATGGGAAGAGAGTTGAGATGTTTTTTGAAGGTTATGGGGATGATTGCCTTTAAGAGTTCCATGTTATAGAAATGCTTTTTCTCCAAAGCTAGTAGTCATGGAAACAAAGCTGGGGTCCTTGGAGACCTTGGCACATTCTGTAGGCTGTCTCCCATCTCTTCCCCAGTGTCACCATATTGCTTCAGATTCTTTTATTTTTCCATTTTTATTAGAGTATACTTGATTTACAATGTTGCGTTCAATTTCAGGTGTACAGCAAAGTGAATCAGTTTTGTATATGTATATCAGTTCAATTCAGTTCAGTTGCCCAGTCGTGTCCGATTCTTTGCGATCCCATGAATTGCAGCACGCCAGGCCTCCCTGTCCATCACCAACTCCCAGAGTTTACTCAAACCCACGTCCATCGAGTCCATGATGCCATCCAGCCATCTCATCCTCTGTCGTCCCCTTCTCCTCCTGCCCCCAATCCCTCCCAGCATCAGAGTCTTTTCCAATGAGTTAAGCATCAGTCCTTCCAATGAACACCCAGGACTCATCTCCTTTAGAATAGATAGATAGATAGATAGATAGATAGATAGATAGATAGATCCACTCTTTTTTTTAGATATTTTTTCCATTACAGAGTTTTGAGTTCACTATGCTATACAGTAGGTCCTTATTAGATTTGTTTCATAGATAAGTTCATCTGTACCCTTCTTTTGATTCCACATATAAGTGCTATCCTATGATATTTGTCTTTCTCTGTCTAACTTACTTCACTCAGTATGGCAATCTCTAGGTCCATCCACTTTGCTGAAAATGGCATTATTTTGTTCTTTATTTATGGATGAATGGCTCAATGTTAAGAATCTGCCTGCCAATGCAGGAGACTGGGGTTGAATCCCCTGGGTTGGGAAGACCCCCTGGAGAAGGAAATGGCAACCCACTCCAGTAATCCGCCTGGAAAATCCCATGGAGAGAGGAGCCTAACGGATTACAGTCCATAGGGTCACAAAAGAGTTGGACACAACCTAGTGACATTAAACAATAATATTACAACGTATATATGTACCATATCTTCTTTATCCATTCCTCTGTTGATAGACATTTAGATTGCATCTACGTCCTGGCTATTGTAAACAGTGCTGTGATGAACATTGGAATACACATATCTTTTCAAATTAGGGTTTTCTCCAGGTAGATGCCCAGGAGTGGGATTGCTAGGTCATATGGCAACTTTTTTTAGTTTTGTTAAATAACTTCTGTACTATTCTCCATAGTGGCTGTACCAACTTGCATTCTCACAAACAGTGTAAGAAGTCTTCCTTTTTCTCCACACCCTCCCCAGCATTTAGTGTTTATAGATTTTTTTGATGATGACCATTCTGGCCAGTGTGAAGTGATTCCTCTTTGTAGATTCTTAATACCTAAATGTTTATAATCATTGCCCAAATGAGGTCCCTGCCTCCAGGCTCTTTTCTCTCTCTCTCCAGTCACCCCACATGTTGATGCTAGTATCTGATTTTCTTTCCATGTAGCAAGAACTAAGAACATGTGACTGAGTGAAATAATTAATGACTGAATGAAAAGAATTCTAAAGTTGCCTAGTCACTATGGCCCTCACAAAGATTTTTTTTTAATAATAAATTATTAAAAAAAAAAAAAAAACCTCTTGCATAAAAAGTATTATTTTACCTGAACCAAGATGTCTTGACAAATGGATAGGGAACAGGAAATGGAGGTCATTTTAAGGTATGTAAGACTGAAAAAAAAAAAAAAAGAAAAAAGCCTACTTTTCTTAAAACTTAAACATTAGAGGGGGTTTGAGGCTGCAAACACACATACTTTCTAAAATTTAATTTGCTAAGTAGTATTTTGTAGTCTGCTGTTTACAGAAAGTTAGAAATTATATAGAAGTAGATGTTAAACAGCCAGTTAAAATACTAAAATGCCAATAAAATCTTTGAATTCAACCTGTTCCTTCCACCAGGTGACAGACACCAATGTAGATCACCAATGATTTTAAAAATTACTGAATTCCCAAGTCTAAATTTCCCATAAAGTGAAAGTGCTTCAAAATTATGATTATTTTACAATGCATTTTTATTATTGAACTCATTTTCTCTATATGATTATTATATAGGAAAAAGCATGTTTATATTTTTATTACTATGTTTTCATTTAAAATTTAGCAATTATGGTTTGTGTGAAGTGTCAATTTAAGAATTGTTTAATTCTTTCTGTAACGGGACTATCACTTTATTTTTCATTTCTAGTAGATATTTGAAATTGATATTTAGCTTTCAAATCCATTTAGAACAGGCTCAACATGGTTTGAAAGACTCTTGGGAACCAACATGAGTTGTATAATTTAGAAAAATTTTAAAATGCTAACATCATGTAAAAAGAAATCTTGTGCAACAGAAATGAAAATGAACTAAACTTTTTATTTTCCTGATGGGAAATAATCTTCAGTTCAGTTCAGCCGCTCAGTCATGTCCAACTCTTTGCAACCCCATGGACTGCAGAATGCCAGGTTTCCATGTCCATCACCATCTCCAAGATTTGCTCAAACTCATGTCCATTGAGTCGGTGATGCCATCCAACCATCCCATCTTCTGTCGTCCCCTTCTTCTCACATCAATCTTTCCCAGCATCAGGATCTTTTCAAATGAGTCAATTATTTGCATCAGGTGGCCACAGTATTAGAGTTTCAGCTTCACCATCAGTCCTTCCAATGAATATTCGGGACTGATTTCCTTTAGGATTGACTGGTTTGATCTCCTTGCGGCCCAAGGGACACTTTTTCTCAAACACCACAATTCAAAAGCATCAGTTCTTTAGCACTCAGCTTTCTTTATAGTCCAACTCTCACATCCATACTTGACTGCTGGAAAAACCATAGCTTTGGCTAGATGGACCTTGTCAGCGAAGAAATAATCTTAACTGTATGAAAAATAAATAATATTGCTGGTGATGCTTCAGGTAATATTCAGGAGAAATTTTTTAAAAGAATGTGTAAGACATAAGAAGCCTTGATACAAATCAGGTTCAGTTCTAGTAAGTCTGGAATCAACAAGGTCCCTGCTTCCATCTGCTTATGATGAATTACTTTTTCAAGTTAGCAAAAATTCAGAGCCTCAGAACCATCTTGACAGCTGTGCAGCATTTGACCCATTTTTTGATGATAAATTATCAGATGGGATTAACTGCACATTTTTCCTTTTCAAATATAAAACTTTTCCCCCTGTCCCTACAGACATCATGCATCAACAGGCATCAGTGACAGGCCAGGAGGGGCTTTTGGTTTTATCATATGCTTCTCCTTAGAACCTTTAATTCAATTTTTGTTACTTGCAGAAGTTGGGATGATTTATTTTATAAACTTTGTTTTCATCATTGTTGATAAAAGTCAGACATTGTCTTTAACTCAGAATCACCATAAAGTAAATGTGTCCTGCAAAGTGTCAGATAGTGAAGACAATAGTCTTTGTGGCCACCTGCATCATCTTCAGGCCTACAGTTATAGTATAAACACAGCTCTCAACAATACATAAACATATGTGGGTGAGTGTGGTCACAAAAAAAAAAGTTATATGCTAAAACATGCATAAGGAAGTATCACATCACAATGTGCTGGCCCCTGATCTAAGGGAGAATCTCTGTGTGAAGTCAGTGAGAGAAGAGGTTCAAAGAACTTCAGAAATCTTAGCCACTCATGATGTATAAGTTAGGGTTCAGTTGCTCCAAAAATAAATATTACATCAAAATGATGTGCTTTAATGGAAACATACATGAACATATGTAAAAGAGATGACCAGGGTGAATTTGCTGTGTGACGCAGGGAACTCAAACCAGGGCTCTGTGACAACCTAGAGGAGTGAGATGGGGTGGGGAGTAGAATGAAGGTTCAAGAAGGAGGGGACATATTATACCTATGGCTGATCCATGTTAACATGTGGCAGAAACCAACACAATATTATGATTATCCTTTAATTAAAAATAAATATTTTTTTAAAATTGGAGATGTACAGCTAAAAAAATATGATGTGCTTGAGAAACCCAGATTTGCTTTCCCGAGTTGCTTTTAGAGTAAGCTATTGTTTGTTGATTGAACAATTTCTTCACTCAGCAAGCCTCTACTGATCAATACTCTATCAGCAACAAGTATGATATAAATTATACTAAGCCTTGATCCTAGGATCTACAGGTTTGGAGAGAGGACATATTTCAGTTTCATGTTAAATAGGCTCTGAGATAATTTTCAGTTTTATCTTTTTATAAATTTTTATTGGAGTAGAGTTGCTTTACAAAGTTGTGTTAGTGTCTCTTGTACAGCAAAGTGAGTCAGCTATAACATATACATATATCTCCTCATTTTTGGATTTCCTTCCTATCTAGGTCACCAGAGAGCACTAAGTAGAGTTTTCTGAGCTACATAGTAGATTCTCACTGGTTATCTATTTTATGAAATAAAGGAAAAGTGTTAGTCACACAATTGTGTTTGATTCTTTGTGACCCCATGGACTATAGCTAGCCAGGATCCTCTGTCCGTGGGATTCTCCAAGCAAGAATACTGGAGTGGGTAGCCATTCCTTTCTCCAGGGCATTGTTCCAATCCAGAGATCCAACCCTGGTCTCCTGCATTGCAGCCAGACTCCTCATCATCTGAGCCACAAAGGAAGCCCAATCAATTGTCTATATATGTCAATCTCAATTTTTAGTTTTTCCCCACTAGGCTAGCCTTTGATTGCTACTTTGTAACTCCATCCAGGAGAAGGCAGACACTGATTTTGAACTTTCCTGTGTTCTATCTTTTCGCTCCACCCAAAGAACTTTTGAAGTCAGTGTTGCTCTTTGCTTACTTTGTCTCGACTTGAGAAAAAGATTCAAAATATTAGCTACTGTGTCATACTTCTTATTTTGAAGTTAGGGGAGGGTTGACTTTCAATTCCTGTTATATCATTGAAGTAACAATCTGACCAACCAAACCACTGCATTTCCCCTGGGAGACTGTTGAGCTATATAAATATATTTTAAAACCCACTTTTTAAAAAGCACTGCTTCTGGTGAAGATGGCTGAAAGGAAAAAACAGCAGTAGTAATTCAAACATTCTTCCAGCCTGTCAATATCACTCAGCTCCAAAAAATAACTATACAAGTGTTCTGGGAACATTCCATTCATATTTCTAACAGATTTTAAGCAATATTTCTAGTCAAATTTAGTAACAACTTCTACAGCCTCTAGATAATAAGAACTATTGAAGTTGTAAGATTTGAATTTGTGACCTCATGTTCTGAAAAGCTCATCTCATCCAATGAGGAAAACAAGTTAGTTTTTAAAATTTGAAGATGAGAATAATGGAAATTTCATAGACTGAATCTATGACATTAGAAATCATAGTAATTCAGTAAACTACTTGAAATAAGAATTTCTAGGAAGATGTAGTAATTGACATTTTAAAACAGTAGCTGAACTTTACTGGTTACTGTAGCTGAACTTTCTGTAACCAAAAACTTTCATGACGATGATTATTAAAGTTTAACTCATTTGTTGTGAACAAATGTGTACATCTTCCTAGGAAAATCTTTGTAATATTTCCAAGTTGATACTGTCTATGTTCACTTTATTCCATAGTAACACATTAAAATTTTTCAGAATTCTTTCACATTGGTAGAATATCATATATACTAAATTATACACCCTCTAAAACTATTGCCAAAATAAAACAATGAGATTACCAGATTCCAACATTCCTTAGAATACTAAACTGTAACTTTAATATGTGAAAGAAAGCTTGTACCTGTGGACACTTTTTTTTAGTATAGTTCCATTACAATGCTACACTAGTTTTTTTTTTTTTTTAACTTTTTATTTTGTATTGGAGTATAGCTGATTAACAATACTGTGATAGTTTCAGGTGAACAGTGAAGGGACTTAGCCATACATTTACATGTATCCATTCTCCCTCAAACACCCCTCCTATCCAGGCTGCCACAAAACACTGAATAGAGTTCCATGTGCTATATGATAGGTTCTTGTTGGTTATTCATTTTAAATAAAGCAGTGTGTATATGACCTTCCCAAACTCCATAACTATCCATCCTTCTACCCCTTGCAGCCATAAGTTTGTTTTCTAAGTCTGTGAGTCTCTTTCTGTTGGGACACTGACTTTTGATAGAAAAAAGTGGGGACACAGCTCAATAATTAGTCTGTTAAAATTGATTTCCCTAGAGGAGTGATTGTGCATTTTTGATGTACAGGTGTGTGAAGCCCTAGGATATGACCTAAGAGTCCAACAATGACTAATGCAAGTGAAAAGAAATTAATATTGACCATGTATTTAGCTCCAGAATTAAGTGAAATATTCGTGGTTCCGAATGTAAGGTTGTAGATTCCAATAAGCCTAGGATGCTCAAGGAGCAGGATATGGTGTGCTCCCTGGGAGATCTCACCCGCCTGCTGTGTCCTCTCCAGGATCTGTCACTGCGAAGGGGACGAGGAGAGCCCGCTCATCACGCCCTGCCGCTGCACAGGCACCCTACGCTTCGTGCACCAGGCCTGTCTGCACCAGTGGATCAAGAGCTCTGACACACGCTGCTGTGAGCTGTGCAAGTATGACTTCATCATGGAGACCAAGCTCAAGCCTCTGCGGAAGGTACCATGTTGCCTGGACCAGTTTAAGAGATCTGGCAAAACAGGCTTTTCTTTTTTTAATTGAAGTATAGTTGAATTCAGCAAAAAATGTAGTGTTTCAGATGTACACCAAGGTGATTCAATTATGCATACATATTAAAAACACATTTCCACAATAAGATTTTGCTAACATGCTAATATCCACTAAGACTATGCATCATGTGTTGAGCTCAATATGGAAAATGCAGCCAAGTTTTTCCAGATAATTCTCCATACTGCTGTCTTAGGTTCTGGGGCCTTTGATTTTTGTCACTCTCCAAAGTCAACAAACCATGTGCATGTGTATGTATGTGTGCACATGTGTATGCATGTGCGTATGTGTTTGTGAGTGTACCCAGATATAACTATGGATCAATGTAACTGAATTGATGGAAGGGGACTGTGAGAACATTGTACTTACTGAAGTCAATTCCCAAGAAGGTTAGATAACCACAAAGATTAAACAATATGAAGTCACATAATGTTTTGAAAACCAAGCATTTGATAAGAAAGAGAATGATCTCTTCTACAAGGTGTGGAGTCTTTCTTGTGTTTGCCCTTATCTGGGGATTTGGTTTTGTCATGGGAGTGTGTAATTTCCTCAGTTCTGTCTCATCACAACAAAAATTTGAAGCAACAGACGTTAAAGCCCTTGGACAGACCATGTCACAGCTCTCAGACAGATCGGTGTTACAGCTCAGTTTTATTTAGAAAATAAAGGAAAATGCATCCTTGAGGTGTGAGGGAATGCCAACTCAAAAGACATGAAGAGAGGGGAGAGAGAGGCCCTCAGCCCTTTGGCTCCTCTTTTTACATGTCTTCCCCTCCCCCTGGGCCTGCCCTGTGTAAATTGGGCTAGCCAGGAGTGCTGTTTGTTCTACCCGAGGTCCTCACTCCGGTCCTCAGACCGTCTTTGTTCTGTTTTCACGGGCTTCTCCCTTCCTTGTCTTTAGCCACCGCCATGCTAGATTCCTTTTTCCTATTCCAACCACCCAGCAGTTTGACGGTTCATGTAAGAAAAGTATCATTTTCCATATTGTGCTTCAAGCTGTAAGAGAGAGGTAGTATTTTTAGCTATAAACTTAATCTTCAAATGTCTCATTTGTGTTAAAATTTTCTAAATAATGAAGATAATAATTGAGATAAGTATAAAGTTAGCTTCTAACTTAATGCTGGAAAAGGATAGATTGTAAAGGAGCAAATGAAGGCAATGAACTTTACCTAATTCATGTGTGATAGCTTTGTCATTGTTCAGTCGCTAAGTTGTGTCTGACTCTCTGTGACCTCCATGGACTGCAGCAGGAGCACACCAGGCCCCTCTGTTCTTCACTATCTCGCGGAGTTTGCTCAAACTCATGTACATTGAGCAGGTGATGCTATCTATTTCATCCTGTGCCACCCTCTTCTGCTTCTGCATTCAATCTTGCCCAGGAATCAGGGTCTTTCCCAATGAATCGGCTCTTCACATCAGCTGTGACACTGTGGCACTGAACTTTGGGCTCCCAGGTGGTGGGTGGTGCTCGTGGCAAAGAACATGCCTGCCAGTGCAAGAGATGTAACAGACGCGGGTTTGATCCCCAACTTATCTTTTTGCCTAACTCCAGCATTACCTATGTGGGTACTTCAATTTCCATTACCTATGTGGAGACTGCAATTTAAATAGCAAATCTGGCTAGAGTTGCATTTTCATTTAAATTTCATGCAAAGAAAAGGTGGATAAGAGTGATGGGTTCCAGGGCAAGCAGAGTGTAAAACAAACAAGAATTTTCCAATAGGCATCAATTGGTGGCTGGCTGTTGCAATTTTTGATTAATTCTGTATATTATGGAGAGACAGAATAAACAGTCACTGCTTTGCATTAGCCTTGATTTTTAAAATCTGCCTGTGGTTGTACATGTCAAAATTGGTGCACAAAATATCTTTGAGTTATGGATTTTCTTAACAAATGGGGTGACTTGAGTGCAAAAAGGTGAGACTCTCTTCCTCCAGGTCCCAAAGCAATCTATGCCAGAAATAGAAATGGACCCTTCCTCCTTGCCCTTTGCTCTGTCTGCTGAAAGATGTTGTGTGCTGTCTGGAGCTGCTAAATGACACATCATGCTCTGTGATTCTATAAATTTTTCTTCTTACCCCTCAGGGAAATACCAATTGTTTCATGATATCTGTATGGTTCTCCATTTTTTTTCAACATGCATTGGTACAAAATTTTCATTTCAACTCTGTCAAAAATAATATTTCAATTTGAGAACAATCTAGAATAAAATATTCTAATTTCCTCTTCTTCATACCATCTACTGTCATGGTCTGGGCATGGATTGGAAAAGAATCTCCAGACATGAGACAGAATGAGAGGGAAATAAAGTTTATTAGAATGGGAGGCACGGTTAGAACAGCATGCCCGTTCAACAGAGAACTGTCGCCTAACAAGGGGTTCTTAGTCCACTTCATACACAGGGTACAAGGACTGGGATGGGATCTTGCCAGTCATTTGCTGATTGGATGAGGCACATATACTGAGTGGGGGAAGAGTTAGGCAAATACCTTCTCCTTATGGGATAGGAGGGGAGATAGGTTATACTGCCCAGGAGGACCTGAAATCCATTAATAGTTAAAACATGGGGGGAGGAAAGGTGATAAGTGTTTGGTTTTTCTGTTCCTGTATTCCAAGACCCTCCTTGGTTTTATCTGCTGTTTTTATCCTTGAATCACTACATCCCTCCCTCTCTTTATTTTTAGGGCCAATTCTTTGGCCCCTTTTGATACTCTGCTCATGTTTAACTAACTACTTATTTCCCTTCTCAGGCATTTGGGAACCCAGTCTCAGGGGGAAAAGGGTGATGACCACTCTGGTTTCTTCAAGCTGTACAGGGGCATCGTGGGATTCTGTGTTGCCTTTGCCTGCTCTCTGTCAGGGTACATTTACGGAGGGAGAGGAGAGTCCATGGAATAAGGCGGTTTGGTTTAGCATTGTCTGGGTGTTAACCAGGGAATATTCTTGTCATACTATCACTTGGAGATTTGTAGTATTCTAGAGGAAAAAAACTTAACAAGAAAGTTAAAGATATATGACCCAAAGATTAACAGAAGTAGAAAAGCTGTTGGGGAGCTAGCCAGGAGAACCAGGAGCAGACATTGATTTGTGATGTTTGTATTTCTCTAGGTATGAGAAAATGCAAGAACTTGGGTTCATAAAATCTTCACCTGAAAACATCTGCCTCTCTAAAGGCCAGTTCTTCTGGGTTTTTCACAGAGTGCCTTATTTCTGATCTCCACCCTGAACTACTTTCAGGGCATGTCAGCAGCTTGCAGTGGCAATGATGTAATCTTTGTAGAGGCAGTTGGCAAGTGCCAACTTCCAATCAGGAGGGTCCCTTCACAGCCACATATTTGGCCATGTTTGGGAGGCATTTCCTGGCCACTGTGTCCTGCGGTGCTGGAAAGGCTCATTTCCAGATCCAGGGAAGGTTCCATTGACAGGCCACTCTGTGCCTATCACTAGACCAGGATTCGAGAGTAGCAAACATCTCTGCACCATACCTGTCTCCATAGCCTCTTGGTCCAGGAAAATATTCCCTCTGGTTGCTTCTTCCCTTATCTAGAGTTATAGTACTACAATCATTGATCGCATATAGAGTAACATAAGAAACAATCTTCTGAAACAAATGACATAGAAAAGAATACAGCTAGCAGTTATTAGTAAGGTCACAAGGCAGAATTTAAGTCAAGAAATTTCATTAGGTGTAGCCCAGTATACCCCAGGTCATCTGACTTACTTAAATGAATATAGCCAGGTGTGAATCTCCTGGTTGTACATCACGGAGCATCTGACCTTTATCCAAAGATTGGTTATTGAGATTAGCTTTAGAAACAAACTTAGAGTGTCCTTTTTAATAACTTGATTAATTAAACCTTTTAGCAATATAACATAACAAAAAGGAACTAGCTCAGAAGTGAGTCGTTGCAAACACAGACCATAATTTAAAAAACTAGAGCTTAATATTAAGTGAAAAATAATTTATTTGTCATTATGAGGGCATTAACACTGTAGCCAGGGAAAGCTTTCACTCATCAAATAAAAATGAGGTTTGTCAGGGAGCTGGGAAAATCTAAGTGGCCATCTTGGATTTCCCATAGCCCTGACCCTTTGATTTACAGCTATTGTTCACTCATTTTTAATTTCCCGATTTAGGAGTAGACTGTTGTCATGTTTTAAAGACAGCAGGGTAGCAGAAGTCTAACCGTGAGGGCTTACTTTTGTAGAAGCAGAATATCTGTCTCAGTTCAGTTCAGTCACTCAGTCGTGTCCAACTCTTTGCGACCCCACGAATCGCAGCATGCCAGGCCTCTTGGTCCATCACTAACTCCCGGAGTTCACTCAGACTCATATCCATCGAGTCAGTGATGCCATCCAGCCATCTCATCCTCTGTCGTCCCATTCTCCTCCTGCCCTCAATCCCTCCCAGCATCAGAGTCTTTTCCAATGAGTCAACTCTTTGCATGAGATAGCCAAAGTACTGGAGTTTCAGCTTTAGCATCATTCCTTCCAAAGAAATTCCAGGGCTGATCTCCTTCAGAATGGACTGATTGGATCTCCTTGCAGTCCAAGGGGCTCTCAAGAGTCTTCTCCAACACCACAATTCAAAAGCATCAATTCTTCAGCGTTCAGCTTTCTTCACAGTCCAACTCTCACATCCATACATGACCACAGGAAAAACCATAGCCTTGACTAGATGGAACTGTGTTGGCAAAGTAATGCCTCTGCTTTTGAATATGCTATCTAGGCTGGTGATAACTTTTCTTCCAAAGACTAAGTGTCTTTTAATTTCATGGCTGCAATCACCATGTGCAGTGATTTTGGAGCCCCCCAAAAATAAAGTCTGACACTGTCTTCTCTGTTTCCCCATCTATTTCCCATGAAGTGACGGGACCAGATGCCATGATCTTCATTCTCTGAATGTTGAGCTTTAAGCCAACATTTTCACTCTCCACTTTCACTTTCATCAAGAGGCTTTTTAGCTCCTCTTCACTTTCTGCCATAAGGGTGGTGTCATCTGCATATCTGAGGTTATTGAGATTTCTCCCGGCAATCTTGATTCCAGCTTGTGTTTCTTCCAGTCCAGCATTTCTCATGATGTACTCTGAATAAAGTTAAATAAGCAGGGTGACAATATACAGCCTTGACGTACGGCTTTTCCTATTTGGAACCAGTCTGTTGTTCCATGTCCAGTTCTAACTCTTGCTTCCTGATCTGTATACAGATTTCTCAAGAGGCAGGTCAGGTGGTCTGGTATTCCCATTTCTTGAAGAATTTTCCACAGTTTATTCTGATCCACAGTCAAAGGCTTTGGCATAGTGAATAAAGCAGAAAGATGTTTTTCTGGAATTCTCTGGCTTTTATGATGATCCAGCAGATGTTGGCAATTTGATCTCTGGTTCCTCTGCCTTTTCTAAAACCAGCTAGAACATCCGGAAGTTCACAGTTCACATATTGCTGAAGCCTGGCTTGGAGAATTTTGAGCATTACTTTACTAGCATGTGAGATGAGTGCAATTGTGTGGTAGTTTGAGCATTCTTTGGCATTGCCTTTCTTTGGTATTGGAATGAAAACTGACCTTTTCCAGTCCTGTGGCCACTGCTGTTTTCCAAATTTGCTGGCATATTGAGTACAGCACTTTTACGGCATCATCTTTCAGGATTTGAAATAGCTCAACAGGAATTCCATCACCTCCACTAGCTTTGTTCATAGTGATGCTTTCTAAGGCCCACTTGACTTCACATTCCAGGATGTCTGGCTCTAGATGAGTGATCACACCATCGTGATTATTTGGGTCTATAATCTTAAATAATGCTTCTTTACTTTATCAAAATAACAAAAGATTTTAAAAACAAATGTAAATCACTTAAAGGCAAAGCAATTCATAATCTGTTATTGAAAGCTGCATTCTAAGACAACTTTGTTCCCTTAACATAGAGAGTAAACTAAATCCCTGTCTGTTACCAGTTTACCAGATAATAAACAAACAAAATTTGCTTATTGGTTAATCTTAGAAAAGTCTTTTCCATAAATCTTGAAGTAGCAGACTTCTTGCAAAAGTATAAGAGTGAAACCATAGGAGGCATGTTTAAAATCTGATTAAATTCCAATTGACAATGTAGCTTAGTCATTTCTGTGACTTGTAACACTTTAACATGATAAATAGAATTATAACTGACCACATTGTACCAGGGCATATCAGATCTATATGAATTCCACATAGTTTTAAGACATCTATATTAGTAACATCAACTGTACAGTATAATCTGAGAAGATTTATCACCCCGTCAACAGCACTTCCCATGTAATTTAACATGTCCACTGAACCCCGGTAGTTTAATAGCTCTTTGGGATCTCTTTGGGAGAAGCGAGTAGGTAGGAAAGAGACCCCAAGCTCCCAGTATGGGCCACCAAAAATGTAGTGGTCCAGGCACAGGTTGGAAAAGAATCTCCAGATGTGAGACACAATGAGAGGGAAATAAAGTTTATTAGAATGGGAGACGCTGTTAGAACAGCAGGCCAGCTCAAGGGAGAATGGACACTGAACAGGGGTCCTGAGTCCCCTTTTTTACCCAGGGTACAAGGACTGGGATAAGGGTTCTTGTGAGTCCTTTGCGGATTGGATGAGGCACATAATCTGAGTAGGGGGAGAGTAAGGCCAATCCCTTCTCCCCATGGGGTAGGAAAGGAGACAGGTTATACTGCCCAGGAGGACCTGAAATCCTTTAAGTTAAAAAACATGGGGGTGGGAAAGACGATAAGGGTCTGTTTTTTCTGTTCCTACATTCCAAGAATGTAGGACTGTGTTAGACAGTCCTAGACATGAGATACAAGCATGCTATTACTGCTTTTATGATTCATGGGCTTTAAGAACCTAGAAAAGAAAAGACTCCGCATTTTCATTTTCTCCCTTAAAATTGTGTGGCCCTGGGATAATACTTCAATGGCAGTATCTGAAATAACTTCAGATTTTGAAATGATGTGAACAGACATGAGACATATTTAAATGGTTCTGGGTGGTTTATTTTCATGGTACTAAGATTCATCAACAGTTTTGGTAATTTTTAAGTGGTCATTAAGATTGACAGGTATAGCATTTAATTAGAATATAGTCAAAGTACATGCAATTACTGCTTTCAACTCAGCAATTCTATTACAGTTTTATCACATTCTAAAGACCATGGGGTCACAAAGAATTGGACACGACTGAGCGACTGAACAGAAAGACCAACCGCTTGAAACAATTAACTTAGCTAATGATTTTGAATGTCTATCATTAGCTGATGGAGACAGGAGATTCTGTTGAGATGAAATGGTTTCTTAAAGTAGAAAGGTGCAAATCTTCAAGCTCTGATGAACCTTGAGGCGTGATAGTCTATAAAGATATCACTGAAACTTTACTCCATTAATTGCTACTACTACTACACCAAAATCTACAGTTAGTGAACTCATCAAGGTATCCTAATGTTTCCAGAAGAAAATCGTTTAAGTCTCAATAAAATCAAGGACTTATTTGAGAACAAGCAGTTTTCATCACCTTAAGTCCTTAGCTCAGCTACTCTTATAATCCTCAATAGAAGTCTCATTAATCTACTGATTTACCAAGAATCAGAAATAAGTCTCAAGGCCCAGGAAAGTCAAAAATATAGAAAGCACAGTGACGACTCAGTGCAGTCTGGAACGGCACGACAATCTCGGCTGAGAAAAGTAAACTAACCTGTCCTGAAGCTGAAGAACTGCACAGGACTCAGATCTGAATCACTCTTGAATAGGAGAAACCAGTGCTGGACAAAAAGCTAAGCTCATGAAGACAGCAAAAGCCCCTAACTGTGTGTTCTCCCCTAAAAGAGTCCCCTACATAGTTTCCTATTTACAAACTATTTGGCAAATATGTAAGACAAAATATTCAAGTCTGTGCATCCTTTTATTCCCTGTCTCATTTCTATAAATAAAATGAGGCAGTGAATCAATTTCATTAAATTACCTTTACTTTAGTGACAATTAGGTAGAACCATATGCACTTGTCATTTCTGTAGATCAATACAGTTGAAAATTGGAAAGTTCCTAAACATAAGTTCTGTATGAACTTATGATGCTAAATAAAAAGGAATAATAATTTTGATGTCTTTTTAAATTTATCAGAGTATAGGTGATTTACAATGCTATGATCATTTCTGCTGTACAGCAAATTGATTGAGATATATATGTATATTCTTTTCCATTGTGGTTTATCACAGGATATTGAATATAGTTCCTTATACTACACAGCATTTTCATATTTCTACCATAATGACTTACAATGCTTTCACTGAAATACCTATTTAAAAAAAAATAAAGAATTGTATTTAACAACTACTATGATAATTTTTTCCTTTACTTAATTTGATATAGCATACATCTTCTGAACAGCCAAGAGCCAATGCAAGTCACCACAGCAAATAAACCACCCAGAGGATGCTATTAATTCTCTGCTGAGCTGGAGCTTGTAGCCCTAAAATTGGACCAGGCAATTTCTGAATAATCATACAAAATCATACACAAAAGAAATTCAAAGTGCATAATTTACTTACCATTATGGGTGATTTGCAATTTCACTAATGCAGCCACCACAGACTGGATTTTCTATTCTGTGCCAGGCATTTAGAATCTGTCATTTAATTAATTTAATCCTCATTATAGCCCCATTGTATGCAACCTCATGAAGCCCATTTTGCAGATGAGGAAATGAGCCATGAGTGATCTCACACCCTGAGGTCTCTGGATCTACAGTGCATGCTCTCTACATGGCGTCTTGCTGCACTGGGACCCTCACCCTTTAAGCCTCAAAACTTAATTTTTTATTTAAACTATTTAGTGGGAATCTTTAAAATTAAAACTTTCTAAAATAAAATTGTTTCTAAAATCTTCTTTTTTTAATTTTAGTTTTTGTTGAAGTACAGTTGATTTACAATGTTGTGTTAGTTTCAAGTATACTACAAAATGATTCAGTTTTCAATTTTACACGTGTGTGTGTGTATAAACTTTTCAGATTATTTCCCTTCATAGGTTATTACAAGATATTGAGTGTAGTTCCCTGTGCTGTACAATAGGTCCTTGCTGATTATCTATTTTATATACTGTAATGTATATGCCTTGGTGACTCAGTGGTAAAGAATTTGCCTGCCAATGCAGAAGACACAAGAGAGGCAAGTTCGATCCCTGAGTCAGGAAGATCTCCTGGAAAAGGAAATGTCAACCCACTCTAGTATTCTTGCCTGGGAAATCTCAAGGACAGAGGAGCCTGGTGGGCTATAGTCCATGGGGTTACAAAAGAGTCAGACACAACTTAGCAACTAAACAACAACATTTGTGTATGGTGTGAATGTTGTATATGTAATCCCAAACTCCTAATTTATCCCTCCCCCCTTCCCCCTTTGGTAACCATAATTGCAAAATCTTTCTTTAAAAATATGTTTTTTTTAATCCAATATATTTTCCTAATACTTGATTACATTGTTTTAAAAACATCAATTATTTTGCAGACTGAAAACGTAACAGCCTCAGAAATTTGAAGCACATCTAAGGCTGTTTTCTTCACTCTGCTTTGACAGCCTGTTGTGCTTTGGAACCCTTCCTATTTGCTTTTTACTGTTTCTTTTTCTTCCCTGCCCTCAGGACATCTGCTTCACTTGTCTGCTCCTCCAGTAGCCGTTATCCCACATATCACATAGCTACCGCTTTTTTGCTTTAAACAACAAAAACCACAAAGTCAAAAGTTATAGAATTGGGTCTATCAAAGGCTGAAGTCACTTCTGGATGAACTTCTGAACAATTCTCTTTGATCGCTGGCCAGGGTTTTGGTAGGTGTGTCATGCTGGCATCATTCTAGGTTCCTGGAGTTCTCCATAGCATGCTTCTTAATTCTCAATTTACAAATTACTTGGGATTACATGTTCAAGCCCTCAACAAATGAAGTTTTGATGTCTCCAGGCTGTCCTGTGATAATCAGAGCCCAGGTCTAGGGAGTAGTTTTGCTGTTTTATTTTTTCATAAGGATAGAAGATTGGAAGCAATGAAAATATTTGCCCCAATATAGGGCTAGACAAGACTTTCTAGTACGTCTTGCAGCATATCCATACTCATAATATGCAACACATGCTTGTTCTACCATATTCTTGCTGAGTTTTGGTTCCATTAGCATACAAGCCCTCAGTGACTCTTAGGAAGTGATTCTGTTTTCACACTCACAGTCTCTAAATGATCCAGTAAGTCTTTCACACGGATTTCTCTGTTCAGTGGCAGCATTCCCCCACCTCAGCACTTCCCTTACCGTCTCTGAATGAAGGGCTTCATTCAGTGGGAAGGAGGGGCCAGCAGGCTTTAGCTGATTGCTGTGGGGTGGGAGGGTGTAAGTAAACCACAAAATAACATAAAGAAGGTAGATCTCCTGCCTCGCAGGCAGATTCCTTACTACCTAAGCCATGAGGGAAGTCCCTCATAAAAAGAAAAGTATTTCAATTGGAGCATCATCTTCCCCACTAAAATGTTTTTCTTGTTTTGTTTCTTGTTGTTGATGTTTATTTGTTTTATTGCCTTACATTCATGCTCTCAATTGAACTGCAATTGATATTTCAATTAAAATAATATTCCAGAGTGAGAAGATAGCAATGCCAGCATGTCTGTGTCAGATATGGAAAATACAAGCATCTCACTAATTTTTCTGATAAGTACCTGGGAATTATCACATGGCCTCATCCTTTTGTCTTTTGATGAAACACTTATGGGTCGATTAGTCTTTAAAATTTCAGAAACAAAAAAATAACCATGTAGTCAACTGAAATCAGTATTATAGAATAATTAGTTCAAAACAGAAATATGCTTCTCTTGGCAGCAGATCTTCTTTTGTGATGCTTCTATCCATAAACACACTCTTCCCCCTAGGCAGACTAGAACCCACACCAGCAGCCAATTGTGTTCTAAATGGTTATTCAGAGAGGACACCAATACAAGCAATTCACTCATCTACCCGACTCCCTGTAGTACTCACCACGTGTCAGTGGTAGAAAACCCCTGCTCTCAGAGAGCATAGAGTCCCCTGAAAGAAGGATGGAAAAGAGTGAATAACTTAGAATAGAATCTGCCTGCCCATGTGGATCCCTGGGCCAGTAAGAACCACTGGAAAAGGAGATGGCAGCGCACTCCAGTATTCTTGCCTGGGAAATCCCATGAACAGAGGAGTCTGTCAGGCTATGGTCCATGGTGTCGCAAAAGAGTTGGACACAACTTAGTGACCAAACAACAACAAAGTTTAAAAGACCTGGTATTATTTGTTCTTTATTGTGAGACCATCATATCAAGAGGTAAGGTTTTTTTTTTTTTTCTTTGCTATAACTGTAGACACATAGCGAAGTGATTTTTCTCTTTTCTTTTGTTCTCCATGCTTCCCATAACCTGGACTAATCAAGAAGGTATTCATCAGTTGGACATCTGGGAAAACACAGCAGGGATTTGCTGTCTCCCAAAAAGACTTAAGTAAACAGTCCCTGATTGATCATTGTCAGTTGGAACATTTCTCTTCTGTACTTCCTTATTAGAAGTCCCAACTGTATACTAATGTAGTTCAGTTTTCTCTTTGTGAACCTTATCCCTTGAAAATAACCTCATTGGGTTGGTTGGAACATCATCTGGTATTAGTATTCCAGATATGAAAAGAAATACTTAACTTACATCACATTTTCTGTTGAAGTTTTTAACTGGACAATCCCTCCACCCTCTGCCTTGAGAAGGGACACACAGAATGGAGCTTCTTTATATACCATGATTTTTGATATTTGATACATAAACTATGGTTAAGATGATGGAATCAGTGTTACAGTGATCGATATGGAAATATAAAAGCATCAAATAAGAATCTGCAGAAGCAAATGTGTATTTATCTGTGCGCGTGCGCACACACACACATTTACAAATAGCTTTCCCCAAAGCATTATCTTATGATTGAGAATTTTTTTATGGGAAATAAGTATATTTATACTCATCTTTTATTTTCTTTTTTTTTTTTCAATTAGTTCAGTCGCTCACTCATGTCTGACTCTTTGCAACCTCATGGACTGCTGCACGCCAGGCCTCCCTGTCCATCACCAACTCCTGGAGCTTACTCAAACTCATGTCCATTGAGTCAGTGATTCTATCCAACCATCTCATCCTCTGTCATCCCCTTCTCCTCCTGCCTTTAATCTTGCCCAGGATCAAGGTCTTTTCAAATGAGTCGGTTCTTCACATCAAGTGGCCAAAGTGTTGGAGTTTCAGCTTCAGCATCAATCTTTTCAATGAATATTTGGGACTGATTTCTTTTCTGATGGACTGGTTGAATCTCCATGCTGTCCAAGGGACTCTCAAGAGTCTTCTCCAGCACCACAGTTCAAAAGCATCAATTCTTTGGCATTCAGCTTTCTTTATAGTCCAACACTCACATCCATACATGACTGTTGGAAAAGCCATATCTTTGACTAGGTGGACCTTTGTTGGCAAAGTAATGTCTCTGCTTTTTATTAAGCTATCTAGGTTGGTCATAACTTTTCTTCCAAGGAGCAAGCATCTTTTAATGTCATGGCTTCAGTCACCATCTGCAGTGATTTTGGAGCCAAAAAAAGAAAAAGTCTGTCAACTTTTCCACTGTTTCCCCATCTATTTGCCATGAAGTGATGGGACCAGATGCCATGATCTTAATTTTCTGAACTTTTCTTGGGATGGAGGAATGATTGGATTTTAAATTACTTTAATATTTAAATTTTCCTCTAGCTAAAGATTTTTCTGTGTTATCTTGGATTTTTTCTTAATTCATTATCCCAGTATCTCAAATCTTGGCATAAAATGTATGAAAAAAGTTTCCCTAATTCTTTCGTTTAATTTTTGA
Organism: Capra hircus; assembly: GCF_001704415.2. Lineage (NCBI taxonomy): Eukaryota > Metazoa > Chordata > Mammalia > Artiodactyla > Bovidae > Capra > Capra hircus. The sequence continues at coordinate 2,294,470 of NC_030813.1, forward strand.
AACATAAGGCATTGGGAATCAGCATGGCCTTTTGAAAGACAATTTAAACCAAGTCAAATTCATTTTCTTCTGGATTGACAGTTAAGAGGAGCAGTGAGGGAGCCCTTGATATGAGGTGTCTGGGAGGATAGGATCTAGCCTCAGCTTGCCCTGGATCACCACGTGTGTGTGATGGTATCAATTTTGCCTGAGGTCCATGGCTGGAAGATTTCACTCCAAAAGGAGACTTTTCCCTCACAAGTCACCTTCCTTCCAATTTCTACTCTTCTTTCACTGGTACCATCACCTGGCTCCTCTTTTCTTGTTTCCCACAAAGATGCACCACCCACAGCCTCATCATACCATTGTCGTCACCTTGCAGATGAATACTTTGCCCCAAACTAGGCTGATTTACCCAGTCAGGTATGGCATAACCTGCCCCTGTGAACTGTACCCCACATTACAAAATGGGGGGGAGGGGAAGTGGGTCAGGAAAAGAGAGGTTGGGCAATCTGTCCCGAGTTCTCTGCTCCACGCTTTCTGGTAGAGAAGTGAATGATGGGCAGAGGGAGGCAAATAGCTTTCCTCTCAGGGAGCTCCCACCACACAGGAACATGAAGCAAACAGAAGAGGCTTCCTTACAAGACAGTGGTTCTCTTGTCATAGGACCTGTCTCCAGGGCACTCCACTCCCAAAACACAGAGAATCCTAAAGTCCAGGAATGATCGCTATTTTAAATATAAGAAGAGGATATACAATTAAAAGACAAATAATTCAGATAGTAAAGGAAAGAGCTACAAGTCAGAAAATCAGGTTTTAATTCTGGTTCTGAAACTTAACACCTCCGAGTTTTACCTCAGTTTCTTCATCTGTAAAACAAGAAGCCTGGACAAGATTATCATTTAAGCTTCTTCCAACATAAAATTATGCGATTTCATAAAAAGCAAAAGTGAAGAATCTGAAAGAGAGAGAAAGAAAGAAAATGGAAGGAAGGAAGGAAAGAGGGATGGAAGAAAGAAGGAAGGAAGGAAAGAAGGGACCTCTAAGTCAAGTGAATGTTTTTTAATGTTCAGAAGGAAAAGAAAAACACGTATAGAGAGAATCCTTCACACCCACAGTAGTTCAGATTATACAGGACTGGATGCTGTAACAGCATCCTGTTAACTTGTAACAGAGTACAAGGTACAAGTCTTAAAGTAGTAATGTGTGTGCTTTCTCAACCTTGTTTCCCTTTAAAGCAAACCATGGCGGAAAAAACAAGACACACTCCACATTCAAAAATTAAGGCAGTAAAAAGCATGACTAAAGGAAGACAGGAAAGAAGAAAGGAGAGAAGGAAGGGAGAAGGAAGAGTAGGCGAAAAGAAGCAGAGAGGGGAAAGGGGTTGTCCTGGGAGGTGACTGGAAGCTAGAGGGTCCAGGCCACACTCTTTTTTTCTTACAAGTTTTAAACAGGTCATTAAAAGCTTAGAAAAGCCAAGCAAGTGGTTCTTGACTGCAAGAGGCACTGCAGCCTGAGACACACAGAAGACTCCAGCCCTAAGAAAAGAGGCAGGAAGATGGGCTGAAAGTCGCCTTCTCCTTGGCACAGCCAAGAAAATCAGTGTAAAGTTAGGGTCTAAGAAAATGAGTTTTTTTTGAGTCTGAGAAAGATTCTGTATTCTTTAAGGCTAGTATTCCTGTAAATGTAGAACTAGTTTAATGTAAAAGTTGATATTTTGATGGTAAGTTGCTTCAGTCATGTCTGGAGAAGCCCACCGTGGGATTCTCCAGGCAAGAATACTGGAATGGGTTGCCATTTCCTTCTCCAGGGGACCTTCCCGACTCAGAAATCAAACCCACATCTGTAATGTCTCCTGCATTGGTGCATGGGTTCTTTACCACTAGCACCACCTGGGAAGTGGCAATACTTTGATGAATTCTACCAATAAAGAAAGCCAACAAATTTTTGAGCTAGATCTTTTCTGCCTCCAGGAAATGACTTATCTCCCAAGAGACTGACAATCTCCCACCATAAATCAGCCCTCACCATAGTTAAGGGCCAGTTGTGTCTGAAAGACCACACTGAGAGGGTACCAGGAATGCCTACTTCTGATTCTCTGCTCCCACTTTCATTCAGCCAGTCTACAAACATTTACTGATCACTTACCATGTGCCAGTCACTGTCCCTGGTATTAAGGTTAGAGTGATAAACAAGCAAAGTTCTCTGACCTCAGAATTTACATTTTAGGGAGGGAGGGATAGGGCTTCCCCAGAGGCTCAGCAGTAAAGAATCTGCCTGCCAATGCAGAAGGCATAGGAGGCCCAGGTTCAGTCCCTGAGTTGGGAATATCCCCTGGAGAAGGGCATGGCAACCCACTCCAGTATTCTTGCCTGGAGAATCCCATGAGCAGAGAAAACTGGCAGGCTACAGTCCATGGGGTCACAAAGAGTCAGACACAACTGAAGCGACTGAACGCGTGCTCACACGCACGCGCACACACACACACACACACACACACACACGAGGGAGGGATGGAGGTGGGGTGAAAATAAATTAGTCAAATTATTTTGAAATAGACTTAACCATAAGGGAGAAATTTTTTAATAACTCTTGGCAGAGTTAATATCACTCTAGCTATTAAATCATAACCAAAAGAAAGTTTATGGGACTTTTAGGCCAAAAAATAATCATCATCATCAGTTTAACAACCACCTCTTATTCCATTAGCCGAACAATTTAGTAAAGAAAATAAAGATGAAAAGGTTGTTGAGTGAGGAATCAAAGCTGAGAAGATACACAAAGACAACCCTACCCAACTTGGCTGAGAGCGATCACCACACATATTCGGAGAGCCACTCGTTCCCATAGATAATTCACATTCTTTTGGGAGCCAGGCAGGTAAAATAAAGGAATGAAGCAGCTCAACTCTATGAGGTAAATAGCAATCAGGCAGTGCATATGTACTAAGTCACTTGGGTCATGTCCAGCTCTGCAACCCCATGGGCTGTAGCATGCCAGGTTCCTCTTTTCATGGGATTCTCCAGGCAAGAATATTGGAGTGGGTTGTCATTCCTTTTTCGAGGGGATCTTCCTGACCCAGAGATCAAACCCATATCTCTTATGTCTCCTGCCTTGGCAGGCAGGTACTTTACCACTAGCGCCACCTGGGAAGCCTGATATAAGGCAGTAACAGGCATGTAATAAGGAGTGGTAGAGACTGCGGCATTCTGAAACAGACATGCCCACTGTAAACAAAGTGACAGCTACTTACTTGAGGCTAGCTGATTGTTGCCAAATAAAAGTCTTTTCCATTTGAAGCCAAAGTGTTAGATGTAGCTTAATTCCTTCTGACTTTTTTTCAAAAACAATCATAACAAATCACACTCTAAAACTATCTGGACAATGTAAAATATTGACACCATGAATCGCAGCATGCCAGGCCTCCCTGTCTGTCACCAACTCCCAGAGTCCACACAAACTCATGTCCATTGAGTCGATGATGCCATCCAGTCATCTCATCCTCTGTCGTCCCCTTCTCTTCCTGCCCGCAATCCCTCCCAGCATCAGGGTCTTTTCCAATGAGTCAAGTCTTCACATGAGGTGGCCAAAGTACTGGAGTTTCAGCTTTAGCATCAGTCCTGCCAATGAACACCCAGGACTGATCTCCTTCAGGATGGACTGGTTGGATCTCTGGGCACTCCAAGGGACTCTCAAGAGTCTTTTCCAACACGACAGTTCAAAAACATCAATTCTTTGGTGCTCAGCTTTCAACAGAGTCCAATTCTCACATCCATACATGACCACTGGAAAAGCTATGGCCTTGACTAGACGGACCTTTGTTGAAAAGTAATTCCTCTGTTTTTCAATATGCTGTCTACTTTGGTCATAACTTTCCTTCCAAGGAGAAAGCATCTTTTAATTTCATGGCTGCAATCACCATCTGCAGTGATTCTGGAGCACCAAAAAATAAAATCTGACACTGTTTCCACTGTTTCCCCATCTATTTCCCATGAAGTGATGGGAAAAGATGCCATGATCTTCGTTTTCTGAATGTTGAGCTTTAAGCTAACTTTTTCACTCTCCTCTTTCACTTTCATCAAGAGGCTGTCTAGTTCCCCTTCACTGTCTGCCATAAGGGTGGTGTCATCTGCGTATCTGAGGTTATTGATATTTCTCCCAGCAATCTTGATTCCAGCTTGTGCTTCTTCCAGCCCAGCGTTACTCATGATGTACTCTGCATATAAGTTAAATAAGCAGGGTGACAATATACAGCCTTGACGTACTTCTTTTCCTATTTGGAACCAGTCTGTTGTTCCAAGTCCAGTTCTAACTGTTGCTTCCTGACCTGCATACAGATTTCTCAAGAGGCAGGTCAGGTGGTCTGGTATTCCCATCTCTTTCGGAATTTTCCACAGTTTATTCTGATCCACACAGTCAAAGGCTTTGGCATAGTCAATAAAGCAGAAATAGATGTTTTTCTGGAACTCTTTTGCTTTTTCCATGATCCAGAGGATGTTGGCAATTTGATCTCTGGTTCCTCTGCCTTTTCTAAAACCGGCTTGACCATCTGGAAGTTCACAGTTCACATATTGCTGAAACCTGGCGTGGAGAATTTTGGGCATTACTTTACTAGCGTGTGAGATGAGTACAATTGTGCGGTAGTTTGAGCATTCTTTGGCACTGCGTTTCTTTGGGACTGGGATGAAAACTGACCTTTTCCAGTCCTGTGGCCACTGTTGAGTTTTCCAAATTTGCTGACATATTGAATGCAGCAGATTCACAGCATCATCTTTCAGGATCTGAAATAGCTCAACTCAAATTCCATCACCTCCACTACCTTTGTTTGTAGTGATGCTTTCTAAGGCCTGCTTGACTTCACATTCCAGGATGTCTGGTTCTAGGTGAGTGATCATACCATCGTGATTATCTTGGTCGTGAATCTTTTTTTTTTTTTTTTTTTGTACAGTTCTCCTGTGTATTCTTGCCACCTCTTCTTAATATCTTCTGCTTCTGTTAGGTCCGTATCATTTCTGTCCTTTATCAAGCCTATCTTTGCATGAAATGTTCCCTTGGTATCTCTAAATTTCTTGAAGTGATCTCTAGTCTTTCCCATTCTGTTCTTTTCCTCTATTTCTTTGCATTGATTGCTGAGGAAGGCTTTCTTATGTCTTCTTGCTATTCTTTGGAACTCTACATTCAGATTCTTATATCTTTCCTTTTCTCCTTTGCTTTTCACTTCTCTTCTTTTCACAGCTATTTGTAAGGCCTCCGAACACAGCCATTTTGCTGTTTTGTATTTCTTTTCCATGGGGATGGTCTTGATCCCTGTCCCCTCTACAATGTCATGAACCCCAATCTATAGTAGTTCATCAGGCACTCTATCAGATTTAGTCTCTTAAATCTATTTCTCACTTCCACTGTATAATCATAAGGGGTTTGATTTAGGCCATACCTGAATGGTCTAGTGGTTTTCCTTAGTTTCTTCAATTTAAGTCTGAATTTGGTAATAAGGAGCTCATGATCTGAGCCACAGTCAGCTCCTGGTCTTGTTTTTGTTGACTGTATAGAGCTTCTCCATCTTTGGCTGCAAGGAATATAATCAGTCTGACTTCAGTGTTGACCATCTGGTGATGTCCATGTGTAGAGTCTACCCTTGTGTTGTTGGAAGAGGGTGTTTGTTATGACCAGTGCATGCTCTTGGCAAAACTCTATTAGCCTTTGCCGTGCTTCATTCTGTACTCCAAGGCCAAATTTGCCTGTTACTCCAGGTGTTTCTTGACTTCCTGCTTTTGCATTCCTGTCCCCTATATGAAAAGGACATCTTTTTTGGGTGTTAGTTCTAAAAGGTCTTGTAGGTCTTCATAGGACAGTTGAACTTCAGTTTCTTCAGAATTACTGGTTGGGGCATAGGATTGGATTACTGTGATATTGAATGGTTTGCCTTGGAAATGAACAGAGACCATTCTGCCGTTTTTGAGATTGCATCCAAGTACTGCATTTCGGACTCTTTTGTTGACCATGATGGCTACTCCATTTCTCCTAAAGGATTCCTGCCCACAGTAGTAGATATAATGGTCATCTGAGTTAAATTCACCCATTCCAGTCCATTTTTTTTCGCTGATTCCTTGAATGTTGACGTTCACTCTTACTATCTCCTGTTTGACTACTTCCAGTTTGCCTTGATTCATGGACCTGACATTCCAGGTTCCTATGCAATATTGCTCTGTACAGCATCAGACCTTGCTTCTATCACCAGTCACATCCATAACTGGGCATTGTTTTTGCTTTGACTTCATCCCTTCATTCTTTCTGGAGCTATTTCTCCACTGATCTCCAGTAGCATATTGGGCACATAACGACCTGGGGAGTTCCTCTTTCAGTATCCTATCATTTTGCCTTTTCATACTGTTCATGAGGTTCTCAAGGCAAGAATACTGAAGTGGTTTTCCATTCCCTTCTCCAGTGGACCACATTCTGTCAGGCCTCTCCACCATGATCCACCCATCCTGGGTAGCCCCACATGGCATGGCCTAGTTTCATTGAGTTAGACAAGGCTGCGTTCCATGTGATCAGATTGGCTAGTTTTCTGTGATTATGGTTTCAGTGTGTCTGCCTTTTGATACCTTCTTGCAATATCTACCATTTTACTTGAGTTTCTCTTACCTTGGACGTGGTGTATCTCTTCATGGGTGCTCCAGCAAAGCGCAGCCGCTGCTTCTTACCTTGGAGCAGTACTCTCCCTCAAAGTGCTGGTGTTACTACCTTCCCCAGGTCCCCATCACCCATGTTCTAGCAAATTCACTTTTCCATTCTTACTAAATCAATATTTAGTGCTGAGTTCACTGGAAGGCCAACAATAACATGCACCTTTTCAAAGAACTATTTCTAAAGCATTGAACGATTATGGAGGTGGTGATGGTTTAGCTGCTGAGTCATGTCTTTGTGACCCCATGGGCTGCAGCCCACCAATCTCCACTGTCCATGCCATTTCTCAGGCAAGAATACTGGAGTGGCTTGCCATTTCCTTCTCTAGGTGATCTTCCCAATCCAGGGATTGAACCCGTGTTCTCCAGAATTGCAAGAGGATTCTTTACCAACTGAGCCACCGGGGAAGCCCAGTCTCTTGCATTACAGGAAGACTCCCTTCACTTGGGAGATATTTCCAAAGACATATTTGCAGGGCATTTCTACCCTGCAGAGGACATAGATCTGTGGGCTGAATCTAGCGTTCAGATATATTTTGCTTTGCCCGAATAGTTTTTGAGTTTGATTTGTTATAATTATTTTTGAAAAAAAATCAGAAAAGATTAAATGGGGGTACATTCATTGATTAATTTGTTCAGTGATTCAAGGTATTTAGTCATACATGTAAGAGTCATGTTGTGCTTCCCTTGTGGTTCAGCTGAGAAAGAATACGCCTGCAAATGTGGGAGACCTGGGTTTTATCCCTGGGTTGGAAAGATCCCCTGAAGAAGGAAAAGGCTACCTACTACAGTATTCTGGCCTGGAGAATTCCATGGGCTGTATAGACCATGGGGTCATAAAGAGTTGGACATGACTGAATGACTTTCACTTTCACTTTCATAAGAGTTATTGTGGTTTAAGTTGTAACTTAGTTTATCTATAAAGAGTTTGCTGAGCAAATTAATAACAAGAGCAAAGTTAAGTCACAAAAATGATTAACACACTGCAAATTTTTCAGCATTTCATAAAAAGGTTGAGAAAAATAATCAGCCCTGTCTGGCATGTTTGACCAAAATTTGTTTTGTGCTTAGTTTCCAAAGGATGACCACTAAGTGTACCACACAATCATTTACATATAAACACCTAACTGTAGAAACCTGGAATGTTAGGTCCATGAATCAAGGCAATTTGGAAGTGGTCAAACAGGAGATGGCAAGAATGAATGTCAACATTCTAGGAATCAGTGAACTAAAATAGGCTGGAATGGGTGAATTTAACTCAGATGACCATTATATCTACTACTGCAGGCAGGAATCCCTTAGAAGAAATGGAGTAGCCATCATGGTCAACAAAAGAGTCCGAAATGCAGTACTTGGATACAATCTCAAAAACGACAGAATGATCTCTGTTCGTTTCCAAGGCAAACCATTCAATATCACAGTGATCCAAGTCTATACCCCAACCAGTAGTGCTGAAGAATCTGAAGTTGAACGGTTCTATGAAGACCTACAAGACCTTTTAGAACTAACACCCAAAAAAGATGTCCCTTTCATTATAGGGGACTGGAATGCAAAAGTAGGAAGTCAAGAAACACCTGGAGTAACAGGCAAATTTGGCCTTGGAGTACAGAATGAGCAAGGCAAAGACTAATAGAGTTTTGCCAAGAAAACACACTGGTCATAGCAAACACCCTCTTCCAACAACACAAGAGTAGACTCTACATATGGACATTACTAGATGGTCAACACCAAAATCAGATTGATTATATTCTTTGCAGCCAAAGATGGAGAAGCTCTATACAGTCAACAAAAACAAGACCAGGAGCTGACTGTGGCTCAGATCATGGACTCCTTATTACCAAATTCAGACTTAAATTGAAGAAAGTAAGGAAAACCACTAGACCATTCAGGTATGGCCTAAATCAAACCACTTATGATTATACAGTGAAAGTGAGAAATAGATTTAAGAGACTAGATCTGATAGAGTGACTGAGGAACTATGGACGGAGGTTCATGACATTGTACAGGAGACAGGGATCAAGACCATCCCCATGGAAGAGAAATGCACAAAAGCAAAATGGCTGTGTGGGGAGGCCTTACAAATACCTACAAATACCTGTGAAAAGAAGGGAAGGAAAAAGCAAAGGAGAAAAGGAAAGATATAAGACTCTGAATGCAGAGTTCCAAAGAATAGCAAGAAATATGAAAGCCTTCCTCAGCAATCAATGCAAAGGAATAGAAGAAAACAACAGAATGGGAAAGACTAAAGAGCTCAAGACAATTAGAGATACCAAGGGAACATTTCATGCAAAGATGGGCTCGATAAAGGACAGAAATGGTATGGACCTAACAGAAGCAGAATATAAGAAGAAGAGGTGGCAACAATACACGGAAGAACTGTACAAAAAAGATCTTCACGACCAAGATAATCAGGATGATGTCATCACTAATCTAGAGCCAGACATCTTGGAATGTGAAGTCAAGTGGGCCTTAAAGCATCAGTACGAACAAAGCTAGTGGAGGTGATGGAATTCCAGTTGAGCTGTTTCAAATTCTGAAAGATGATGCTGTGAAAGTGCTGCACTCAACATGCCAGTAAATCTGGAATACTCAGCAGCGGCCACAGGACTGGAAAAGGCCAGTTTTCATCCCAATTTCAAAGAAAGGCAATGCAAAAAATGCTCAAACTACCACACAATTGCACTCATCTCAGATGCTAGTAAAGTAATGCTCAAACTTCTCCAAGCCAGGCTTCAGCAATACAGGAACTGCAAACTTCCTGATGTTCAAGCTGGTTTTAGAAAAGGCAGAGGAACCAGAGATCAAATTGCCAACATCCTCTGGATCATGGAAAAAGCAAGAGAGTTCCAGAAAAACATCTATTTCTGCTTTATTGACTATACCAAAGCCTTTGACTGTGTGGATCAGAATAAACTGTGGAAAATTCTGAAAGAGATGGGAATACCAGACCACCTGACCTGCCTCTTAAGAAATCTGTATACAGGTCAGGAAGCAACAGTTAGAACTGGACTTGGAACAACAGACTGGTTCCAAATAGGAAAAGAAGTACGTCAAGGCTGTATATTGTCACCCTGCTTATTTAACTTATACGCAGAGTACATCATGAGAAACGCTGGGTTGGAAAAAGCACATGCTGGAATCAAGATTGCCAGGAGAAATCTCAATAACCTCAGATATGCAGATGACACCACCCTTATGGCAGAAAGTGAAGAGGAGCTAAGAAGCCTCTTGATGAAAGTGAAAGAGGAGAGTGAAACAGTTGGCTTAAAGCTCAACATTCAGAAAACAAAGGGCATCTGGTCCCATCACTTCATGGGAAATAGATGGAGAAACAGTGGAAACAGCATCAGACTTCATTTTTTTGGGCTCCAAAATCACTGCAGATGGTGACTGCAGCCATGAAATTAAGAGACGCTTACTCCTTGGAAGACAAGTTATGACCAACCTTGATAGCATATTGAAAAGCAGAGAATTTACTTTGCCAACTAAGGTCTGTCTAGTCAAGGCTATGGTTTTTCAGTAGTCATGTATGGATGTGAGATTTGGACTGTGAAGAAGGCTGCGTGCCAAAGAATTGATGCTTTTGTACTGTGGTGTTGGAGAAGACTCTTGAGAGTCCCTTGAACTGCAAGGAGATCCAACCAGTCCATTCTGAAGGAGATTAGCCCTGGGATTTCTTTGGAAGGAATGATGCCAAAGCTGAAACTCCAGTACTTTGGCCACCTCATGCCAATAGTTGACTCATTGGAAAAGATTCTGATGCTGGGAAGGATTGGGAGCAGGAGGAGAAGGGAACGACAGAGGAAGAGATGGCTGGATGGCATCACAGACTCGATGAACGTGAGTCTGAGTGAACTCCGGGAGATGGTGATGGACAGGGAGGCCTGGAGTGCTGCGATTCATGGGGTCACAAAGAACCGGACACGACTGAGCAACTGAACTGAACTGAGCTATTGATCATTATTATTGATGCATTAAATATTCCTTTTAAAAACTTCGGATACATAGTAACCCAAGACTGTGGTTATTTTTTATTTTTTCCTATCTAACTTGTAACGATTAGAGCTTGAGCTCTGGAGTCAGCCTGCCAGTATTTGCTCATTGAAATAGTCATTGTAGCTTTAGAGCTTTGGGCAAATTATTCAATTTCCCCATGCCTGTATTTCTTCATGTGTAAAATGAAGATAAAATTGTGTACCACCCAATATGGTTGTTAGGCATTCTGAATGAGATAATACATTAATAGCACTCACCATTGCATCTGGAACATAATGAGAATAAATATTAACCATTTGTACATGTAACTTTTAAATGACTCTAATTTCAACTTTTCCGTATTTTTTATGGTCCTAGAATTTTTTCAGTGAGAACTGTCTTTTGAAATTATAACAACTGGTTTCTAAAGCTGTTTAAAGCTGTAGAACTACCCTCTTTTTTAATGCAATTCTATTCATAATTCAATGGAGAAGGAAATGGCAACCCACTCTAGTATTCTTGCCTGAGAAATCTCATGGACAGAGGAACCTGGCGAGCTACAGTCCCTGGGGTCTTAAGAGTCATATAAGTCTGAGCGACTAAACCACCACCACCATTTATAATTCAAAAATCTAACAGGTAAGGGGAAATAGGGTAAATGGAGAGACTAGAATGTGACTCAGAAGTGCTCCCCTGATTGAACAGAGACATTTTCAGGGGAGCAGCGGAGCCAAGGCATGCTCACTGGAGCCACACAGCCTGGCCTGGAACAGCTTAGAGGGTGGGAAGGTGGGTTCCATAGGCATATAGAAAGACCATAGCACAGATTGGGTGCTTCACTTAAACCCTCAACCTGTCTTAGCTACTTGCTAATGTTTTGGTTCAAGAACCATAGTGTCAAATAGAAGAAAGAACAGTGGGGAAATGCAGCAACAGGTGTCACCAGGAATATCAAAGCATACCATTTCAGTGAAGAAGGAGAAATCCCTCACCCACCACTGCTGCAAACACTTGTCCTGGAGGTCCCAGAATTCAGATCCCTCTGCACCTGATTCACCCGGGCCTCTGGCAATGAACAACCGTGAGCAGAGGTGCCTGTGGTTGGTATTTATCATAGAATTCTTTGCATCATGATGCCCAAGAAGCATGTCTGAAAATCTCTGGTCTTCCTTGGGCACTGTTCTCTGAGACAGTCATAGATCAGTTTGTGCAACTATCTGCCTCACCTGGGGACAATGGTCCCAACAGCCTATATACATGTCTCCTCTTCTGGGCCCCAGCAGGGGAGGGGCTGACCAGCACTGGTCTTCTTCTGCTTTAGCTTCTCAGCTCTTGAGGAAGGTCTGTGTCCAAGGCCTAATGTCACCAAGAATTCCAAACACATTTAATGGGTGGACTTACTTGAGTTAAAAGAGACCAAGCTCAGGGATTAATCTGCTTCTGGAAGAAAAGTAACCCCCCACCGTTTCTCACAGCCCACATCTTTCATCCTCCCTTTGGGCATCTCCTCCTACAAATTTCTGAATCACAGAGAGTTGTCAGGAGATTTTGAGGAAATAGCAGAAATTAAGCTCCCAACTTACCTTTTGAGTTTAGCTCAAAGAAACAACCCAACCAAAGTCAAGACAACTTAAGAATTCCAGTTCTTCATGGGCCAGCATTTTTCTCCTTCATAAAACATTTTGATGTTTGTGGAAACTGGAAGATGTTAGGGCCTATAATTTGTAAAACACCGGTGTTGTTTAAACATGTCCAGTGAGGAGGGAGAGAATGACTTTTCCAGTATTTTTCAGGAAGTGCCATAACATTGGCAGCTTTCAGAACCTGACAAATAAAGCTTAATTTATTAAATCATATATTTATGTTTCAGGCACTCATGAATTAAGAAAAGTTAAAAAAAATTAATTTTCCCTTTGAAATCAAGTAGCTAAAATGCACTCAATGGAAGACTTGAAAAAGAAAGTTGAATAAATATTCCAGAAACTAAAATAAAAGAGCAAAAGGAGTAAAACATTTTTTTAAGTCAAAGTAAGCGTCTAGAATTAGACAAAGAAAATTTGCAGATACTGAGAATAGACAAAAAGACAGAGAAAACTAGCAAAAAATATAATGCAAGAGTGCTTCTGAAAAATGTCAGGGTTGATTACTCAGCATAAATGAATAAAGATTTAGATAAATATATGCTACTGTAAAAATTCAGAATACCAAGAAGAAATAAAAATAAATAGTAATTTCAGAAAGCTTTCAAAGGGCTTCTGTTGAATGCCATTGTAATCAAAATTATGGTGATCTTCCTAACAATATATGCTTAAAAAAGTGGTTTAGTAAGAACTGGCATACTCTAAAGTAATATTCAGCTACAACTTTAATATTTAGCAAATCTACCAATAAAATGTAAGATTCTAAAAAGTTACATCCCATGCTGTCTTCGGAAACTTCTCCAGGGAATACATAAGCAAAATAAGGGTCTTAGCACCATAAAAAAGTTAGGATTGGAAAAGCACAGGAGGCAACACAGCAGAGGAGCAAAGATGCTCTCAGAACAAGGGCTGGGCATTCAGGGTTTCTAAACTACTTGAAAGAGACTGCTCCCAGGGAGGATGCAGAGGAGCAGAAAAAAATACATCCTGCAAGACAGTGACCTGCTCAGAATGGGAAATAGGATTGAAGCCTCAGGGTCAAAGGCCTGTGGGAAAATCTATTTGGCTGAATATCTGACTTGCTTCTGAAGTAGGATTAAGGGGCTTTGGATAGATGCAATGAAAGAGACAGGAAAAAAAGTAGGTATATTAAAGCAAATAATTCAAAAGGAATTATCTTTAAATGCAACATATATTTATTCAGAAACAGAATTATTACCCTAAGGTGACAATTCTCAAACTTTTGATCTCTAGACCGTTTTACAAATTCTTGAAGACACCAAAGGGCTTAGGTGTATGTGGGTTATTTCTACCAATATTTATCAGGTTAGGAATTGAAACTGAGAAATGTTCAAATAGTCACATATTAAATAATTTTAAAGCTACAAGAAATGTTTGCATGTTAAGTGATGTGTTTTATGAAAAATTATGTTTCCAAAACAATGACAAAAGAATTAGTGAGAAGAGGTGCAGTGTCTCTCACTTTGCGAACCTCTTTAACATCCAGTCTAGTGGAGACAGCTGAAGTCCTACATTGCTTATGCACTCAGTCTGCTGTGCTGCCATGCATCATCCAGCTTCTGGACAGTCCCACCATACAAAAATCTTTAAGAATTATTATCAAAATAGTATTGACCTCATGGATCCTTTGGAAAGATTTCCAGATGACACTTTGAAAGACACTGCTCTCAAGTAACATTTGATTTCTTTAATGAATGTCATTTATATAATTGTAATTTTTTGTATTATTATAATCAAAATAACCATACAGTTATACTGGGAAGATGGATGTGAGTGAAGGAGGCTATCGCTAGGCATTAAATCCTCAACAAGAATAAGAAATCAATAGATAATGTGTAATATCGATGAGTTGTCAATAATAGTAGAAGCATGTTACAGAAAATGAAGGAGGTAAATATCAGAAGCAGCACCTACCACACCAGCCCACACTGGTCAGAATGGCCAGCATTAAAAGACTTGCAAATAACAAATGCTGGAGAGGGTGGCAGGGAAAGGGAACCCTCCTACACTGTTCATGGGAACATAAACTGGTGCAAGTATGTTAATCCCTCAGTTGTGTCCAACTCTTTGCGACCCCATGAACAGTAGCCTGCCAGGTGCCTCTGTCCATGGAATTCTCCAGGCAAGAATACTGGAATGGGTTGCTATGCTCTTCTCCAGGGGGATCTTCCTGAACCAGGGATCAAACCAGTGTCTGTTGCATTGCAGGCAGATTCTTTACCATCTGAGCCACGAGGTGAGCCTGGTGCAGCCACTATGGAAAACAGTATGGAGATTTCTCAGAAGACTAAAATAGAGTTACCATACATATGATCTAACAATCCTAGTATGGATTTCTGGGCATATACCCAGAAAAAAAACTATAATTCAAAAAGATACACACACTCCAATATTCATCCCAGCACTATTGACAATAGCCTAAGCATTTGGAAACAACTGATGTCCATTGACAGATGAATGAATAAAGATGTGGTACGCATATACAATGGGATACTACTCAACCAGAAAAAAATGAAATAATGCCATTTGTAGCAACACAGATGGACCTAAGGGCTTCCCAGTTTGCACCAGTGGTGAACAACCCACCTGTCAATGCAGGAGATGTAGGAACTGTGGTTCCATCCCTGGCTCAGGAGGATACCTGGAAGAGGGCATGGCAACCAACCCCAGTATACTTGCCTGGAGAGCCCCATGAACGGAGGAACCTGGAGGGCTACCATCCATGAGGTTGCAAAGGTTAGACGTAACTGAAATGACTGAGCACACAAACACACACTCGGAACCAGAGATGATCATAGTAAGTGAACTAAGTGAGAAAGGGAAAGACAAATAGGATATGATACCCTTTATATGTAGAATCTAACATAGGACACAAGTGAACTTCTCTACAAAATAGAAATAACAGACCCAGAGACATAGAAAACAAACTTGTAGTTGTTAAGGATGAGGGACATTGGGGATGGATGGATTGGGAGTTTGAGGTTAGTGGACACAAACTATTATATACAGAATAGATAAACAACAAGACCCTACCATATAGCACAAGGAACTATGTTCAACATTCTCTAAGAAACCACAACGGTAAAAACGATCAAAAAGAATATATATATATATATGTATATGTATGTATATATGTATATGTATATGTATAACTGAATCACTTTGCTGTGCAGCAGAAATTAACACATTGTAAATCAGTTATACTTTAATAAAATAAAAATTTTTAGTATTTTAAATTTGAATAAAATAAGAAGCAGGACCTACCGTATTTAAAAGTGATTGCCTTTCAGATCAGTTCAGTCACTCAGTCACGTCTGACTCTTTGCGACCCCATGGACTGCAGCACACCAGGCCTCCCTGTCCATCACCAACTCCTGGAGCCTGCTCAAACTCATGCCCATTGAGTCAGTGATGCCATATAACCATCTCATCCTCTGTTGTCCCCTTCTTCTCCTGCCTTCAATCTTTCCCAATATCACAGTCTTTTCAAATGAGTCAGTTCTTCCCATAAGGTGGCCAAAGTATTGGAGTTTCATCTTCAGCATCAGTTCTTCCAATGAATATTCAGGACTGATTTCCTTTAGGATAGGCTGGTTGGATCTCTTTTCACTCCAAGGGACTCTAAACGTCTTCTCCAATACCACAGTTCAAAAGCATCAATATTTTGGCGGTCAGTTTTCCTTATAGTCCAACTCTTGCTTCTATACAAGACTACTGGAAAAACTGTATGTTTGACTAGATGGACCTTTGTGGGCAAAGTAATGTCTCTGCTTTTTAATATGCTATCTAGGTTGGTCATAGCTTTTCTTCCAAGGAGTAGGTGTATTTTAATTTCATGGCTGAGGTCACCATCTGCAGTGATTTTGAAGCCCAAAAAATAAAGTTTCTCACTATTTCCAATGTTTCCCCATCTATTTACCATGAAGTGATGAGACTGGATCCCATAATCTTAGTTTTCTGAATGTTGAGTTTTAAGCCAACTTTTTCACTCTCCTCTTTTACTTTCATTAAGAGGCTCTTTAGTTCTTCCCTTTCTGCCATAAGGGTGGTGTCATCTGCATATCTGAGGTTATTGATATTTCTCCCGGCAACCTTGATTTCAGCTTGTGCTTCTTCCAGCCCAGTGTTTCTCATGATGTACTCTGCATATAAGTTAAATAAGCAGGGTGACAATACACAGCCTTGATGTACTTCTTTCCCAACTTGGAACCAGTCTGTTGTTCCATGTCCAGTTCTAACTGTTGCTTCCTGCATACAGATTTCTCAAGAGGCAGGTCAGGTGGTCTGATATTCCCATCTCTCTCAGAATTTTCCACAGTTTATTGTGATCCACACAGTCAAAGGCTTTGACATAGTCAATAAAGCAGAAATAGATGTTTTTCTGGAACTCTCTTGCTTTTTTGATGTTCCAGTGAATGTTGGCAATTTTATCTTTGTTTCCTCTGCATTTTCTAAATCCAGCTTAACCATCTGAAAGTTCATGGTTCACACACTGCTGAAGCATGGCTCAGAGAATTTTGAGCATTACTTTACTAGCCTGTGAGATTACTGCAATTGTGTGGCAGTTTGAGCATTCTTTGGCATTGCCTTTCTTTGGGATTGGAATGAAAACTGACCTTTTTCAGTCCTGTGGCCACTGCTGAGTTTTCCAAATTTGCTGACATATTGAGTGCAGCACTTTCACAGCATCATTTTTCAGGATTTTCAATAGCTTAACGGGAATTGCATCACCTCCACTAGCTTTGTTCCTAGTGATGCTTCTTAAGGCCCACTTGACTTCGCATTCCAGGATGTCTGGTTCTAGGCGAGTGATCATACCATTGTGATTATCTGGTCGTGAAGATCTTTTTTGTACAGTTCTTCTGTGTATTCTTGCCACCTCTTCTTAATATCTTCTGCCTCTGTTAGGTCCATACCATTCCCTTCCTTTATTGTGCCCATCTTTGCATGAAATCTTCCCTTGATATCTCTAGTTTCTTGAAGAGATCTCTAGTCTTTCCCATTCTGTTGTTTTCCTCTATTTCTTTGCACTGATCACTGAGGAAGACTTTCTTATCTCTCCTTGCTATTCTTTGGAACTCTGCATTCATATCGGTATATCTTTCCTTTTCTCCCTTGCTTCTCACTTCTCTTCTTTCCACAGCTATTTGTAAGACCTCCTCAGAGAGCCATTTTGTTTTTGCATTTCTTTTTCTTGGGGATGGTCTTGATCCCTGTCTCCTGTACAATGTCATGAACCTCCATCTGTAGTTCTTCAGGCACTCTGTCTATCAGATCTAATCCTTTGAATCTATTTCTCATTTCCACTGCATAATTGTAAGGGATTTACATCATACCTGAATGGTCTAGTGGTTTTCCCCACTTTCTTCAATTAAATCTGAATTTGGCAGTAAGGAGCCAAAGTAAAAACAACACCCAGTTGTGGATGTGACTGGAGATAGAAGCAAAGTCTGATGCTGTAAAGAGCAATGCTCTTTAGGAACCTGGAATTTTAGGTCCATGAATCAAGGCAAATTGGAAGTGGTCAAATGAAATGGTAAAAGTGAACATTGACATTTTAGAAATCAGTGAACTAAAATGGACTGGGATGGGTGAATTTAACTCAGATGACCATTATATCTACTACTGCAGGCAGGAATCCCTTAGAAGAAATGGAGTAGCCCTCATAGTCAACAAAAGAGTCCAAAATGCAGTATTTGGATGCAATCTCAAAAACGACAGAATGATCTCTGTTCGTTTCCAAGGCAAACCATTCAATATCACAGTAATCCAAGTCTGTGCCCCAACCAGTAATGCTGAAGAATCTGAGGTTGAATGGTTCTGTGGAGACCTACAAGACCTTTTAGAACTAACACCCCCAAAAAATGTCCTCTTCCTTTAGGGAATTGGAATGCAAAAGTAGAAAGTCAAGAAACACCTGGAGTAATAGGCAAATTTAGCCTTGGAGTACAGAATGAAGCAGGGCAAAGGCTAATAGAGTTTTGCCAAGAGAACACTCTGGTCTAGCAAATACCCTCTTCCAACATCTCAAGAGAAGACTCTCCACATGGAAATCACCAGATGGTCAACACTGAAATCAGACTGATTATATTGTTTGCAGCCAAATATGGAGAAGCTCTATATAATCAGCAAAGACAAGACCAGGAGCTGACTGTGGCTCAGATCATGAGCTCCTTATTACCAAATTCAGACTTAAATTGAAGAAAGTATGGAAAACCACTAGACGTGATTTCCTTTAGATAAAGATAAAGAAGGTTGCAGTAATGTAGATCGAGAGATTGCCATGAGATGAAATTCTATGTGGTCCTTATAATGAACTTCCCTATAGGTTCATGGAAATAAATCTCAAGAAATGTGTCAAGTTTCGATCGTTCAGTAGGTCTGAGTGGGGCGTGAAATTCTGGATAACTAATAAGCTTCCAGGTGATGCCAATAAAATTTCATTCTCTCTATAGCATGAGTCAATAAGGACATCTAACTTAATGGGGTGGTTAAGGAGATCCTAACTCAGATCTTTAAGATATCCTGAAGCCAGCAGAGAGAAATGCTGACTTAGGTACTAAACTGTCCCTTAGAATTCTTCCATACTGTTTAAACTCTGAAAAATTATTTCCAAACTTTTTTCAAGGAACAGTATCTAACTAAAAGTTACAAAGAAATAAATGGGGAAACTGGTATTATTTTCTTTAACAAATATATTCCAGTAACACAAGATGTTAACATTAGGGGAAATTGGGTGAGGGGCACATATAAACTTCCATAAGCCTAACAGTATTGAAAAATTAGAAAGTTTATCTTAAGAGACTTCCCTGGCAGCCCAGTAGCTATGACCCTGTACTCCCAATGCAGGGGGCCCAGGTTCTATCCCTAGTCAAGGAACTAGATCCCACAAGCTGTAACTAAAACCAAGAGCATCCAAATAAATATTTTTTAAGTTTATCAAAATATTAAATAAAAGAGTGAATAACAAGGGATAAAAGCTGAAATACTTTGCTTAGACTCAAGAGAAAAGTTAAAGAAGGGAAACACAGATCCTTCCTGGTCTCTGTCCCCTGGGATTCTGCAAAATTCTTGGCCTCTAAAGAAGAAAGCCTGGAAATCAAATCTAACATTATATTCCAAGGGAGAGAAAGACGTGCGACCCAAAGAATATAATGAGGCTTATACATTTGCATAAAATAAGGATCAAAAGGTGAGATTTCCTTCTGTTTCCTGTTTGCTGTTTACCAACTATAGATTTTATTTAGGTATGCCTACTTTTTGTTCTAAATCAGAGAGGTTTTCTTTACCATGACTACAAAGATAGACTCCAAATTTTACCTAAATAGTTCTCATGTGAGACTGACCTATGCGTGGTCACACTAAGAAGACCACAGGACAGGCGAGCCATTTACCTGAGGAAAGAAGTCAGGATAAAGATGAAGCCCTGTCTTCTTGGTTGAAATCCCTGTTTCCTGTGATCTTATAAGAGTCTTTCCATGGAAGTTGTATTGGTTAGATTTTTGATTAATTAGGTTAAAGGACTTAGCTAAGTGAACAAATTATAGTTGAATATTTGCTTCGATTCCCTGTATTCTTATCTTGATTGAGAAATCCTAACATTTAGGCTTGAATCAGAAGCTGTCCAAGACTCCTTCTTTGGCATACTTCCAAAAAATATGTTTATTTTTCTACCTGGTATCTCTCCAGTGAAGTTACTGTTGATGATGTTGACATTCACCTGTCACTTTTAAAGATACGTTTAAAAACCAGTGTTTCCCATCATCATTTGGCACCCTTTAAATTATTCATAAGCTTGGAGTGATGGACTTTGCCTCCAAGAGATATAAAGTTCATGAATAACACTGGTGTTTAATGTAGGTGATGAAAGTGCCAGTGTCCAACTCTTTGCAACCCCATGAACTGTAGCCCACCAGTCTCAGGCTCCTCTGTCCATGGAATTCTCCAGGCAAGAATACTGGAGTGGGTTGACATCCCCATCTCCAGGGGATCTTCCCAACCCAGGGATCAAACCCGGGTCTCCTGCATTGCAGGCAAATTCTTTACCGCCTGAGCCACCAGGAAAACCCCAATGCAGGGCTTCTTGTCCATTTTGCAGGAGAGAGAAAAGAAATGACACTTGGGACAAAAACTGTGTTAGTTCTTAGCCTTCGTGCTCAATGGCTCACTCTGCTGGTTACCTAGGCCCCAATTGTGGAATCTGCCAGTGTCTGCCTTTCTGTACTCTCTGAGTTTGGGATCAGTTCAGTTCGCTTCAGTTCAGTCACTCAGTCGTGTCCGACTCTTTGTGACCCCATGAATTGCAGCACACCAGGCCTCCCTGTCCATCACCAACTCCCGGAGTTCACCCAAACCCATGTTCATTGAGTTGGTGATGCCATCCAACCGTTTCATCCTCTGTCCTCCCCTTCTCCTCCTGCCCACAATCCCTCCCAGCATCAGAGTCTTTTCCAATGAGTCAACTCTTTGCATGAAGTGGTCAAAGTATTGGAATTTCAGCTTTAGCATCAGTCCTTGCAATGAACACCCAGGACTGATCTCTGTTAGGATGAACTGGTTGGATCTCCTTGCAGTCCAAGGGACTCTCAAGAGTCTTCTCCAATACCACAGTTCAAAAGCATCAATTCTTTGGCATTCTGCTTTCTTCACAGTCCGACTCTTACATCCATACATGACCAATGGAAAAACCATAGCCTTGACTAGATGGACCTTTGCTGGCAAAGTAATGTCTCTGCTTTTCAATATGTTATTTAGGTTGGTCATAACTTTCCTCCCAAGGAGTAAGTGTCTTTTAATTTCATGGCTGCAATCACCATCTGCAGTGATTTTGGAGCCCCCAGAAATGAAGTCTGACACTGTTTCCACTGTTTTCCCATCTCTTTCCCATGAAGTGATAGGACCAGATGCCATGATCTTAGTTTTCTGAATGTTGAGCTTTAAGTTTGGGATAGTGCTTCTCAACTTTGCTACTACCAAGTCAATCTGTCTGCTCCTAATATGGGCTCTCTGGTCCCAATTCCTTTCCATGACCTTAAAGTCAGGAAATCTAGAAGGGACAGTCAGCCCAGCCATGCCAGGTACAAAAGCCGAGCACAGTGTATGTTTTCTTCATTCAGGGCTCAACTTCGTTAATATCAAGTGAATTACAGGTTGAGACCATGTGGAAAGCAAAACTCAAATTGAGTTTAACCAAGGAAAAGCATAGTATCAAAAATTGTGTATGTAGAACAGTGCAGAAAAGGGACTTGCTGGGGGAGGGTGATAAATTTGTTTTCAATAACAGGCTCTGTCTTTGAGGCTTGATGCTCTATGATAAATCTCTCCTCAGCCCTGCCAGGGTAATTGGGCTAGAGGGCTCTCATGTTAACAGGTTTTCTTTGCTCTTCCACTAATAACTAGCTCTGTTGTGATAATCCTTATTATGCTCATTATTTACAAAAATGCCATAGGACATGGGATATTCCCCACAGAAAAGCATTGTAGGGGACTGCCGGGGAAATGAACAGAATCAGGGTGAGACACCTTTTCTTAGGAGAATCAACTTTCAGAGAGCACACAGGACTCCTGGAGCCCTGTTGGAGGTGTGGGGGTGTGAGGAGGGTCGGAAAGACTCTTTCATAGAACATTCGTACTTTCTGATTTCTTTCCCCTCTTCTTACTTACCAAGATTTTTTTATCTATTTTATAACCAGGTTCACGTTAAAAACGTGAGAACCAATGTTTCATAGGTCAAGTAACACTGCCTTGTAGTGGGATTCGTTTTCTTTTAACTTAATTTGCGAGATAGTTTGCAATCTTGACATACCAGACATCCTGCATTGCCATGGATTTCTTTATGCAACTAACCCATGTTGTCAAGGCAACCTACTTCACTGCTTTCTTCCCTCTAGAAAATCATTTCCAGTGTTGAAAACCCAAAATCTCAATCATCTCTTGCAATACACAGGATCAAATACGTCCCTGAATGCACAAAGCTATTTATTTTTTTCACAAGATATTTCATCGTTACAGTGAAAGAATTTTACTTGAGGAAATGTGTATATTAAAGCATTAACGTTAATCTCATAGCATTTGTGTCCTATCTCTGCATTCCCAGGAGACACGAGGTTGTTTACTAAAGGCAGTCACATTTTTGGAGCCTTGGTAACAGGTAATATTTAGACTAATTTCTATGTAAATTAATCCAATCAACAGCTTTTTCATGGTTTGTGAAATCAAATCACGTAAAAGACAAAGTATTTCCTGGGGCTAATGGGACCCACCTGTTGTATATTTATTTCCTCCTTTTTAAGAGGCAAGGCTCAGTTCTGAGAGTCCTTTCCTTGTAAATGGGAAAATTCCATGATTCCCTGAGAAGCAATGACAGCATCGTGCTTGAATTCAGATACTGACATCCAGAGGGAAAGTGTCTTCCCAGAGATTTGGATTTCTGAGTGTTTGGTCAAAAGAAAAATCCCACTGAAAGAAGAGCAGAGGTCATTTTACTCTTTCTACTAGCTCCTTATTAACAAGAAAACTGAGATAAGATTCTTACTGAGATGTAAAGATATGAAGACTTAATTTTTTAATTTATTTTATTGAAATATAGTTGATTTAAAAATGATATGTTAGTTTCAGGTGTCAGCAAATCGATGCAGTTATTCATGAATATACATTCTTTTCCACATTCTCTTCCATTATGGTTTATCATAAGTTACTGAATGTGCTTAGTTGTTCAGTCATATCCGACTGTTTGTGATCCCATGGGCTCTTGCCCACCAAGCTCCTCTGTCCATGGAAATTCTCCAGGCAAAAATACTGCAGTGGGTTGCCATGCCTTCCTCCAAGGTTATTGAATACAGTTTCCTATACTATACAGTAGGACCTTTTTGTTTATCAAATCTGAATAATAGTTTGCATCTCCTTACCCCAAACTTCCAATCCAGTCCTTCCCCACTTCCCTCCCCTTTGGCAACCATGAGATTGTTCTCTATGTCTGAGTGTGTTTCTGCTTTATAAATAAGTTCATCTGTTTCATATTTTAGATTTCACATATAAATAATATCATAGGGTCTTTATCTTTCTCTTTCTGACTTACTTCACTTAGTATAATAATCTCCAGGTCCATCCATGTTGCTGCAAATGGCATTATTTCATTCTTTTATGGCTGAGTAGTAGTCCATTATATATATGTACTGCATTTGAAGACTTTGTTTTTAATGTAATCATGGCAATACAATTCACAGGCTACCTTTAATCACGTAAATAATTGGAAGTAATTCTTAGTCACTTATCCAATACTGCTGGTGTGGGTTTCCAATTAGTTTTTCAAATATTCATAAGATTTTCCATCCCTTACGTTTTTGCTCAAAAGTTCACCACATCAAAGTGAGCCATATTTCTTTTCACAATTTCCAAAGCTTTGAGACACAAATATGGCTGAAATGAAGTTTCTGCATGGGCCTTACTGGCTCAGAGCAGTTTCATGCTGCACAGTTATTAGATAAAGCACACTTCAGCTCTTTTGAACTGTTATTCTTATTTCAATCGAGTTTTATCTACATAAAATAGAGCTAATTATCATATCCACAATTGCAGTATTGGTGTTATTTCCTTCCCATTGTTATGATGTGACAGGTCAGGTCACTCAATCTACAGAGCCTTTCAGGGCACTCCACTCAGTCCTCTTGCAGCCTTCCGTGATTATTAGCACTCCATCACAATGCATAAAGAATTTGAGCCTGCTCTTAGAAATACATTCCAAAACATAAGATGAAAGGTTAAGGAAGTTGTAAGAAAAGAAAGTGAATGAAGAGTAATAATAGAGCAAACATAAGGAAAATTCATACCACAGTCTGTATGCTGCTTATACAGGGAGAGCTGTGTGCTTCCAACATTATAGCAGCCAAAGCAAAGAGAGAAATGTGGTCAATTAAATAAGTCATAGTATGCACATAGAAATATTTCAGCCAGTACAGATTACAGGTCACCGAAGTCTGAGGGAAATTGTCCTCCTGGATTACTGTTAATTTGGTAGAGTCTAGATCATCTACAGTAATGAGACATTAAGATGTATTAAGATAGTGGCCTCTATAATCAGAGTTTGCTGGTTGCTGACTGTGGGCATGCTTTGTTATACACCTAACCTCCAGTAACCCTCCCAAGAAACATGAAATATGTGTTCTTATAATAGAGTCACAAGTGACCTCATAAACTGAGGTCAATGGAGGTTAAATAAACTGTTTAAGGTCTCAGTTTTTACATGGTGGCCTTGGGATTCAGACTTAAATCAATGTTATGCTCACTTGTATGATTTTAGGTAGCCCACACTACCTCTGTCATTCAGAGGAGTGATTGTGTTTGCTGGATGGTTATGAAATGCTTCCAATAAGAAGAGGCAGCTAAAACTGGTGATGAATGATGACTAGACATCTCCAGTGAGATCTAGAGAGGTGAGGGCATTCTAAGTAAGAAAACAGTGCATTTAAATGCACAGAATATGAATAATTCACAAATTGAAAGCAGCTGGCTTTTCCAGAGAGAAGGATGACCATAGGCAAGTTTCTTAATCTCCCATCCCCACCTACAATGAAAGTAATAATAAGCTATCCATCACAGAACAGTTGTGAGAATTAACAATATAAAGCTATTAATATTAATATTCTTGTTAAGACAGATAATAGATGAGGTTAAATAGAAAGCAAGTGCCAGGTAATATAGGATGCTTTGCTAAAGGATTTCAACTTTATCCAGAAGGAAATGAAAAGACATTTTAGGATATTAAACAAGGAATTAAGATACTTGCATTTTTGCAAGATTGTGCTGCAGCAATATGTGGAACATGAATTGCTCATGTGAGTGAGCAAGCACAATAAAACATGCACGCTAAGAAACAAAATGATTCAGAACAGCACTAGCTGAGAGCACAGAGAGGAAGTCATATGGTAGGGTTTGGTTCCAGAACTACTACAAGGGCTGAAGATGAAGGATGAGGTGTAGGAAATGGCCGTCAGCTTTCCGCCTTGGGTGACTGGTTATTCACTGGAGAAGAATATACATGCAGGTAAACAAATCTGGGGACATAACATAAGAGCTCCAGGCAGGACGCATGAGTTTGAGATGCCTGTGCTTAGTCAAGAGTAGGAGGTAATTCTGAGAGAGTTTGAGTCTGGATGCAGAAAGGTGCAGGAAGCAGTCATCATGACTTCTCTGGCAGTGGAAGCCTCAGACCCAGATGAGGGAGATCCAGATCAGTGAAGAGGGAGAAAGTATGACAAGAATATGGATGAAAGTGGAGCCCTGGGGACCAAGAGGAAGGAGGAGGTGGAGACAAGGAGCCAGCAGAGAAACAAACAGCAGCAGCCAGAAGGAAGCACAAGACCAGGGGAGAGGCATCAGACTTTGAAACAAAAGTTTTAAAAGGAACTACAGACTTGTAGAATGGACTTGTGAACACAGGAGAGGAAAGAGGGGGACCAACTGAGAGAGTAGCATTGACATGCACACTACCTTGTGTAAGATAGGTAGCTAGTGGGAAGCAGCTGTATAATACAGGGAGCTAGACTTGGTGCTCTGTGATGACCTAAATGGGTGGGGTGCTCAAGAGGGAGGTGATATATGCACAGTTATAAATGATACACATTGCTGTACAGCAGAATCTAAAACAATATTGTAAAGCAGTTATCCTCCAATTAAAAAATAAAATAGTTCACTACTAAGGACCTACCATATAGTACAGGGAAATGTATTCAATATTCTGTAGTAACCTCTATGGGAAAAGAATGTGAAAAGTGGTGGTTGTTCTTCAGTTGCTAAGTCATGTCCAATTTATTGTGACCCTGTGGACTGCAGCACATCAGGCTTCTCTGATCTCCGCTATCTCCCAGAGTTTGCTCAAATTCATGTCCATTGAGTCAGTGAAGCTATCTAGCCATTTCACTTTGTGCCACCCCCTTCTCCTCCTGCCCTCAATCTTTCTCAGCATCAGAGTCTTTTTGAAAAAGTCAGCTCTTCACATTAGGTGGCCAACATATGGGAGCCTCAGCTTTGGCATCAGTCTTTACAATGAATATTCAGGATTGAATTCCTTTAGGATTGACTGGTTTGATCTTGCTGTCCAAGGGACTCTCAAGGGTCTCCTTCAGCACCACAGTTCAAAAGCACTGGTTCTTTGGTTCTCAGCCTTCTTTATGGTCCCACTCTCACATCCATACATGACTACTGGAAAAACCATAGCCTTGACTATATAGACTTTTTTCAGCAAAGTGAGTCTCTGCTTTTTAATACATTGTCAAGGTTCATCATAGCTTTTCTTCCAAGGAGCAAGTATCTTTTAATTTTGTGGCTGCAGTCACTATCCATGTGATTTTGGAGCCCAAGACAATAAAATCTGTCACTGTTTACACTTTTCCTCCATCTATCTGTGCTGAAGTGATGAGACTGGATGCCGTGATCTTAGTTTTTTAAATGTTGAGTTTTGGGGGGGTTTTGAGTTTTGAGTTTTAAGTAAGCTTTTTCACTCTCCTCTTTCACCCTCATTGAGAGCTTCTTCAGATCCTCTTCACTTTCTGCCATTAGAGTAATACCATCTACATGTCTCAGATTGTTGATATTTCTCCTGGCAATCTCGATTCCAGGTTATGCTTCATCCAGCCCAAGAAAATAAAGTCTGTTACTGTTTCAGATGTTTGCCTACCTATTTGCCATGAAGTGATGGAACCAGATGCCATGATCTTAGTTTTCTGAATGTTGAGCTTTAAGCCAACTTCGTCACTCTCCTCTTTCACCTTCATCAAGAGAGTCTTTAGTTCTTCTTCCCTTTCTGCCATAAGGGTGGTGTCATCTGCATATCCGAGGTTATTGATACCTCCCGGCAATCTTGATTCCAGCTTGGGTTCATCCAGCCCAGCGTTTCTCATGATGTACTCTGCATATAAATTAAATAAGCAGTGTGACGATATACAGCCTTGGCATACTCCTTTCCCTATTTGGAATGACTCAGTTATTCCATGTCCAGTTTTAACTGTTGCTTCTTGACCCACATACAGGTTTCTCAGGAAACAGGTGTATGTGTGTGTATATATATATATCAGTGATTCACCTTGCTGTACACCTGAAATTAATATAACATTGTAAGTCAACTATACTCCAATAAAAAAATTTTTTTAAGGAAAAGAAAAGAAACTGGAAGAGAATTGACCTCTTCACAATATTGAGATACACATGGCAGATGAGATTATGAAAGATTCTATTTCTGATTTACTTTCCTGAATTTTATACATTTTCTATAATGAATATGCAGATAATATAAATAATAAACTACTGTAAAATAAAATCTGAGATGTAAAAGCAGGTTTTCATATTGAATGGAAAAGGTATACAAAGAGAGAAGTTAAAAAGAAAGAAAAAGATATAATCAAAGGGTGAAGGGTCTTGGAATGTCTGAAGGGACATTTTATCCATTTAAATAAGAGGACAGGAAGTAAGAAGGGTGTGATGCAGTTTAGTCTGAAGATAGGAAGCTAAGGAAAAACTTCTTGCCATGTGAGAACTGGCATTCTCCAAAGTAGAAATCATAGTTAATGAGACCCAACCATTGGCACCATCAGTCCATCCAGAGGGGAAATAATGAGTAGCAGGGGCTGCTAAGTCATCACCCTCCATTCTGCTCATCCTCCTTACAGCACAAGATTGGACTTTGTAAAACTCTGCTAACTGCAAACCCCAAAATCCTGTCCCACCTTATCCTTTAGAAATTTGCTTAAACTTGGCCCAAATTTCAAATCCACGGTTTTAATGCTCATCTCCCTCCTGCTTTCTGCGGTTACCTGCAGCTCATTATCTCTATTTCTATCTGCTCTGTTTATACTGGCTATTTCACTTTGGTTCATGTACACCTGATCTCAAAAATCAGCCATTTTGTAGACATTTGTCCCCAGATACACTGGGTATTTGGTGAGTTCATAGCAGGAGAGGAATTCCATCATTCTGGCCACTCCCCCACTCTCTCCATCCCTGCATCTCCTCAGACGGACAGGCAACTCTTTGCCATCTCTCTCAAAGAGAGCGGTCCAGACTGATATCCCATGTATCTTGTTTTTCCACTCCAGCTAGCCATGAAGAAATTTATTTCCAGCAAATTCCATGAAGGAAATTCTAGAATATTTTCTACCTCTCCCTGCGTATTAGCCCTCCCATGTCAGTCTGACCTATTAGCCCACCCATGTCAGTCCGACGCATGAGCCCGCCCATGTCAGTCTGATGCCCTGTATCCTCTCGCTCTGGGTTGATACTCAAAGCTGCTCATCACCTGGTCTCGCTCAGTCACCCCACCTGATGCTCACACTGAATCTTTGCAGTTTCCTCAGACAAATCCACCCCACACCCCTCTAAAGTGTCACGTAACCCCAAGTTCACCTTATTTTCTTTCCCCTTGTATCACAGTCAATTCAAGCATCAAAAGGCTTTTATGTTCCTTGATAAAACAGGTATTTAAATGAGACTATTAAACCTTCCTTCTTCCTTTTCAATGTGGATAACAGAGCTTCACTTCATTATTTTTATAAGAACAAATTATTAGAATTATATTAGATTGTCTTACCATTTAATTCACATCCCTTTGCAGGGATTCAATGATGTTAGAGAAATTGACTAGCAAATCTGCCGCACAAAAAGGTATTTACTTTCAGAATTTTAATAACTGGGAATGAAGGACATAGAAAAAGAAGCAGGACCAATCCATTTTAATTTGTTTTCCAAAAAAGGAAGTAATGACATACTATTACATAAGACTATTACATATTACATAAGGGTCTTCCTGGTAGCTCAGTTGGTAAAGAATCCACCAGCAATGCAGGAGCTGCCGCTGCTGCTAAGTCACTTCAGTCGTGTCTGACTCTGTGTGACCCCATAGACAGCAGCCCACCAGGCTCCCCCATCCCTGGGATTCTCCAGGCAAAAACACTGGAGTGGGTTGCCATTTCCTTCTCCAATACACGAAAGTGAAATGTGAAAGGGAAGTCGCTCAGTCGTGTCCGACTCTTCTCGAGACCCACGTTCAATCCTTGGATGGGGAAGACCCCTGGAGAAGGAAATGGCAGCCCATTCCAGTATTCTTGTCTGGAAAATCCCATGGACAGAGGAAGCTGGCAGGCTACAGTCCACGGGGTTGCAAAGAGTCAGACACAACTTAGTAACTAAACCACCACATTACATAAGAACTTTTGAGTAAGAGCTGTTTTCATATTCACTTCTCACTCTTAAGCTCCAGAAAGAAAAATGGAATCTGTTCTAAAGTGTGAACAATTTTCACATGTATCCTAAGAAATTCCACAGAGACTGCAGTCAGACCTAAGGGACAACTTGGCAAGGACCTGAACAAAGTATTCTGGTGTCCTTGGAACTGAAATGAGACGTTCATCTACCCAAAATCTTTGCCTGGTCAAAGCAATTTCTGTGTGAAAGAAGGAAAACTAGATGTGGGGCTAAAAGGGGAAGAGTTGCCTTTCGTATACAGAGCTTATGAGCATCTCCATAATAGGAGCAAGCATCACATGTTCTTTCCCAACCCCTTCCCAGGAGGCTACGAAGCAGCATTTGGGATTGCTCCCCATTCTAGGTTCTGCAGATGAGGAAATCTGGCCAGTTGTGGTTGCAGAGTTATCCTTTGTTTCCCAAATTTGTCAAACCCCCAGACCACAAGTTTCGGTTCCAGTCTGTAGAGATTTCATATACCTCACCCTTCCCTCATCCAGGGCTTCCTTATTTTGTAAGAAGTAGATGTGCCCAATAATATTAAACCAATTCAAAAGGGAGCAGTTTTAAAGCAAGGGATTTTAATCCAGAAAGTGCCTCAGACTTCAAGAATCAATGCAAATTACTGACTTCTTCCCAGAAAAAGGAAATACACAGCTCACATGCAATTTAAGGAATTTACACATAGGCAAACCATTTTATTGTGTTTCATTTAATAGTACATTAAAGATATTGCCTTTTTTACAAATTGGCAGACTGTAGCAACCCTGTGTTGGAAAAAAAAAAAAAAGCATTTTTCCAACAGCATTTGCTCACTTCCTGTCACTGTGTCACATTTTGGAAATTCTCATAGCTTTTCACAATTTTTCATTATTATTATATTCCTGCCATGATCAGTGATCTTTGATTTAACTATTGTGGAAAAATTAAAACTCATTGCAGGCTCAGATGATGATTAGCACTCTTAGGAATAGTATATTATCTAATTCAAATATGTGCATTGCTTCTTAGATGTAATGTTATTGCACACATAAAAGACTGCAATATAGCATGAACATGCTTTTGGTAAGCAGTAGGAAGCAGAAAAACTTGTGTGACTCCATATCGCATATTCACTTAATTGTGATGGTTTGGAACAAAATCTACAATACCTCTGAGATGTGTCTATACCCCTGGAAAGGCAAAAGAGCTCTTCTGTTTAATAAGTCTTCAGTTTTAAGATAAAATTCTTAGCAAAAGCTGAGTCTCTAAAATGCCAAAACAAATTCAAAGGTAATATATTGAGCCAATTAATTATGCTTGATGTAAAAGTACTGATAAAGCTGCTTTTAAAACATATTGTTTGAAACACTATTTGCTTTATTTGTATTATTATATCCAAAATTTGAGAGATTAAAACTTCTTTGACTGCCATATATATCTGATGTATCTCAAATTGGTATGTGACTATCTCAGACTGAAAACAACACCAATGAAAACAAAGACAGCAAAACTCAACCCAATCGCATTATATACAACATTCATACATGAAAACAAGCACTGACAATGGGCTGTCAGTAGAGTTGGGCTGGCACTCCTGTACAACAGCAATTCCGGAGAGAAGCTTCCCTCTTTCTTTGCTGCTACCCAAAAAAATGTTTTAGAACAATAGTATAGAAAACACACACTTGCACATAAATACACAGTTAAAGACAGTTGGGAAAGAAGTGCTTATGAAACAAAAGCGCATTATATCTGACTAATGGGCAGTTATACAATCCTCTGTTCCAAAAAATACAAAATATTCCACAATTATGACATTTATGTAACCTTCATAAAAGCAGTAGCCTTGTCTACCTTGTTCCCTGGCACCTAGAATAAATATCTGACACCTTGTGATGCTTCAATAATTAGCTCCTGAATGGGAAAAAAAAAAAATCTATTACTCAATAAGGCATTTAATAATTTTCCATGAGCAAATGAATTCAGTTCTCCAGGCCCGTTTCTTCATCTATGAAATGAAGGGTATTTCTGGGCAGACCGGGCGGCTCAGTGGTAAAGAATCTACCAGCCAGTGCGGGAGATGCAGGTTCGTCCCTGGGTCGGGAAGATTCCCTGGAAAAGGAAACGGTGGCCCACTCCAATATTCTTGCCAGGAAAATCCCATGGAAAGAGGAACCTGGTGCGCTATAGTCCATGGGATCACAAAAGAGTTGCATGACTCAGCAACTAAACAACAACAAGCTATACTATCTATCTCTATATAAATATATAGACACATATATACGTTTTATTGAAATATAATTGAGTTACAATATTTCTAATGTATAGCAAAGTGATTCAATTATATGTGTGTGTGTGTATATAGATGTAGATATATATATTCTTTTTCAGATTTTTTTCCCTTATAGGTTGTTACAAGATATTGAGCATGGTTCTCTGTGCTATGGTAGGTCCCTGTTGTTAATCTATTTTATTTATAAAAAAAATAATAATAATAATCTCAAATTCAAAACTAGGTCTTTTGTTGTTTCTGCTGTTGTTTTTGTTGTTCAGTCACCAAGTCGTGTCCAACTCTTTGTGACGCGATGGACTGCAGCACGCCAGCCCTCCCTGTCCCTCACCGTCTCCCAGAGTTTGCCCAAGCACATGTCCATTGCATCAGTGATGTCATCCAACCATCTCATCCTGTGTCGTCCCCTTCTCCTCCTGCCTTCAATCTTCCCAGCATCGGGGTCTTTTCCAGTGAGCCAGCTCTTCGCATCAGGGGGCCAAAGCATTGGAGTTTCAGGTTCAGCATCAGTCCTTCCAATGAATATTCAGGACTGATCTCCTTTAGGATGGACTGGTTGGATCTCCTTGCAGTCCAAGGGACTCTCAAGAGTCTTCTCTAGCACCACAGTTCAAAAGCATCAATTCTTTGGTGCTCAGCTTTTTTATAGTTCAACTCTCACATGCACACATGACTACTGAAAAGATCATGGCCTTGACTGTATGGGCCTTTGTGAGCAAAGCGATGTCTTTACTTTTTGATACACCATCTCATCTAATTTTTTGTAAGTCTTTTAATTTCCTAGTCTCTGGTTCTGCTTAGCACACAGGCAATTTCTCCTCAAGTGCAAGGCTATGACCATTTAGGCACAAGCTGGTGCCTGGCCTATGTAGACCCCTCCTGGGACCCTGTGAACAGCAGGGCAAGTTTCAGAGTCCCCAGCAAGGGCTTGAATCTGCAGGGAAGAGGCAGCGTGCCATCTTGTGAGACGGAGTCCCTCTTGTTTTCAAGTCTCAGCCCATAATTAAGTATTCCCTGGACACACAGCCCCAGATTTCCCCACTGGTTCAACATGGCTGAAGCAGGAACACACTCAAAGTGCTACCAGAACACCCCATATATTTTCATCATAATCTTCCAAAGAAACATACAACCAAGTATTGGTTAAATATTTTTAAAGTAAATTTGTAAAGCAACGCATCTATCAGTTCCTTAAGTAATTTGTATACGTCTTCAATACATGACATGTTAATCAACCCAGATGTGGGTAGGAAGTATGTATGTGTGTGTGTGGCAGGGGTCGGGGGAGGTTGTTGTTCCTCAGAAAAGTTTCAGTCTTAAAGATCATTTGGAGTGCTTATTAAGAATGCAGATTCCTAGATCTTGCCCCCAGATATGGACCCGGACAGTCTAGGAGTTGCCTTTTACCTGCTAAGTGGAGCAATTCCAGCGCACACTACCTTAGAACCACATAGTGTGTCTCCCCTCTAAAGAGACCTATCATAGAAGCATGTCTCCCTTTCTTCTTTACTTTTGTCCCAAATCACCTTCATATGTGATATTATTGCTCCCCCTAGTGGATGATTTCACTCAGCAAATTGTTTTCTGTATTACAAATCTCTTAGTAATTCGATCTCTCAAGAACTTTTTGAAACAATAGGAAATCAGGAAAAGGCTTATAAGAAAAATTGCTTCACATAACATGAGGTTCATATATATTTAGATATATTTAATATGCAACATACATACATTTTATAGAGAGAAAATTTTTATTGTGATCAAGTCAGCTAAATATGACTAACCTGTTTTTTACAAATATTTTAGAAGCCTCACATTTACTTGCCAAAATAATTTTAGATTGTTTACACCTATAAGGTAAATATTCCCACACACCAATTTCCTAATAAACTCCTTCTGGCCAAAGAATACTATGATCTGGATCTTCTTTCTGATGCCTCTCATGCTGGCTTCTGAGATCAACAGCTCTTTCAAGATCCTGAAATCTCTAGATGTATTTTGCACATTGTGGCTTCTATCCCACTGAAAAATTCTGCTTACTGATGCTACCATTACAAGAGTCACAAATTCAGCAGCCCACAGGCACCAAGCAGTGACATAAATGAGTGGAGTGGGCAGAGTAGAAAACAAAGACAGTGGAAGGTGAGTTCATTACATTTCAAGGAATTTGTAAATCATTATAATTCTATAAAGCCCACTATAGGCCTAATTAGACATCTGTGAACTGGAAGAAATTTTGTTTCATGAACCAGCTAAGCATCCCTGATTTACTTGAGGACTTAACAAATTGTTAACTGTGTATGCTTCAGTTCAGTCTCTCAGTCGTGTCCGACTCTTTGCGACTCCATGAATCGCAACACGCCAGGCCTCCCTGTCCATCACCAACTCCCGGAGTTCACTCAGACTCACATCCATCGAGTCAGTGATGCCATCCAGCCATCTCATCCTCTGTTGTCCCCTTCTCCTCCTGCCCCCAATCCCTCCCAGCATCAGAGTCTTTTCCAATGAGTCAACTCTTTGCATGAGGTAGCCAAAGTACTGGAGTTTCAGCTTTAGCATCATTCCTTCCAAAGAAATCCCAGGGCTGATCTCCTTTAGAATGGACTGGTTGGATCTCCTTGCAGTCCAAGGGACTCTCAAAAGTCTTCTCCAACACCACAGTTCAAAAGTATCAATTCTTTGACGCTCAGCTTTCTTCACAGTCCAAGTCTCACATCCATCATGACCACTGGAAAAACCATAGCCTTGACTAGATGGACCTTTGTTGGCAAAGTAATGTCTCTACTTTTCAACATGCTATGCTTATTATCTCATAATTCTAACAACAATCTTATACAAGGGATAGTTTCAGCATCCCAACTATACTAAACAGGAAACTAGGACTTAGGTGGTAGTTTCCTTATTGCAAGTCAGACAGGTAAGTTTCCCTGCCTAATCCACATGCCTGACCCCAGAGTCTGTTACTTTGCTCCAGGGCCTCTCTGAGCAGGGGACTTTCAGCCTCCCCCCCGGTCTGACCCCATGTGCTCCTCTCCCCACCCACCACCCCAGGCCCCCTGCTCCCCTAATTCTTCACAACGTCTTTTGATCCTGTGACCTCTGATTGCAATAGTGTCTTTTCATTTAGACAGTTTCTCGTCTGGAGCCGACAGCTCTCTACAACAATACTGAGCTGGCTACAACTCTTGGTAACTTATTGCTCCCATTGCAAGTGAACATGACAAGTACCTCTGTATAATATTCTTTTACAGCTGTAGTTTTAAGCAAGTGCACCTTCTACTCAAGCTTTAAGCTTATATTTAAGCTTATATTTCAGCAATAATGGGATTTTTGTTATAAGTAGAATTAGCCCTATTATAACACCTCTGTTTCTACTCAACTAGATTGTTCCAAGTACTACTGTGAACACTGTAACGTGATGGGAGCTCTCTGGGTAAAGGCCTATGGTATCAATTGGCTTCAAAATATGTGTTGTTGTTTTTTTTTGAAAAGCAAATACTGAATTAGATAGCTAGTGAGAAGCTGCTGTATAGCACGGGGAGCTGAATTCAGCGCTCTGTGCTGACCCAGAGGGGTGGGGTTGGCAGGGAAGCTCAGGAATTAGGGGGTCTATGTACACATGTTGCTGGTTCACTTCACTGTATGGCAGAAACTAATGCAACATTGTAAAGAAACTGTACCCCAAGGAAACAAACAAACAACCCAAAAAACCACTGTGTACAGAAATCACAGTGAATTACCTTTCTCAGGTAGCAGCTGGGGTATCTGTGATCCCTGAGACACAGTGGCAGCCCTGGGCCTTGTTGCTGACCAGACTGCCTCTCATGGACCACATTCCTTGGGAAAGATGTAGTTATAACCACACACTCGCATCAATGCTTCATTTTATTTGGAATATTTGTGTCCCTTTTACCATTAATAAAAACTGTTACCCAGTACAGTATTTCTTTGGGTGGCTTCAATATAACATTTTTAATTGAATTTTCATACAAAAAGGATGGAAAGATACTGGGACATACATTTCGACCTGTGACATGTTCTCAAGTCCTAACATTAAAGAATGAATCATTGTACAGTCTTCTAGGAGAGTCCAACGAGGATATGCACAGTAATTCATCTGCTTTCCCTTCTTTGTATTAATTATTAACAAAAGCAGACTATTTCTCTGAGTCACTATTCAGAAAAAATCCATTTGTACTTGGAAAATAAATGGCAGTGGGAGGATTCTACTGCCTTAGTTTTGGAAAATAACCAAATCCTAACTTATCCCTTCCTCATCCTCAAGTGATAGTATCAACATGAAAGTAAAAATAACTGAAGTCTGTGGTGAAAGTAAAAATAACTAACTGACTGTGGTGATACAAGGTCCCAGTTATTATAACTGCTTATTACATTCTTTCTCAGTGCCAGATAGCTTTCCCGCTATGTGCATTAACTCACCTAAACTTGACTGTGTAACGTAGGTACTATTCTTTCTTTTACTGAAATGTAATTGATTTACAGTGCTGTGTTAATTTCTGGTGTACAGCAGAGTGATTCAGTTATACATAATAGATATATTTTTCATATTCTTTCCCACTATGGTTTATTACAGGATATTGAACATAGTTTCCTGCAGTATACTGTAGGGCCTTGTTGTTTATCTATTTTATAGATGCAGTTTGTATCTGTTAATCCCAAACTCCTAATTTATCTCTCCCTGCCCTCCCCTTTGGTAACCATAATTTGTTCTCTATTACTGAGTCTGTTTCTGTTTTCTATGTAAATTCATTGGTATCATTTTTAGATTTCATATTTATATATGGATATTTATATCATATCCTATATTATATAGAGGATGTTTATCTTTCTCTTTCTGACTTACTTCACTCAGCATAACAATTTCTAGGTTTGCCTATGTTGCTGCAAACGGCATTATCTCATTCTCTTTATACCCCATCTTCTTTATCTGTTGCAGGATGCTTAGGTTGCTTCATATCTTGGCTACAGTAAACAGTACTGCTATGAGCCTTGAGGTGCATGAGATCTTTTCAAATTACTGTTTTCTGCAGATATATGCCCAGGACTGGGATTGCTGGATCCCACAGTAGCTCTATTTTTAGTTTTCTGAAGAAACTCAATATGTTCTCCATTGCGCCTGCTCTAGGTACCATTCTTATCACAACTTTACAGGTAAGGGAATGGAAGGGCAAAGGATTACACTAGCCCAGCCCAAGGCACACAGCTCTCAGTGGCAGAGCCCTGATTTCTAGCAGACATCTAAGTGACACCTGATGGAGTGTTCTCTCAGTGATGGAGTCAGCAGGCCTGGTATATGCTGGAATCTGTCTCAACAGAGGATACTGCTTGAGAGTCAAGCCTGAAAACTACTTCTTATAAGGATTCCCAGATCTGAATAATCTGCATTTTATTCCCTCCATGTCCAGGTAATAGCCATTGCTCAGTAGTTCTAGACACCAAAGGTGGTGCAAATGAAGCCATTTATTCTGTGTTCCTAAGTATTTCTCTTCTTTGTGGGAAAATCTATAAACCCCTTTTTAGTAAGACTGTCACTAGCATGCAGTGCCATCTTTCCTGACCTGGATGTCAATAACTGCTGCTGCTGCTGCTAAGTCACTTCAGTCATGTCCGACTCTGTGCAACCCCATAGACAGCAGCCCACTAGGCTCCTTTCTTCCTGAGATTCTCTAGGCAAGAATACTGGAGCATGTTGCCATTTCCTTCTCCAATGCATGAAAGTGAAAAGTGAAAGTGAAGTCCCTCAGTCTAGCCCAACTCTTAGCGACTCCATGGACTGCAGTCCACCAGGCTCCTCCATCCATGGGATTTTCCAGGCAAGAGTGCTGGAGTGGGGTGCCATTGCCTACTCCGATGTCAATAACTTCTTCCTCCCAACTCCAAATCAACATGGGCTCCAACTGTCCGACAATGGGAGCTATCGATCCCATAATTACATTTCAGCAGAGACTTTCCAGGTCTGGTGCCTATGGTCCAACCTCACTGTCTCTGCTTGCAAGTGCTTTGACTGCCCCTGCTGCAGTGTGAGGTCATTTCCTCTTAAATGTATATAATATGTATAATACCCCTTCAGGGAAGGATGGGCTGACAGACTGAGTTTGATATATGTACACTACTATCTATAAAATAAATAACAATGAGAAATGACTGTATACCATAGGAAACTCTGCTCTGTGGTGACCTAAATGGAAGAAAATTCAAAAAAAGAGGGAGTATATGTGTACATATAGCTGACTCACTTTGTTGTATAACAGAAACTAACACTCTATTGTAAAGCAGCTATACTCCAACAGAAAACAAAATAATTTAAAAAAGAAATGTATAATACCACTTCACATGGGACTGATAGCTTACAGTGAACAATATTGGATTCATGATCTCCGAAGAAGATTTAGCTTCTTGATCACACAAGAGCTTTTGTGTAGCAGAGTTTTATTAAAGAGACAGGACTGAGAAAACTTCTGACACAGACACCAGAAAGCGGACAGAGAGTGCCTCCTAGCTAGTCTTATCAAGGCATGCTATACTTTCTCAGACCCACTCCCACAACATACATCTTAAATTTACAAGAGTATCTAAAATTAACAAGATTAGGATGAACAATAGAAAGATCTTACCAGACCCACTCCCATAATATACATTTTAAGATGACAGGATTTGTCAGAAGATTCTTGTTAAGGAGAAACATATCCTCAAACAAGATACACTGTTACATTGACTAAGACAAAGCAGTGTAGAAAAGAACATTTATCCTTTTCTCCTTGAGAGCTCCAGACCCTTTTCTCTTTCTCAGGAACCCTGGACTTCTTATCAACCTACCTAGGAATTGACTCTCTCATTACCCACTTTTCTTTTAGGAGAATTATGTTGCCAAGGGAAAGAGGCGTCGTTTTCATTCCATAACTACTTTCTGCTGTTGAGGGGCATCATCCCTAATTGTTGAGGTAACATATTCTCCCGACCTTTATATTGAGGATCTCTGACCCAGGGGTCCCCAGTAATAGTTGGAGGAGTCTGGCACTCATAGGGGCCTGGACAACCATTTGTAACTTAAAAGCTTTCATACAGTTAGAAACAAACCCCATTTTACAGTTACAGATGTAAGGCAAAATAGTCATTAAGCCAAGTTAAAACCTAATCAAAATTAAAAGTTACATTATGTCCATAGTTATATCAGTCCATCTTGGCATTGTCAGATATCATCACAGAGGTGAGGAAAGCCCTTTCCTTGAAGCAGAGAAACCCACCATAGGAAGTCTTCAACTGATGAGTGCTCTGCAGACCCAGCAATTATGTCGATTGTTGAATGCGGCGTAGGAAGGAGCCCAGGACAGGAAGGCGCTGTCTTGAGGGTTAAACAGCAGACTCGGGACTTTTGGAGTCAGCAGAAGCAAGCCCACATAGATTCTCAGGCCCATCCTGAGCTCAAACAGAAGCTTGTTTGACTCAAAGGCTGGGTCAGGAGTTAACCTCTCAATAATGTCTGTTGAAAAGCTGAAAGCTGAGTCAAATAGTTAATTTTAAGGCTTCAGGATCTATGACAATATCTGTACACAAAAACAGTCTGTCATAGAGACAGTCCCCTCTTTGTAGAGGAGTGGGGAGCAATTCAAGCCAGCATTAAAGCTATGGGTAGAACTGTAAACCAACTGTCTCATGCATCCTGAGTTAGGTTACATGGATGTCTTTTAACAACATCATTAGCCTTTTCAACATTTTCTGAAGATTGAGGTCTCCAGGAACAGTGTGATATTCTAATCCTAGAGCTTCTGACACCCCTTGCATTACAGGAGCTTTAAAGACGGAGCCATTGTCACTCTGAACTTTAGAGTTTAAGATCCCACTTACATCATGAGAAGTCAGTACAGTAAAATTTCACCCATTAGTAAACTTATGAGCTTTAGGCATTAGCAAAACAATAGTAACAATTACCCTTAAGCAAGGTGGCCATAGCCTTTTTTCAGTAACAAACTAAATCCTGATCCTGTGGGCAAACTCAAAGCTGGAGCCTGTAAGAGAGCAGGTTAACAGAGAGATGTTATGGGGAGGGAGGTGGGAGGGGGGTTCATGTTTGGGAACGCATGTAAGAATTAAAGATTTCAAAATTTAAAAAATAAAAAAATAAAAAAAATTAAAAAAAAAAGAAGCCGTTAGATGGGAACCTGTAAAAAAAAAAAAAAAAAAAGCCTTAAAAGTCTTTTAAGTCTCTGGGGACCAATCAGCTTGTCAGTTTGGGCCACTTAGGCTCAGTTATAAGTTTATATAAAGGCTTGGCAAGTTCCCCATAACCTGGAATCCAAATGCAGCAACAGCCTGTAATGCCCAAGAATTCTGTCAATTGTCTTAAAGTCATATCTGGCTCATTTATGAATTTCAGACAATAAAGTATAAAGATTAGACACTTATTATTCATATATCTTGAACAAGTCTCCATTTATTATTTGACTTTTTTACACCCAAAATAGGAGTGTTGTATGGACTGTTATAGGGAATTAATAGCCCCTGCTCCTTTAAATTCTCAATAATGGGTTTTAACCCTTCCTTAACACCTCGGGCTTTAATGGATACTGCTTTCGATGTGAAAATAGGTGAGGGTCATTGAGCTTGATAAAGACAGGAACAGCATTTTGTGCTCAACCCAGTTTTTCGATCAGCCCACACTTTAGGATTTACATTTTGTTCAGTTAATTAGAGAGAAAGAGGAGGATCCATATTCATGAAAACAGAGTCCTAGACCTTGCTCACTATACCCCTCCCGAGAAGGGGTGAGGGAGACTCTGGCACAATCAGAAACTCTTGAGAAAACAGCAGAGTCCCAGCTGCAGCTTAAAGGATGACTGACATAATAATGTTTGGCTCATCCAGACAATCACATTATGATATTAGATCAGGAGGAGAGCAGGCCAGGGGCTTTGGTGAGCACAGAGAAAGTTGCCCCAGTGTCCAAAAGAAATTGACTGATTGACCCCCCCACAGTTATTAATATCTGGGTTTCCCCGGGTATAATTAGAAAGGGAGCTTGTGTCGGGACCCCCAGGCACCTTCAGTATAGATTGCCTTGAGAGTCTGACCTCAGGGGCCTACACCTCGGAGGGCAGTCTCTTCTCCAGTGTGGTCCTTTGCAGACTGGACATGGAGCCAGGGGTGGCTTAGATGCCTGCAGGCAATCCCACTTGAGATGTCCCTCCTTCCCACGGTAATAACAAGTCCATCCCTTTTCACCTGGGTTCCTCTGGGCATTTTTCTCAGGCCGTTTCAGAGCAGATCTAACAGCCATTGTTGGGGGTTCAGTCTTTTGCCTCGTTCTTTTTAGCTTCTTATTTTGCTCCTTATATTCTCTACCATAATATACCATCTGAGCCAGCTGTAACACTTTTTCTAAAGACTGATTTGGTCAAAAGACCTGTTTTTGTAACTTATGGCAGATGTCTGGAGCTGATTGAGTGAGAAATCTATCTTTTAAGATCATTCCTCTTTCTGTACTTCCAAGATCAACATCAGTAAATTTGTGGAGAGCCTCCCATAGTCTACCTAGGAATTTACCAGGAGTTTCCTTCTCTCCCTGTTCTATATCAGCCAACTTAGCACAGTCTAAAGTCTTAGTGTGTGCTTGCTTAAGTTCTTCAAGAATACATCCAGCAAAGTGGCTCTGTTATTGGAACCACTTGGTTCCCAGTAAGAAGGAGGGCTATTTTGTGTTCCCTCTTTCCCCTTGTCTCACGTTCAGGTCATTCATCTCCAAAAGTAGTAGCTTCCCCCAAAACTCAAGTTTTTGAGCCAGGAGTCAGTGTCTGTTCCAAGACATATATTGCATCTCACCAAGTAAAATCATAAGGTAAATTTAGTCCTGTAAAGTCTTCTATGTACTTTTTGGATCCTCTAAATAGTCTCGACTGCAATTGGGACTGTTTGAAATTTCACCGAGACTGAGGCAACCCCTCCTATAAGGGTGCCCTGAATCTCAGCCTGTTCAGTTGGGACGCCCAGATAAAGAGGCAAAGTTAGAGAATAGGAGGGAGCTGAAGGTTTCACACCCATATCTGTACCCTTAGAACATAAGTCTGACATGTCTCACAGAGATAAAGAACACTTCAAAAGGCGCTTCTATCCATTTCCCTTATTTTCTACAGACCCGGTCTAGTTGTAAAACAGTAATAATTGAGATCCTTCAACAGGTCAGCATTCCCCGTCTTTCAAAGGATGCTGTTGCCATTCTGTATCACAGAAGATCAGGAAAGTCTTTTTAAGCTCTGGGGAGCAAACTTGTCCTAGCATTTTTTTTTTTTTAATATATTTATAAAGAGTGGCTTTGGAACTGCTAGCTCCCATCTGTAAGAGAGAAAAAAGCGGCATCCACAGCTGTGGCTTTTTACCACCTGAAGTGTCCCTCCTTACCCTAGGTGGGGGTGTAGAAAGACTCTCCACCAAAGCTTTCCTTCCCTGGTCAGACAGTCTGTCCCTTACCCATGCAGGCGCCATACTCATTCATCC
Organism: Capra hircus; assembly: GCF_001704415.2. Taxonomy (NCBI): domain Eukaryota; kingdom Metazoa; phylum Chordata; class Mammalia; order Artiodactyla; family Bovidae; genus Capra; species Capra hircus. The sequence continues at coordinate 2,336,781 of NC_030813.1, forward strand.
CTCCCGGTTCTACCACCGAGGTCGGGTGGAGATGCACCGGGGACAGACCTGATGGCACTTCAGATTGATTTAGTTCCTTACCACCAACACCTTTGATTTACCCTCTTCCTCTGGTGCCACTCGGGGTGGAGCAGAGTAACTTTTTGGAACGCCTCCCAAGCTAGGACTACCAGGGGGAGCATCCGTCTTTCATGTACCCATGCACATCCCTGAGTACAGTCCTGACTGCTGTAGAAGCGGTGAGTCATAAGAGGGTGAACAACGACCAAGATGTCCCTTCTGCATGTCACCACACCAGTATATGTGATACCAAAAGAGGTGTGGATGGTTGGCCAGCGAGGAAAGCGATTTTTGCCCTCAAGCTACTAGGGGCAATCGTTCAAGTTCATTTCCACAGCTTCACAAAAGAAATATCTAAGGAGTTGAGACAGAAGCCATCAGAGAGCCTTCTCCGGTCTGCTGAGAGCTAGCGCTACCAAAGGAAGAAGCCTATTGCACTTCCAATCGGCCAGATCCCACAATTCCTGATCTGTGTCTTCACAAACCTCATGGTCACCAGCAGCGCTCCTATCCACATCGATCAGAGGCACAGCCGTGACAAAGACTCACTTTCAGGTCGCTGGCCCCTGAGGCAGGCAGTCAAGAGAATGATCTCTAGCTTGAGAGACATTCCTGGAACTAGAGTTCTGCCTCAGTCCCAAACGTGCTCCTGTAACTTTCTAGCAAGGCTTGCCTAGTCTAGCAAGGCTAAGTGCTACATACAGGGGGTCTAAGTAAAAGTGCACAGTAACAGCATGGATCACAAGACCCTTGAAAGTCTATGATCTGACTGATTAGGTCAGTAGTTGAAATTCCCCAGGAAATTACTAAACGGTCAAAGAGACCAGGAAAAGCGGACCAAGAAGGGAAAGTTCTGTCTACGCACTCTGGCTGCTCCCCTCGCAGGGACACTGGGTATCTCTTGGTATTGGCAGGTCGGGATAAAGTCCCGACAAGGCTCCCCTTTTGGGGCTTCCTTCAGTCATTTCAAGGCACTGCAAAACCACAGAGCAGGGCTCCTCACGTGCTTTGCACAGGATGTGTACAGGATGTCATTCATTCGCACAAGCACACCGTGGAGTTAGTAAAGTAAAGCAGGAAACGTGAATACTGAAAAAGCAGAGGCCAGAGTTCTGAGTGATCTTACCTTGTCCTGAGGATCCCGGACGAGCCCCCAAGATGATAGTTTACAGTGAACGATGTCAGATTCATGATCTCAGAAGAAGAAGATTTAGCTTCAGGACCAGGGACCAGGTTTGATCATTCAAGAGCTTTTGTATAGCAGAGTTTTCTTAAAGTAAGAAAAGGGACGGAGAAAAGTTCTGATACAGACATCAGAAGGGGGACAGAGATGCCCTCCTAGCTAGCCTTATATACTTTTTCAGACCCACTCCCACAACATACATTTTAAATTAACAAGATTAGGATGAACAATAGAAAGATCTTACCAGACCCACTCCCGTAATATACATTTTAAGATGACAGGATAACTCAAAAGGTTCTTGCTAAGGAGAAACATATCCTTGAGCAAGATACATTGTTATATTGAATAAGACAAAGTAATGTAGTAAAGGACATTTGTCTTTTTCTCCTTGAGAGCCCCAGACCCCTTTCTTCTTATCAAGAGCTCTGGACTCCTTTCTCCTCAGAAATGCTGGACTTCTTATCAACCTACCTAGGAATTGACTCTCTCAGGACCATGCATGAAAGATCAGTCAGTTCAGTCACTCAATCATGTCCGACTCTTAGTGACCCCATGGACTGCAGCACACTTCACTTCCCTGTCCATCACTAACTCCTGGAGCTTGCTTAAACCCATGTCCATTGAGTCAGTGATGCCATCCAGCCATCTCATCCTCTGTCATCCCCTTCTTCTCATGCCTTCAATCTTTCCCAGCATCAGGGTATTTTCCAATGAGTCAGTTCTTCGCATCAGGTGGCCAAAGTATTGGAGTTTCAGCTTCAGCATCAGTCCTTCCAATGAATATTCAGGATTGATTTCATTCAGGGTTTGATCTCTTTGCAGTCCAAGGGACTCTCAAGAGTCTTCTCCAACACCACAGTTCAAAAGCATCAATTCTTCAGCTTTCTTTATAGTCCAACTCTCACATCCATACATGACCTTTTCAAAAACCATAGTTTTGACTAGATGGACCTTTGTCAGCAAGGTAATGTCTCTGCTTTTTAATATGCTATCTAGGTTGGTCGAAACTTTTCTTCCAAGGAGAAAGCCTTTATTAATTTCATGGCTGCAGTCACCATCTGCAGTAATTTTGGAGCCCAAGAAAATAAAGTCTGACACTGTTTCCACTGTTTTCCCATCTATTTGCCATGAAGTGATGGGACTGGATACCATGATCTTCATTTTTTGAATGTTGAGTTTTAAGCCAACTTTTTCACTCTCCTCTTTCATCAAGAGGCTCTTTAGTTCTTCACTTTCTGCCATAAGGGTGGTGTCATCTGCATATCTGAGGTTATTTATATTTCTCCTAGCAATCTTGATTCCAGCTTATGCTTCATCCAGCCCAGCATTTCTCATGAGGTACTCTGCATATAAGTTAAAAAAGCAGAGTGACAATAATACAGCCTTGACTTACTCTTTTCCCAATTTGGAACCAGTCTGTTGGTCTGTCTCCAGTTATAATGGTTGTTTCTTGACCTGCATACAGATTTCTCAGGAAGCAGGTCAGGTGGTCTGGTATTCACAGCTCTTGAAGAATTTTCCACAGTTTGTTGTGATCTACACAGTCAAAGGCTTTGGCATAATCAATAAAGCAGAAGCAGATGTTTTTCTGGAATTCTCTTGCCTATGATCCAACGTATGTTGGCAATTTGATCTCTAGTTCCTCTGCCATTTCTAAATCCAGCTTGAATATCTAGAAGTTCATAGTTCACATACTGCTGAAACCTGGCTTCGAGAATTTTGAGCATTACTTTGCTAGTGTGTGAGATGAGTGCAATTGTGCATTAGTTTGAACATTCTTTGCCATAGCCCTTTGGGATTGGAATGGAAACTGACTTTTTTCAGGTCAATGACTCCAAGGAACAGTGACCCCACAAAAAACTGACCCAGACTTTCCTGTGAGTGTCCAGGAGTCTCTGGCAGAGGCGTAGGTTTCCTGTGGCCTGCTGCAGGGTTGGGGACACTAAGTATAGCAGTATGTGCACAGGACCTTTTGGAGGAGGTCACTGTTATCTTCATTACCTCCACCATATTTTGGTCTCAGATCAAACAATGGGGAAAGAACACAGCCCCACTCATCAACAGAAAATTGGATTAAAGACTTACTGAGCATGGCCCTGCCCATCAGAACAAGACCCAGTTTCCCCCTCAGTCCGTCTCTCCCATCAGGAAGCTTCCATAAGCCTCTATTCCTTCTCCATTAGAGGGCAGACAGAATGAAATCCACAACTGCAGAATCACCTGAAGGCCAGGTGAAATACAAATATTGTATCTGCAAATATTTCATTTCTAATAGTAAAAGATAAGCTGAAGCTTATTTAAAGTTTTAAGAATTCATTTGAACAAAATTTCATTTCAATTGGGCAGCACCACACCGGAAGTGGTTAGGAGACGCCACCCGCAGGAGCTGCAGAAGAGAGTGCAGAAGCCAAGCAAGAAGATTAGGGACTACCTCATGGTTAAAGCTGAGCTGGCTGATTGGGATTAGTCATCTTTAAGTTTCTATTTTCCAACTTTGAGGCATTTAGAAGCTTAGATTTTGGTTGGTTTACTTGGGCACTGGGGCACTGAACCACCTCAGCCAAATGGCCTCCTTCTTTGATTAATGTAGCAATAACCAAGTTCCACGCTGATGGTGATGCGCCTGAAGAATCTCTTTAAAAACCACTGTCCTGTGGATAAAGAAGAAGGTCCTACTATATAGCACCGAGAACCATATTCAATAGTCTATGATAAACTGCAATAGAAAAAAATATTTTTAAAAGAATATATGTGTGTGCATAACTGAATCACTTTCCTATATAACAGATATTAACACAACATTGTAAATCAACTATACTTCAATTTTTTAAAAAACAACTAAAAATTTAAAAAAAGAACTACTATCCTAGACCAGTTGGTCAGTCTTTTAGCCCCAGACTTCCTCCAAGTTCCAGACTGTCAGGCACAATGTGTCACACTGGGTGTGCTGTCGGTGGTGGTGCTTGGTTGCTAAGTTGCGTCTGACTCTTTTGCGACCCCATGGACTGTAGTCTGCCAGGCTCCTTTGTCCGTGAGATTGCCATTTCCTGTCCAAGGGATCTTCCTGACCCAGGGATTGAACTCGCATCTCCTGCATTGGTAGGCAGATTGTTTACCTACCACTGAGCCAGGAGGGAGGCCCACTGGGCATGTAGATAATGTAACAAACTAAACCTGCTGTTCCAAATATTATTTTCATTCGGGTGTGGTAAAACTTCACCATAACAGGATAAGCAGGGTCGGAAATTCTTAAAGAGCTAAAATATGCCTTTGCATTTAGTCCGGGTTGCTGAAATGACCGGAAAAGAGCCTGCCAGCAACTGGTGGGGACTCTGGAATCTCTGGTGACCCTGGAAAATCACCTTGGAACCAGGAGCTTGGTGGGCCCACGCCCTCTGGTGGTGGCTTTTGCTTTATCATGACACGGACGCTGAAATTCTGGCTCCTATTGCCCTTGCTGCTGCTGCTGCTGCTGCTGCTGCTGCTGCTGCTGCTGCTGCGTCGCATCAGTCGTGTCCGACTCTGTGCGACCCCATAGATGGCAGCCCAACAGGCTCCTCTGTCCCTGGGGTTCTCCAGGCAAGAATACTGGAGTGGGTTGCCATTTCCTTTTCCAATGCATGAAAGTGAAGAGTGAAAGTGAAGTCGCTCAGTCATGTCCAACTCTTAGCGCCCTTAGGAAACTTGAAAAAAGCAGCGGGGCTGTGTCAAGGAAGGGAAAAAAAAAAAAAAAAAAAAGGACTTAGTAAAGTAGCCCCATCTCATGTATGTTGATATCATACAAATAAGCTGCTGTTATTTTTTCACTGGTACAAAATTTTTAAAAACACTCTGATTAGGCAGTGTTGTTGGTTGTTTTTTTTTTTTTTTTAAATTTATATATTAGGACAGAATGAAAATACAAGTAACTTAAATTAGAAAACGCTCAGTTTCATCTCACTAAAAAAAAAGGAAAATTTTACAGAAAATGTGTCTGCATGAATTTAGACTCCAATTTGGAAATCTTTACAGAATAATCTAATTGTGTATTTCTAAGTTGAATAAAGGAGTTCTGTTCAATTCTTTCTGTCGTTGAAGGCTCTGGATAAGGGACCAAAGGCTAAGGACAGTAAACAGGTGCCAGAGACCCACGGATCCTATAAAGGGAAGCGAGATCTGAGGCGCTAAGACTGCTCAGCTGATTTTGCCCGTGAAGTAAAGTGCATGGACCGAGGAGGGCAGGGACTTGCTGGAAAAGAGCCCTGGGCACTTGAGAGAATATGCGGGCTCCCCTCCCGCCTGTTTCTGGTCACTTCTTCCAGCTCCCCTGAGACCCCCTGGAGAGACCTGTCTTCTTAAAAATGAGCACCGAGAGGGTGTCTTTTAATTTTCCAGGGTGGGGTGGGGACGTGGGTCCCACACTAGACACGTGATCTGTGGGCATAAACACACAAATCTTATTAAATTGGGAGGGGGAGCTCTGATGCTATGTGCATTTGTGCATATTAGCCCTTTGCTGTCAAATCTTGTGAACTGATATTGAATTTCAGCTTCTTAAAAAATAAATTAGTATTTGCCCTTTCGTGACAAGTTTGTTAACATAAGATTTCTACCCTTGCCTTCTTGATCCACTTCTCACTGTGTCAGCTTGCAAAACGCATATGAAAACTCACAGATGTGGGTGGATCAACACTTCATGAAATGGATTAAATTTCTGCTGATGCCTTGAGCTGGGTACCACATGCAGTGACGTGACCGTCAGGAAGAGGGCGCCGTGGTATCGCGTTTAGTCGTGTGCTGGCTGGTGAATTCCTGGGTGGTCCCTGTGAGGATTTATAGAGCAAAGTATAATAGCAACGTTTGATGGTCCTGTTACACTCCACTTCTTATAACGCTGCTGAGACTAGGAAGTGACAGCTTCAGAGCCACTATTGTCTAGAACTAAAAGGGGTTTGGTTTATATCTGTCAGCTCTCTGATATTTTTCTATTGAGGCTGATTAGTTTTGAAGAATGCGTTTCAACCACTTCATCAAAACGCTCTTTAGATTTAAAAAAGACCCATTTTTTAAGCGATTTCCCCCCCCACTCAAAGCCAACGTTACAACGGAGGGCTGATTTGTTATGAACATTTTGTTACTGACGGTGATGGAACACTTGAAACATTTAGAGAATTTGAACATGTAAAGCTGCCCTTGTGCACCATCCTGCACTTTTTATCTTTTTATATTAAATACTGAGGCAATCCAAGAAATAGTTGTTAAAGCACGAAATGCTGTTGCCAAATGAATAACGTTCTAGTCCATGCTGCTGCTGCTGCTGCTAAGTCGCTTCAGTCGTGTCCGACTCTATGCGACCCTATAGATGGCAGCCCACCAGCCTCCCCCGTCCCTGGGATTCTCCAGGCAAGAACACTGGAGTGGGTTGCCATTTCCTTTTCCAATGCGTGAAAGTGAAAAGTGAAAGTGACGTCGCTTAGTCGTGTCCGACTCTTGGCGACCCCATGGACTGCAGCCTATCAGGCTCCTCCGTCCATGGGGATTTTCAGGCAAGAGTACTGGAGTGGGGTGCCATTGCCTTCTTCGTTTTAGCCCGTAATCACACAGTATTTAGATTAATATCACAATAAATCAATAAAATAACACAATGAAATTTCAAAAACAATCTTTCATACCTGTGATGTGAAGTGATAAAAAGCCCTGAAATCTTCTCATTTTGATGTTGATTAATTAAAAATAAATTCTATAGATAGACTGAAGCATTTGCTTTTCCCCTAGTTTCATTACTAAGATTTCTCCATTACTTACTTAGAATAATAAAGAAAATATAGTTTGATGAGAAGGAGTCCAAGATTAGGTTAACTGGCTCTAACAGACTCTGAATGGGAAATGCTGTGATGACTAACTGGCCAGTAAGAGAGGAATGGGCTTCCCAGGTGGCTGAGTTGTAAAGAATCTGCCTGAGATGCAGAAGACTTCAGTTCAGTCCCTGGCTTGGGAAGATTCCCCTGGAGAAGGAAATGGCAACTCACTCCAGTATTCTTGCCTGGAAAATCCTGTGTCCCATGGACAGGGGAGCCTGGCGGGCTACAGTCCATGTGGTCACAAACATGTGGTCATATGACACTGATGTTCAGACCGGAAGGGAAGTCAGGAGGTTTCATTTGCTTCTATCAGGAATTGCACTTCACAGTGAGGAGCAGGGCCCTGAGAAGTAGTGGCTCAGACAGGTCTTTATTTCCCTCACATATGCGTGGCGGCCAGAGGTGAGCTGTGGCTGATGGGCTGAGGTCTCTCTAATTCTCAAGAGTTTTCCTCAAGGTTGCAAGATGACTATTAGGACTTCTACCATTAATTGGGAATTCCAGGCAGCAAAGAAAAGAAAATTAAGGCGAAAGGGGCAATTCCTGTGTCAGGAGGGCAAAAACTCAGCATCCCAGTAGATAGCCACTTACATCTCACTCATGGGAAACAGTTCATGGCACCTCTGCCAGGAAGGTGGGAAAGCAGCTTTACCTAGCATGGTGCCAGCCCTCACGGGCTTAGTCTGTTCGTAAAGGAAAATGAGAGGATCGTGTCTCACCACCCCTCTCTGTCTCAGGGGATGAGTCGCCTGGGCCCGGAGAGACTGAGGCTCACTCATGTCTCAGAGCTGGTGGCAGGTGCAGGGCTTTATGGGGCTTTATGACGTGCGAAGTGGGCTGGGCAAGGAGTGGGACAGTGAAGGTCTAAGGATTCTGCTTTAGCAAAAGCATAATAAATAAAAAATGTGAAGATTCATAGCAGCACTATTTGCAATAGCCAAGATATGGAAACAACCTAAATACCCATCAACAGAAAGATGAGTAAAGATGTGACATAAATATATAATATATATATATATATACACATATATATATATATGCAGAGTACATCATGAGAAACGCTGGACTGGAAGAAACACAAGCTGGAATCAAGATTGCCGGGAGAAATATCAATAACCTCAGATATGCAGATGACACCACCCTTATGGCAGAAAGTGAAGAGGAACTAAAAAGCCTCTTGATGAAAGTGAAAGAGGAGAGAGAAAATGTTGGCTTAAAGCTCAACATTCGAAAAACGAAGATCATGGCATCCGGTCCCATCACTTCATGGGAAAGAGATGGGGAAACAGTGGAAACAGTGTCAGACTTTATTTTTGGGGGCTCCAAAATCACTGCAGATGGTGACTGAAGCCATGAAATTAAAAGATGCTTACTCCTTGGAAGAAAAGTTATGACCAACCTAGACAACATATTCAAAAGCAGAGACATTACTTTGCCAACTGAGGTCTGTCTAGTCAAGGCTATGGTTTTTCCAGTGGTCCTGTATGGATGTGAGAGTTGGACTGTGAAGAAGGCTGAGCACCGAAGAATTGATGCTTTTGAACTGTGGTGTTGGAGAGACTCTTGAGAGTTCCCTGGACTGCAAGGAGATCCAACCAGTTCATTCTGAAGGAGATCAGCCCTGGGATTTCTTTGGAAGGAATGATGCTAAAGCTGAAACTCCAGTACTTTGGCCACCTCATGCGAAGAATTGACTCATTGGAAAAGACTCTGATGCTAGGAGGGATTGGGGGCAGGAGGAGAAGGAGACGACCGAGGATGAGATGGCTGGATGGCATCACGGACTCGATGGATGTGAGTCTGAGTGAACTCTGGGAGATGGTGATGGACAGGGAGGCCTGGCGTGCTGCGCTTCATGGGGTCGCAACGAGTCGGACACGACTGAGCGACTGAACTGAACTAAACTAATACGTATATGTATGGAAATATTCCGTATACATGGAATACTGCTCAGCCATAAAAAGAACATAATAATGCCATTTGCAATAACACAAATGGAACTAGATTTATCATACTAAGTGAAGTCAGAGAAAGATAAATACCATATGATATCACTTATATGTGGTATCTAAAAATGATACAAATGAACCTATTTACAAAACAGAAATAGACTCATAGACATGGAAATTAATTTTATAGTTACCAAAGAAGAAAGAGGAGGTGAGAATAAATTAGGAGTTTTGGAGTAACATATATACTCTGCTGTATGTACAATAAATGATCAACAGGGACTTACTGTATAGTACAGGGAACTATACTCAATATCTTGTAATAACCTATAACGGGAAGAATCTGAAAAAGAATATATATTAAATATATATATAGAGAGAGAATATTATACATATATATATCTGAATTAGTTTGCTTATAACTAACACAATATAAATCAACTATACCTCAATTTTTTAAAAAACAATGCAAACAAACATGAGTTGCTGAAAAAAAATCATGATCTCATAAGATCATAATGATTTGATTTTCCTATAGAAATATATGAAGAAAAGTAAAGATCAAATCCTAACATGGTAATGAAGTGATACTGCAACTGTCAAGGCATTAAAATGTTGTTTGATAGTAAAAATGTCATCTGACGGCCTGGTACTTCAAAATAAATCATGGACATGTTCCCTCATATACACCTTGACTTCCTTCCTGCTGTAAAAGTGGCAGCCCTCCCGCTCTCGCCGACTAAGAACCGGCCCTCGACTTTCTGAGGAGTGCACCTCAGGGACAGTGACGGTGACAATGGTGGCAGCAGAAAAGCAAGACTGCGCTGCGAGGGGCTCCAGCTGACTTTCTCCCATTGCTTGGAGGATAAAATGCGTCTTCTCGGAGGAGAGTTGTCACAGATGTTGACTCTCTCACAGATAAAATTCAGCCACTCAAATGGTAAATTTACACACTTAAGAATGCAACATTCACATGCATTAATATATGATATTTGTTTTTCTCTTTCTAACTTACTTCCCTTTGTATAACAGACTCTAGGTCCATGTCTCTACAAATAACCCAATTTAATTCCTTGCTATGTCTGAGTGATATTTCATTATATAGATGATGTATCACATCTTCATCTGTCTGTGGACATTTAGCTTGCTTCCATGCCCTGGCTATTGTAAATAGTGCTACAGTGAACACTGGGGTGTATGTGGAATCTAGAAAAAGGGTACAGATGAGCCCACATGCAGGGCAGGAATGGAGACCCAGGTGCACAGGACAGAGCTGTGGGCATGGTGGCAGGGTGGGATGGATTGGGAGATGGGAACTGGCACATATACGCTACCATGTGTTAAACAGCTAGTGGGGAGCTGCTATGCATCACAGGGAGCTCAACTCAGTGCTCCGTGATGAGCCGCAGGGGTGCGATGAGACGCGGTAGGGGAGAGAGGTCCCAGAGGGAGGTGATCTCCGTGTACACAGGACTGATGCACTTCCTTGTGCAGCAGAAACTAACAACATTGTAAAGAAACCATACTCCAGTTTACAAAAGAGAATGCAACACTGTGTCAGGGTACGTACTAATCCAAGGGGAGACTATGTATGACTGCTTATAACCTAGGGCCACAGAGAAGCAATATGTAGGAACCTGAACCGAAATGTTTTTGAAAATTGTATATTATTAAAACTGTCCCCTTCATGTTACGGAAAAGGAAACTACAAGGAACTATTTATTTGGAGAATAGGAAAATATTTTTGTTCTTGTTTTACTATGTATTTTTTAAGTTATAACTCCATAGTTTATGATTGTAGATCTTTTCAAACATGAAGACTTGTTTGAATATTTTAGTGTCATCTAAAATGGCAACTTTATAATGGTTTCTCTCCATTCATGACCTAGGCCTGGGATATAAATGGGGAGCAAAATTTCCTGATTGGAGATTCAATTGTGTGTAATTGGTTTGTGATTGCAGTGGGAGAAACTGCAGATGACCACAAGCGAAAGGAGGAAAATCTTCTGCTCCGTCACTTTCCACGTCATTGCCATCACCTGCGTGGTCTGGTCCTTGTACGTGCTGATAGATCGGACGGCAGAGGAGATCAAGCAGGGAAATGATAATGGTAAGAGTTTGTCTCCTTTCTCTTTCTGGCTTGAATCCTGTGACATCACCCAGGGATGCGCAGTGGAGCTGTTTCCCAGAGCACATGTGCACAGCAGCCCTCTGTACCGGCAGCTGAGTCTCCTCCAGCTCCCTAACTGATGAATACTCTGACCATAAAGCACTGACCAAAGTAAGATTTATCAAGTCCACCTTAGCGGGGGAGAAATCCACAGATGCCACACACCACTTTAAGCTATTCAGGAGCTGATAAAGATCAGATTCTGCCCCATGTGAAAAGGCAAATAACTGTAAAAATAGAATGTTTTCCCTTTTATTTAATTCACTCTATTCATGGCTTCTTGTAACACATGAATAAGAGGGCAGTTAGTACAGGCTGTGTTACAGCCCATTAATTAGCACACTGCAATCTTATAGAGTGGGTTAACACTACAGTTTGAAATTTTTACCACATTAAGTTTGATAGTGAATGATGATATCAAGTCTGAAGAAAGATGTTTTAAAATCATTGCAGCATAGTCTAACATTTTAAATGGTTAGGTCATTCAAAACAGGAGCAAAAATAACTTGCTTATCTTTACCTGTGAAGGGACCCAGTTCTGTTTCTCAACAGGCTCTGCTGGCTTTAGCCGGTAGCCTAAATCAAAGCTAGTAAAAGTGACGGATGCTCCCCAGCCTCCTCCAGGGGGAGATCTGTATATCATATGTAAAACCAGGGGTGAATTTGGAAGGAGAAGGTGTTCAGATGATAGCAAAGAAGAGTGAAAGAGAAAAAGGTGAGAGGCAGTAAGAAGGAAGGAGGAGAAGAATCTTTAAAAGGAGAGGTTTCTTTCTTCTGTTTCTCTGTCTGGGCCAAAGGGGAGAAGGAATCCCCTTCTTGTGCTCCTGGTGCTGCTTCTCATCAGAACAGGGCTGAGATCTAAAGGACCAGGACCCCAGAGCCCCCAGGAGGTCGGGTGTGTAGCTAGAGTGTGTGTGCTGCAGGGAATTGGCAGGGCAGGGGGAGGGCAGGGACACGCTGGGTCAGAGGACAAGTTGTGGGGGGAGTATTTTAAAACATCAGTGTTAACTCATGTGTATACAATTTATATTCAACTATGTTGTTTAGAGCAGTATTGTTTCAGAGCTGTATTGTTTCAGAGATGACCAACTTTAAAATATCTATCACATCTCTACTAAGTTAGAGTAGACATTTTTGTGTGTGTGCTAAGTCACTTCAGCTGTGACCAACTCTTTGTGACCCCATGGACTATAACCCACCAGGCTCCTCTGCTCATGGCACTCTCCAGGCAAGAATATTGGAGTGGGTTTCCATTTCCTTCTCCAGGAGACCGTCCTAAACCAGATATGGAACCCTTGTCTTCCATGCTTCCTGCATTGGAAGGTAGCTTCTTTACCACTAGTTCCACCTGGGAAGCTTCAGACATTTCTTTTAACTTTTAACTTTACATTGGGGATATATAGATGATTAACAATGTTGTAATAGTTTCAGGTGGACAGAAAAGGTACTCAGCCATACATATACATATCCCCCAAATTCCCCTCCCATCCAGGGTGCCACAAAACACTGAACGGAGTTCCCTGTGATATATAGTGAGTCCTTGTTGTTATCCATTTTAAATGTAGCAGTGTGTATGTGACTTTCCCAAACCCCCTAACTATCCTTTCTCCCCATCACTCCCCTCAGAGAAAATTTGTTTAAGCCCATGTCCTCCATGGTTGCTGGCACTGGCCGTGCTGCAGAACTTGCAGTTGTGTGTGTGTGTGTGTGTGTGTGTGTGTGCGCGCGCGAGTGAGAACAGAGGCGCGCTCTGTCCCTGCACCATCTCACCGCCCCTACGGCCTCGGGGACGGAGGGCTTCCTCGCGGGCCAGAGCAGACCTGCAGCTGGACCGAAGCTGGCCTGAAGTCTGACTCAGGGTCCCAGTGATCACCCTGCTCAGGTCCACTGTCTCAGCCTGCAGGGCTCCCCCTGGGGTCCCCCAGCCACAAGGAAGGGGAAGGAGATGAACAGGAGGATGACCCTCATGTCATCCACATGCAGACTGCTCAGAAGTTCTCTCTTAACTCATTTACTCAATCCCATTTCTGACACATGTGAGCGGATAGTGTTTGTTTATTTCCCGTTGGATATGACTGTCAGCTTCAGCCCTGAAACCCGTGACCCAAGTCTCCTGTTTTTGTCCCTCTCGAGTCCTCCTGGGTGTCCTTTTGTCCCCAGATATTGTTTCTATGTCGGTAACGCCCTTCCCCTGATCTCCAACCAGACATCTGCCTGCCTCCCGACCTCTCCATTTAAAGGTCTCCCAGGCACCCAGACTAGTGTGTCCAAACTCCTAACCCTTCCACCACTTCCCACTCTGACCACTATGGCAAGACACTGCTAACCCCCAGTAACAAAATGCAACCTGGCTTTCATTGCCGTCTCCTCCCCTTCACTTCCAGCTTACATCAATCACCAAGTCCTATTTATTTAGTTTGCCCCACAGGCCTCTGAAATCTGTTTCTCTCCCTCCCCACTGCTACACCCAGGTAGTAGCATCTCTTTTACTCCAAAACTGCAACTGCTCCTTGCGAGACTTTCTCTAGTTTGCCTACCTTCAACACATGTCCAGAAACATAATCACAGCAAGTTCAAACATAAATCTGACCACATTCTGTCCCTGCTTATTCATGACTCTCAAAACACATCCCGGACTCTGGCAAGGAGCTATGCTGACCCCATGGCCTGGCCGAAGCCAGCTATGCTGAACACTGGTTCACCCCCAGACCTGCTCCCAGACCTGCTCTGCTCCTCTGTCTCGGGGACACATTTCCTCCCAGCTTTTTGTGTCCACTCTGCACACCAACTCTCATGCTCATGTGTCATCACATACTTCCTTGTCCCTTAAGTTGACTTTAAATTTCACTCCCTCCCAGAAACCCAGATCAGCTCCCTGAGATAGAATAATTTCTACTACCTCAGCAACTCTCAAAATGCAGTCCCCAAGCCCACAGCATGAACATCACCTGAGCACTTGTTAGAAAGGCAGACTCCTCCCCACGCTGGGTCTGTGACTCAGAGATTCTGAGGGTGGAGCCCAGCAAGGCGTGTGCCGCTGACACTCTCTGAGCACGGGGAACACGTGCTCCTGCACATCCTCTGCCACCCCAGCCTGGCTGCCCATCGAATCACCTGTGCAGCGTCTGCACCACCACAAAGCGTCGAGCTCAATTCCCAGAGGTTTACACTTAATTAGCCCTTACATGATCCTCTTGTGCAGTCAGGCTGAGAAGCTCTGCCCCCAGGAGACGTCCCACACCCTGTTGTGATTGCGCATTTAATAGTCTGAGTTTTGACTGGGTCAGTATGTCTGTCTTACTCACCAGCACATCCCAGGTGCTGAGCACTGTATCTGGAGCCCAACAAGGGACCCAGTCAATGTAGGAGGGTGAATTCTTTGTATACAAGCTTTTCTACTTTTTTCTTTTCTTTAGACTTTTTCTGCAAAATATTTTTTCCCTTTCTCAGTTCTGGGTAGATGCAGGATTTCATACCACAGTCTCCAGTGGACTATCCCCCAGGGTTATCAGCCATATTTCCCAACAGAAAATGATGCATGGTAATCAAAGATCAGCTTTCCAGCACCTGTATCTATCTATCAATATTTATACACACGGTATATAAGGTCAGTTTTCTACCATATACTTGTAAACATTATTTTCAGTTTCTTAAAAACAAGTGAAAATGAGATAGCTTTTATCTTTGGTGTTCAGACTTTTTGAATTAGGAAGCAAGATCTTTATCATGAACCAGACTCCATAGTTATTCCTACAGAGTCACTGGCTAGAGGGACAGTAATTTCAAGTGGGACCGAGGTGACTTTTGTAAAAGTTTTTTTTTCTTTTTTTTTTTTGATAAAAGGCTCTCTGTATTTGTGTTCAAATTGTATGTAACACCTGACTTCCCAAAGTACACATTATCAGGTGGTGTAGACATCTTTGTGAGTTGTTATTAATCTTCCTTTGGCATTGGAACTGTGAGAACTGATCCTGAACTGGCTTTTAAAGTTTTGGGGAAAAAAAAGCTGCATAATTTAAAAGTTAAAATATTTAAAATCCATCTTGAAAACCTTCAAAAACCTTTGAAGAAGAACAAATTGCCCTTCTTTAACCAGAACGGAAGTTGAATATAAAACAGCAACATCTTCTGAGCTGTAATAACAAGACTGTCAGGAAAAAGTCCTTTGTATATTGAGTGACTGTCCTTTTAGCTTAAATATGCATCATGCTCCAGATTCCTCTCTATTTCCTGTGATGAAAAAGGCAAAAACAAAAACACATGGTACTTGAAACTTTAACATCCTAAATTATCCATGTTGTCAACTCTAATTTGGGGGAACAGTTACTCCCCCTGCTTTATCTTTACGTATTCTAGAAGAATGCTTCAGGGTACTATCTGTGTGCTGAAAACAAATCACAAAAATAAGGCCAAGAAAATGAAGCAATACATGTTATCTATGAAAGAGACTGTAGGTGCAGACTTAAGGCTGCTCCAGGACCATTTAAATGCATAGAAATGAGGGACTAGTGTCGCAAATTGATTTTGTTTACTTCTGACTCCCTCACAAGCCTCCATGAACACCCAGGGGTGGACTGCACCTCCCTACTGGCTGTTAACATCTGCTTTGAGAGCATCTTAAAAATCACTTCCCTGACATCGATTTAATATTTTCCTTTTCAGCACTGTTGTTTAAACATTCCTTTTTTAACATAACTATACATGCTGTTTTGTTAATGACCTCAAAGTGGTAAACGCCTACTTTGGCTAATGATTGGAAGGCCCCCCACAGTCTCGTTGTGGCTTGGTCAGGCACTAGTTATCGTGAATAAAATAATCACTCTAAAGCTTACTTTTTCTTATTTGTTGACTAAGCTGGACTGAATATCCTCCAATGTTTCTTTCTAGGATTTGTTTCTCAAAAACATAACGAGCTTGACCTTGCATCAGATAAATTGAAACAAAGTGTTTACACAAATACAGCACATGTATCATCCACGTTTACTCACAGTCAGTATTATCATTAAAACTAGTTAAGGAGAAGACTGCAAATATGTGAAATGGGCTATTTCCCTGTGCAAAATCCCTTTGTTCTTGAAGGAAACACCCTTTGTGAAGCCATTAACCATAATAAAGGAAATCTTAGTAAGGTCTGATTTATAAAGAAATTGAATATGAGTATGAGTCATTTGGAATCTGGTTGTTAGTCAGGAAAAGGGGGGCTTCTGAGAGTGAAAATAAGGAATAGTGACTGTAAAGGAGATGAAAGAGACAGTCAGTGGCAGTGATCTTGTGGGTGGAAAAACTCTAGTCTTAGGTTCCTGAGGGTAAATGTCCTTCAACCCAACCTGTCTTCTGATCCTGCCTCAATGGAAGATTCAGTGAGGAAGATCTAGGCAATATTTTTATGCAAAAAAAAAAAAAAAGAAAGAAAATTTTCCAGATTTTACTCTTCCATCATGTTTACTCCTTCTTTCAAGCTCTGTAAATACAGTTACTTTTACCTGGACTTCCTAGTTTCCCTCTCTGGCTTGCTAGAAAAATCTCACCTAGATACAGAGCATATGATGAGCTGAATGGTCAATGTACCCTTTGTCTGAAGGGCTTTTACTTGCTCTTCAAATACCAGTTTCTTTACAAAACTGTGCACTGATTTCTATGGTTCTGGTAGCACTGCACTTTCAGGCAGATGGAATGCAGCATTTTGGTTCATCTAAGTCTAATTTGTGAAGTCTTCAATGCCATATCACAGGACAAATCTAAAGCCTTTCCTGGAAAACCTACTGGCATGTCTATTGTTTTGGGATGGCGTGGATGTTGTGGCAGCCTTCAAGTATCATATCACACATATGCAATTATCAAAATGATGGAAGAAGTTATTATGACAAGTGTGTATTGTATGACTTGAAAATTTATTGGCCGTTCTTATAGGACTGACATGATGATATGGAAAGTGAATGAACTGATTGAAGGTATCTGAAGGGCAAGATTCCCATTTCCTTAGAAAATGATGGTTCACAGAATATCTGCTCCTCTAATTCTTGCTCAAGAATTTCCAGGCATCATCTCCTATCAATACTTAAGAGGTCAAGATGGGCAGAGAGTTGATTTCTAAGTCTCCAGAAAATCCTGAAGAAAGATCTCAAGCACAAAGGCAGAAGTAGAGATAAATCATAAATCCTTGAACTTCAGAGTAAAGAAGAGATGGTTGCATTGTCTGAAGCTGGATTTTCCAAATTCTTGTTCTGAACTGGCAAGTAGGGTCAACTTAATGCTCTTGACAATTTTGAGTACATGCTCCAGCTTTAAAGTATTCTTTGGGTTACACAAGGGGTCTACTCTGAGCTTCCCTTCTTCACCTCCACCCTTCCTTACTGTATACATTATTTCCTTTTCACGGAAAACAGCATAGAACTGACTAGTCCAACACAACTGAATGGGAAGACAGTGTGCTGCCTCTCAATAAAAAGAAGCATATGCATCTCACCAATGAAAACAACATCAAAAAAATCCATTTAGCCCCATTTTGGCATCTTCTCTTAAGAAATCCTTGTCATGAGTTTTCCAAGGTAAAATCCTATAATTGCTCAATAATATCAATAATTTCTAAAGGAAACAAAAATCCTGTCCACTTAGTCAAAGGCAAAGAGAAAAATCAGCTGTCTCTGAAAGAAGATGGCCATCGGGACAATGGGTTTGCACTCAAATGGCTTTGGCTCTGGGCTGGGGGATACTCTGTACTCTTAAGTTTGTCTAGAGAAATCATGGGAGCTTTGACTCCCCAGGAAAGTAAAAAGGAAGAATGACCTGAGTAGAGGAAACCTTTTCAGAGATACCTTGTAAAAGAAAAGTACCAGGGTCAGGGTCTCCAAAGTCTGGCAGCTGGCCACTCTTGACCTCGACTCTCAGGCACGTCATGGACTCTGGCCACTGGGTCTGGGAGGAGAGGTGGGGCAAGAATGGAGTCTTTTTCAGCCTGTCCATCAATGGCGCAGCTTCACTTGCAGGGGAAGAAAGACTGTCACTTCTGGGGAAAGACGGAAGCACAGCTGTCAAAGTCTGAACTTTGATCATTAGAATGTTCATTCATCCTTGAACTGTCTACTGAGCAAGGCAGTGTGAAAAACACGGACCAAGAGGACGCAGATCTTGCACGTGTCCAAATGATGGCATCGCAGAGAATAACTCATGTCAGAGTGACTCAGGCCACACGTGTAAGAAATAACATGAAAGAGTGAGCACATCTATTTCTGGGTGGAAATGATTTCCCATTCAGGTTTGTGGGACAGGTAGACACACAGAAATGGAGAAGCAAAATTCTGAGAAAAGAAATATCATGGGCAGAGGCTCAGAGGGGAAAATATCCAAGCAGTTTTAACTTTCAGTGTGAATAGAAATCAGAGGGAAAGTGAGATGTCATGCATGGGGATTTCCCTAAAAATGAGACAAAGCACACTTCATCTCCAGCTTGCCTGTGGTTAAATTTTTCTAAACAAGGAGACTACTGCTTAATGGAACAACTGAGAGCAAAAATCCTTCTAAACTTAAAGAACTCCAAGATGTTTAATTTGTATACTGAATCTTCCCTGCAATTTTCCGAATAAAGAAGCTTCAGTGATCATCTTCTGTAACAGAGCTTCCCAACCTCAGCAGCACTGGCATTTTGGACTAGGCGAACTACTTGCTGAGCTACTACACGTTGCAGGCTGGTGACGGAGCAGCATTACAGAGCTCGACTTACCAAGTCAGTAGCCTGCTCAAGTGTTGCCAGGTGGAACAATCATCTCCAGACACTGCCCGGTGGCCCAGGGAACCCAATTACACCCTCCCCTGCCCAGCTGGGAGCTGCTGGTGCCCAGACTCTGTTCTCCCGGCACAGACATGAGTGAAGAACAAGGCAAACCCGTCAGCGTGAGGCAAACAAGGCACAGCGTCTGTTTTGAAAGTATATGTCATTATGATACGCAGGATGCTTCCTAGAACTCTACTCACTGTCACAGGTAAATGAAGTCTGATCCCCTATACTGTGGTTTCCAACCACCCTTCTATTTGACAGCCTCTCACATGATTGAAGGCAGATATGTCCTCCACACCATTCTAATGTTGGCAAGATGTGGTCTCCTGACCATCATTTATGACACACTTATAATCATGCATGGCCTAAATACTGTTACAGCAAACTCTTTGTGAAAGAAAGTCCCTTTCTAGTTATGATGATGGAAATTAAGAGAAAACATTGGTGCCTAAGAAAGATATGGTTCTCGGTTACAAAATATAAGATGGATAAAACAAATGACTGAAACCCTAAATCTTATGCATGTCTGTACCCAGGAATTTTTTCTTTCTGGTGAGATGTAGCAGCTTCTGTGTCTCTTGCTTTTTTTTTTTTTTAATTTTAAAGGTAATGCAGATGGGGGCAGGGACCTGTAGGCACAGTCCCACACACATAGCTTACCTTAAGAGGATTAAGTCTGATTCTTTCACTCAGTATGTACACTATCCTTCCTTAAAGATTTCACTGTAAATAAATGCTGAAGTCAAGTATCAAAATCTAGTGTAGTATCTGATGATCACAGTAGGTTCTTGATGGTAAGAGGAATGACACACATTACAGTGGTAGGTGAGAGAAGTCATGTGCAATTTTAGCAATACCTTGAGAATACTTAAAGCAATTAAGCAATTTTTGTTATTATTACTAGTTGTTAACAATATATTTCTGATTTATGATAACAAGCGGGCATATTCCTTTTAAGGGCTTCCCGGTGGCTCAGTGGTAAAGAATCCACCTGCAATGTAGGATACATGGGTTCGATCCCTGGGTTGGGAAGATCCCCTGGAGAAGGAAATGGCTGCCAACTCTAGTATTGCCTGGGAAATCCTATGGATAGAAGAGCCTGGTGGACTATAGTCCATGGGGTCACAAAAAGAGTCGGACACAACTTAGCAACCAAACAACAGCATGGTCCTTTGAAGGAACCATAGGGGGTAAAAATAACCAAATCTATCAATAATGACCCGGTGATGACATTCTCTTTTATTTGAAAGGTGTCCTCGAATGGCCATTTTGGACAAAGCTGGTTGTGGTGGCCATCGGCTTCACAGGAGGTCTGGTCTTCATGTATGTACAGTGCAAAGTCTACGTGCAGCTGTGGCGCAGGCTGAAGGCCTACAACCGCGTGATCTTCGTGCAGAACTGCCCAGACACCGCCAAGAGGGCGGAGAAGAACCGCTCTTGCACCGTGAGCATGGACACCAAGGACGCTGGGGCGGTGCCCGCACTGCAGACAGGGACCACCGCACTGCCACCAGCGGAGGCTGGCCCCACTGAGCTCATACCTGTGTGATGGGGCCAGTGGAGGCCTGTCACCGAGTCCAGCCTGTCACTACAGATGACAGAAGCGATCCTGAGTAGTCACCCTCTATCTTCTCTCCGCTTTCTGACTCATTTGTTCTTACTTTGCTCAAAAGGAAAGAAGAAAACACCAAATGACCAGGATCCCATGAAACAGTCTCAAGTGTAAAGAGGAAATGTGGAAGTTAGCTGGAAAATGATTTCTGAGACAATTAACCACTGGTGCAAGGGATGCTTTTAGGCAATGAGGAAAGCCTGAGTGGACAGACCTATGAGTCTTCACAGTAGCAGGGAAAGTTCTGGAATAAGGACTTGAGTTGAACGTGCGTTTCTTCTAGGGCCTCATGATGCTAACTCTCTCATCTGGAAATGACAAACGTATCTGGGTTTAAGCTTGAAATTGTCTGCATTATCCCTAAGGCACATCAGACGCAAACTTGGAAGATGTGTATTTTGATATTCATACTTTGACAGCTAACAGGTTTTTATGGCTGTAGTGGAGTACAGTTTGACAGGTATATGTTTTTAAAATAGATGCAAGGCACATTTGAAGATATTAATATTTGAAATTATGTTTAAATCATGAAGAGTAGATTTTCAAAATATTTTGGGATTTAATTAGCTCTGTTAAATACACAGAAGCCTTGTATACTCTACTTGGACCCTCTGAAACAGCACTGTCCAACAGAAATGTAATGTGAGCCACAAAGGCTGGCTATATATGCAAATTTAAAATTTTCTAGTAGCACCATTAGAAAAAGTAAAAATACATAGGTGAATTTCGTTAATGTTTTATTTAGCATTATATACCCAAGTTATCACTTCAATGTCATCATTATAAAAAATTATTGAGTTATTTTACATCTCCTTTTATGAACCAAGTCTTCCAAATCCAGTATGCATTTCATCCTTTCAGGGACTCTCAATTCAAATCTACTGTATTGGACAGAGCAGCCCTAAAATTAGAGACAAAGCCTGTTTTAAAAGTTGAATCTTTCAAAACAGCACTTCATTCTTTTATTCAAAGTATCACAAATGTTACTTTACAAAGCACTAGTCAAATGAAGTATCTTAATAAGAGTTAGATAAAGTTACTATTTTTTAAAGGGTAAAAAAACTATAAAGCAATCTACCCATGACAAAGTTTTGAAATTAACTTATTTGCTACTATGAAGCACTTATAATAGGGGAAATAAAAATTTTTAAGTCAAATGTACTTTTTTAAATCCACATAAGGTGTCAACTTGACAGGTGAGTAGTTATGACCAAGCATTTAGCCTGTATTTTAAAGTGCTGACAGTTATTTCCCTTGCTCAACTGGGAAGCAGAAACATTCAACATTCTGTGATAAGTAATAAATTGAGTTGTTTAGGTTTGACAGATGAGTTGAGTATTTTATTCTTTGCATATTCATGTAAACCTGAAGCATGAATACTGCAGTGAGCTAGATTAATGATTATAAATATAGTGGCCTGTCAAAGAGAGATCTCTTACGTGAAACAAGGTAATTTATTTTTGCTAGCTGTTATTATTGTGAAAAGGCAACCATGATGGCCATAGAACCAAAGCATGGGTTTCGCATTGCACAAATCTGGGTATCACATTGATGTACTTTGTAATTGTCAGTGTGCTTGTTCCTCATAGGCTACCATAGGAAAAAGGAAAGAGAGATAACCTTTTACTGATTAGAAGGATGGTATGATATTAGTAGTGGCTGACACTGAGTCCAAATAGTCCCAGTTCTTAGAAATACAGCAAAGGTCAACAGCGTCAACTTTGTGTGTGCACGTGGTGTGTGTGTGTTCCTGTATATACATGAGAAAAACGTCAAAGTGTTCAGTTGGGCAGCAAACAAGAGGTTTTTTAAAGCTCATTTTTCTTAAAACTTGTTGAATGAAGGCACAGGAAAAAACCAAAACACTTGAGGCAACTAAACTGGACCAAAATTTCTGCACAAACAAAAACATAGTGGTGTAATTAAAAATATATGAACCTCAAACTGGACTTTGTATTAACTTTCTAATTTCCATCTTCAAGGTTTAAGACATATACATTCATGGATAATGAAGCTTTGGGTGACTTAACCATGGCACTTCACCCAAGGGACTAAACGTGATTCATTTCACTTGATAACTTTCCTAAACAGTTTACTAATCTATGTCTACTGAGGTTTAGCAACGACAACAGTTTCACAAGCTCCTGAGGGAACAAAGTTGTCACCAGCAAACAAAGAACGTTGATCTCTCTGTCCTCTGCTCTGTAAGGAAAAGGATTATTTACACCAAAAATACCATTTAAATTCTGCCCAAACTTTAGAAAGATAGGTAAGTATGTGGCTCATAGCACAGTGGAAGATGATTGGCTCACATGAGGCCTGGTTTATTTAGGGGCACACTGAACACTAGAATGAAAAATAGAGATAAGCATTACTGTATTAATGGTAAAAGAGGTCACAGTGTTTTAAAACCACACGTAAATTCTCAAAATTAACTTGAATAGGCTTTGACTTTCTTGAAATGAGAAAATAGAGAGTTCTCTAACAGGTTAAAAGTTAGAATTACTCTGCTATTCTTTTTTAAACCCTGAACTCTCGAATTTAAATCCTTAAAGAGTTTTCCCATAATGGCTGTTGAAGGTTCAAACAACTGAAATAACTGTGTATTTAAAACCTAGTGTTGACTGTTTTCTTTTATACTGTGTGGCGATGGTCTCTGACCTTTCAGTGACTGGGTGTGGCTTTGTGAAAATACTTCTGTGGACTGGATATACCCTTCAAAAAGAAAAACTGCTCTCTGGAATGCTCTTCAATTTTTTGAAGCATGTTTACCTGCTTATGTAAGAAATAAAATGGAATTGAAACAAAGGACTTAAATTGAAGAATAAATTGATAGTTCTACTAAAACCTTGGCTTTTTATAATGACTCTGTGGTATTACCATTGCCATTTACACTGTTAATTTTTTAAAAGATCTGCCACTTTTACTATATAAGCTCAAATATTAAATTGTAAAGAAATGCAATCCATATTTTTTTTTAAAGTGAAGCCCAAAAGGCAATTAAGCTTAAGTACAAACAAAACAAAGATGTTCCCATCAACTTGGGATATAAAACAATGGAGAAACTGAGGGAAGACAGGTGTACACAGTAAAGGAGTCTTCTAAATGCCGCAGGATTAAATCTCATCCTGAGCTGCTGTTCATGGGATTACAGTCCCAGAGAAACAGCTGCATAGTTAATCTGTTTTCCAAAAGGTCCCTGAACCATCTATATATTTTGGCTGGAAAACTAGCCCATTAGAGCAATGGCATCACTAACATATTCTAATTGTCATGGAGATGAGGTGGGGAAGAGTGTTTCATTTGCCTGACACAGTTCACCTTTCCTTTCATGCCAATTAATATTTTGGAACAAAGTAGAGCTATTCAAACTTAACATTGTCATTATTGTAGTTGTCATACAATTGTGCAGGACTTACACTTTAATTAGACAGAAAGCAATTTTCTTTCCTTTTATGTCAGCCCAAAGGTGCTATTTTACATATCAATACAGTTGAGAGGAAGTACTGTTATTTTGGGCTGCAGTGTTTCCTCCACATCTGAAGAAAGCCCATTAGAAACTGCATTAAAACAAATGAAAAACGTTAACTGTGTGCAATTTTGGGGATTGAGCATTTGTACTTTTTTTGGTTTTTCCTAATTCTCTTGCATTAACGATTTACTGTTTTGTGAATTATGCGTGATAAGAAATTAAGGAAAACAATTCCCTGTGAAAAAAAGACTTTGTATATTAAATAAGTGACCCAAACTTTTGTTGTGATTTATTTTTTGCCTAACTTACCTGAATTTCTTCAAATCTGTAACATTCATACAGCCTTGAGTTCTTGATTCTGCAATGGTCTGGGTTTTAAAGCAGGGTCTGAACATATTTTAAGGCCAACATAGGTTAACATATGGCATTTTAGAAAGGATTAAATAGGTGCGTTAATAAGAAAATCAATGAAAGTAATCTACACAGACTTTCAAACTGTTTTAAAGAAAAAACAATTAAGAAAAATCAGCATGTAATCCAGAAAAAGATTCTCTGATGAATAAGGCTTGGATATACAAAAGAATGTAACAGTATTTTCCTACCCAGAGGTAATAAAAACTAAAAGAGGGACTCTAATTCAAACCTAAGAGAGTTAGTTATCAGTGAAGAAATCATCCCCCCTGATGCCCCAACTTTTAAGCCCGAATTCAGGGTCTAATTGGATGCGTTCATTCTTCTGTCCAAACTGAATATGTGCCTTTGTCTTCTCAGTCTCCCAAATTACAACAAAGAAACCTAGATCATAAATCATTGTCCCTGTGTGTTTAGCTAGTGACCTAAACCGGGAGCTGTGAGAGATACCAAGGGCAGCAAGGATGGGGTAGACTCCTTAACCCAGGAAAATGGCAGGGCAGGCAGCAGTCCTGAACAAGACACGGCAGCAAGATCCAGCCAGGGGGCAAATAAGTCTGTGCTAGAGTTTAAGACAGTTGGCCCCTTGCAGAGGTACACAAGGAAAAGACGACACCGGTGCCAGCTCAGGAGTCTTGCCCCAAAGGGAAGGCACAGGAAGAAAAGGGGCACGAAGCAGTGACACTGCATAAGGCGGGGGCACCGTCGCTGAGAAGCCAGGACCATGGTGCAGCGAAGCCGTCTCACAGCCTGCAGCCACGGCGGGCTGAGAAGGGAGTCCCACAGTTTCTCAGACCTGGGGTGCTGACTTACTCCCTGGAAAATAGGGGGGCAAACATGCAGTGCCCTGTGGGAGCTCCGCACAGCACCCCACGCCCTCCTGTTCTAGAAGACCACACAGCACTCTTCTGAGGCTCAGGAACGCCATGAGCCAGCCTGGCCTCAGAGGACACACATGGTCATCAGGGGGCCAGCACCAAGCTGTCCCCACCTGGGACATGGCTTGGCCACCCTAGGGGAGGACAGGCAGACAATGCATCTGAAACGAGGCCAGCCTGGGGCATGTGGAGAGGACGGAGGCAATCAGAGCACCTCAGGCCTCTCGGGCCACGGCGGTTGTTTAGTCTGGCCATGGTACAGAACATGAATTTCATTTCAAACATGCTGGATGTCAATGTAGGTTCATCAGTTATAACATGTGTACCATCTGGTGGTGGATGTTGGTAAGGGGGAGGCTATGCATGTGGGGCTAGGGAGTATATGGGAAATCTCTTACTTTCCTCTTGATTTTAATGTGAACCTAAAATTATTTTGGGGTCAAGAATAAAATCACACCCTATCAAATAAACATGCCAAAGAGGACACCCATTCAATCTTCTGTCCTGAAGCATAAGGATTACAAGAGTAGAAAACAGTATTTAAGGTGAAAAGAGTCCCAGAGAGAGACCAATGTCTGCAAGGCAAGGAAGCAGCCAGGTATTAGGAATAGCAGCTACAGATAGCAGTTAGTGGCTGAGATTAGAAATGTATCATAAGCCCAAGTCCGTGGAGTTCAGCTTGCTGATTTAGACCAGGGATTGGCCAACTCTAGCAAGCAGGCCAAACCTAGCCTGTAACCTATCTGGGTATGGCCATGATGGGTTTCACATTTTCATAGGGTGGTAAAACACACATACATATATAAGTATATGCAACAGACACTACATTTGGCCTGCAATACCTAAAATATTTACTATCTGCCATTTATTATCTGTCCACCCCAAGTTTACAAAGAAGTGCCAACAAAGTGTTACTTTTCCTCAGTTCCATGTCCATGGACTAGAGAAGCTATCTCTCAAAGGTTTAATACTGAAAGAAAAGGGGATGGGACAAGTATCACTGAAGAAAGAGCATGTTCCATACACAATGGTTAAGGGGACCATTTAGGAGCATTACTCTAAAGACAAATGATCTCGTAGGTTACTCTGGTCTAGGCAGGAGTGACATGACAATTATGGTCATAAATTCACTCAACAAGCACTTATCTGTTCTGGTTCCAAGCAGTACAGCCTGGTATATTTTCTGCTTTGATAGCATAGGAAAACTAGAAATAAATGTTGGAGGACAATGTTCTGCCATTTTCACAAGTTATTCTTGTGAAATAAGACAGTATTTCTTTCTAAGCATCAACAGTAATGCTTTTTAAATACCAGACTGGATAAAGCAGTTTTTATTCTCTTTACTGTAATTTATGACTCAGTTTTTGTAGTCGTTTTGAAACAAAAAATGAACTCCCTTCCCCCAAGAAGGAAATTTTCCAATGACCAAAGAGATAAGAACTTACTGCTGCTAAGTCGCTTCAGTCGTGTCCGACTCTATGCAACCCCCATAGATGGCAGCGCACCAGGCTCCCCCGTCCCTGGGATTCTTCAGGCAAGAACACTGGAGTGGGTTGCCATTTCCTTCTCCAATGCGTGAAAGTGAAAAGTGAAAGTGAAGTTGCTCAGTCGTGTCCGACTCTTAGTGACTCCATGGACTGCAGCCCACCAGGCTCCTCCATCCGTGGGATTTTCCAGGCAAGAGCACTGGAGTGAGCGGCCATTGCTTTCTCCATAAGAACTTACTATATAACCATAAAACCATACTTCTGCATGGATTATTTAAAGCCAAAGCAAGTCAGCATTAGTTAAATCACCAAACATTAAATAATAAGAACCTTACGTAAAATTATAAAATAAGTTTTATTTTTAACCTTCTGAAGTAAAAAAGCTGTTAACAAGACAGTTGATACCTGGTTACCTCATACAGAATTTTTTTCCCTTGAAAATGCACTTTCACTGCACTCTTCAGAAAACAGGCCAGAAGAAACTTGCATTTAACAAGTTCTGTTAAGAACATACTACCACAGTCATGTTTTCATGATGCTAGAAACACTGAGTTTACATGTCAATTTAACCTCTCTCTCTGAAGAAATAAGACAACTGAAATAACTAGTTCTCTAATCCTTAGTTCTGTTTCCACAAATAAAACCTAATGCTTTTCACAACGAGAAAGTAAAAAATAATATACAAAGAGAACTAGCCAACCTGAAATCATTTATCCCCTTTATCTAGACACCAGGCTAAGGAATAGGGGATCCACAGAAGAATAAGCTGGTGGTTCTTCCTTAACCATTTACCTAACTCTGGGTCAAAGATAATAAATAACAGCCATGTACAATCCATAAGTGTATATAAATCCTATATCACATTTCCCCTATTTTATAAGGAAAGAAAACAGGTTTGATGTGTAAGAGGAAGAACAGTGAAAAACACTGCTAAAAGGCAGTTTTGCTGTCATCACTGCTTACTCAAGAAGCACCCACCTTAACCTTCTAGCAAAATAGCTACTGCCTATGCCCCAAAATGAGATATTAGGTGATTCTAAGTAAACATGTTATAAAAAAAATTGTAACATTTTGGTTCTCATATTGGTCTCCCAAACCCAGAAATTTATATTAAATGGATTCTGCAGAGTACTTCTATCTATGCTAATAACTTAATGTACATGAAAAGCAACATTCATTTTTAAGTAAAAATTGCCACACAGTTTTTGAAACTGAAAATATAAGAGTAAGATAAAACAGGAAATTCGTGTGCTGAGACAATTATTTACTATAATTAAGTATAACTTGAAGTTCTCAAATTATTTATTTTCAACTCAAGCAAAGACACTTAAGCCACCGCAGTCATTTCCTCGTCTGTGTCACTGGACTCATCTTTCAGTTCCAACTCCCCCAAATCTCTGTCTACAGCTGTCACAGCTTTCTTCTTACACTTCTTGGGCACCGCATCACTAGCACAGACTTTTCTCATTTTAATGTTTGGCAGCTTCTTCAGATCAAAGTCCCATTCCCTAGACAAAAGAGAGAATGCAGAGAGTTGGTGAAGTGGGGAATGAAGTCAATATTCAAAACTATGCAGAAAAAAGTTTATAAATTTATAGCAGACTCCAATGTACTAGACGGAAACAATATAAATGCATCAGGAAAAAAAAAATGTCCCCAAAACTGAGGTTTGCATTTTCCATACTTACTGCAGTTTCTCATTAATCTATATTATGTTATAGTTGCTCACTCACGTCTGACCCTTTGCGACCCCATGGACTGTAGCCCGCCAAGTTCCTCTGTGCATGGATTTCCTAGGCAAGAATACTGGAGTGGGTAGCCATTTCCTTCTCCAGGTGATCTTCCTGACTCAGGGATCGAATCCAGGTCTCCAGCACTACAAGCAGATTCTTTATCATCTGAGCCACCAGGGAAGCCCCATTAATCTATAATAGCAGTTAACTGCCCAGGGAATTTCATGTATTCAAGACTTTCAAAACAATGCAGGAAAACATTAGGTAGAAGTTACAAGGAGGCTGTTCCTTTCTTTTATGATCCCTATCCTGAACACTTCCCTCTATCAGGACATAACAGTATCAAGAAATCTCAAAAGCAGGAACTACACCACACTGGAAAACCTCCAAAATGCAGAGTCAGAAAATGTTTTTCTCTTCACACACAATGGTAAGTCACAATTAAGTTTCAGCAACCAAACAATTCTTATAACAGAAAACTTCCAGTTTCTCAACCTCAGCATTTCTGTGACAATCCTATGTTCAGTTACTTTGGGAGCAAAATGAAGATTGTTTTGAGAACTGAACTCTAGCTAGATAAAAATACTAATAGTCTATGCTAATTCCTTCTCATTTTTGGCTTTCTTTGGAGGAGGCAGAATCTACCGTTTTGCTGAATGAAGAGAATACTTAAATATCTGACTACTTAATATTACAGGCAAAAAAATTAACATCTAAAAAAATCTTATGCTCCATGTACTTATAACTAGATGTACATGAGTTAAAAAAGTGAACCACTTCTTATATATAACTGATAAATTTTATGAGAGCTGAGATTTTATGAATATTAAGTATTTTCTATAAAGTCAGAAGTATAATAATATAAAATAAGCTTAAGGGTTTCAAATAACATGGACTTAATTTATCTAATTTCAGTTAAAATTTCAGGCTGATCAACATGACCTACCTGAGGCCAAAGTGATTAATAAAAATTATTTTCTAAAGAAAAATTATTTATGTTTGACAACTAAACACTGGAAATCCTACTCACTGGTCTCTCTGGTCACAGAGTACTATTAGAGAGATCACTGAGTCACCTGGTTCTTCATGATTCCCTTCCCACCAACCAACTTCTCCAGAAGGAGGTGCTGCAAACAGTCTGGGAATGGGTTTCTGAGCCATCAAGTTTGCTGCTGACAGTTTTGGTTTTTTTTTTAAATAACAGAGAGGAACAGTGACATCATGTTCTTTTAAATACTATATTGAAGAATTTTGAAGTATTTTGAAAAACAAAAGCACTAGGTCACTATCATTTCAGGCATTTCTGACAAATGCAACTTAGGAAAATTCTTACTTATCTGAGAAAGAGAGGTTAAAAAGAACCCCTGAATACTCAAAAGGGAAGAAAGTTTATCTATCATGTATTTTACATGCAGCTTCAAAGAAAAAAATGCAACAAACTCACCTAAAAGTTTTCAGATTATCTGCATTTAAAATGTCTGGAATCTCTGGAAAATAAAATATATTTATTAGGTAAAGTCTTATTACAGTATTTATAGTTTCTTCATTATCTCAGGAAGAAAAAGAAATAACTGACAGAAGAATGCCCAAAGCAAAAGAAACTTTTAAAGCATGATTACAAAGCTACAATGAAAAGAGATTTCAAAAGCATAAAGGACTTAGTTTAAGAAGGTGATTAAAACAAAAACCACTAATAAATGATGTATTCTAAAATACAATGTATAAAATGAAACAAATCTACAATAAAAACGTTTGACCTTTACTACAGCTTCAGAAAATAAGAATGTGAGTGAGGAATGGCTATACCAAACAGGGGCAAGACAGAGAGATGTTGGTATGTAGTCTTCACTGAATCTTACTGACAGCATCTCTGATAATTTGCCCATGTTTCTAGACTCTTGTGGACTTGTGTCACCACATTCCCTGGGCTGAGGCACAACCAGAAGAACAGAAGGTCTGAGATTCAGCACTGGCTCCACCCCCAGTAGGATGTCTGACATGGGATGTGCTGTCAATTACTGCTACTCAACCTGGTGGCTACAGGTAGAAGAGGCTGAGCACAGAGCCACCTGGGAGGGCATCACAAGAGCAGAGCTGAGAGACGGGTGGCTCGAGCTACAGGAGAGCAGAGCAGCAGCGCAAGTCATCAGACTCCAAGTGTATCTGGCTGATGAGCTGGATGTGGGATGTGAAACGTCTGCAGGACGATGGGCAAGTGGTGAGGTCACTGAATGAAATACGGATCTTACAAGAGGAGCCAGTTTTAGGAGAAAAACTGGACTTTGCTTTGGGACATGCCAAATTGGAGCTGTCTAGAAGACATTCAAGCAGAGATTTTAAGAAACTCAAGTTTGAGAATGCAAGTCTGGAGTTCTAGGGACAAGTTAGGATTGACAACATAAATTTGGAAGTTATGACATTTAGATGGTATTTAAAAGCACAGGATTAAATGAGATAAATGCAGGACCTGGTATAAACTGGAAAGACAAGAGGCCCAAGGACAGATATCTGGGCCAATTATTTAGTTCGTGAGGCTATGAGAAGGATTCAGCTTAAGAAACTGACATTATGGCCAGTGAACTGGGAGGAAAACCAAGGAAGGACAGGGGCTACTACCCCAAATAAAAAATGTGACCAAAAAATGAAGGGATCATCTGTATCAAAGGCTGCACAGAAGTTGACTATGAGAGTCAGTACCCAGCAGAGCTACCATCTGTTTTAGCAACTTAAACAGTTCATCATCAACAAAGACTTTGAGTGGTGGCTACAAAAGCCTAATTTAAGGGGTTCCAGAAAAAATGGAAGATGAAGAAATGGAGACTATAAGCACAGACAAATTTAAGTGAAAAGGACACAGCACTGGCTGAAGCTCTCCCTCAATCCCTACATGTTCCATACAGTCTTGTTTGGCTTTTAAATGACCTGGAAAGGGGAGGTCCCTTTCTATTTTTAAATGTACAATCCCTCTCTATTTTTAAATGGAAGGTAACAAGGCTGGGAAGTGGGTAGGAAATAACTTGCCCTGTTATTTAGTAAGCTGCAAGGGTCTAAGCAGAGATCTAACCTGTTCTAAAGCTATTCTGCTGTTGTTGTTGTTGTTGTTTTCAGTGAAAAAACTCATTTCTTAGGAATGCTGAAGAGGAACTGCCATCTACTCAGGGTTCCTAGTGTTACTGAAGGTATAAGTGCCTGAAGTTAACCTTCTGACTGCGAAGACATGCAACTCAATGAACCTACTGCCAGCTTCTGACACAGCTGCAGAGAACAACTAGGTCAGAAGCCAGGCTGCCCCACCCAGTCAGAACACCCCAGGGGACTGGTCACTTGAGCGAACCCATTCTCCTTTCTGGCATCTTCATGAAGAGGGAGCCCCTGAAACCCGGGGCATTCCACCTTGACGCTTACAATGGCAGGACCCCCCCCCCAACCCCCGCCCCTGCTTTCCCCCCCTTTCTCTACTGGAAGCCTCACTGTGAGCCCTTCAGGCATGTCCTGTACCCTCCAGGAACTGCAAGCATTAAATTTTGTGTTTTTCAACGCTCCCTGCTGGGTGTTGCTGAAGTGCACCCTGCAGTCATAGTGAGATACCACCAGGGAGGGGAGAATGCCTGTGGGGGGCCGCCCAGGCTTTCCTGGACCAAGTACCACTATTGCCAGGGCTGGGACCTTCACAGCAGGAGTCGCAGGATAATGCCTTCAGGCTCCTACTGTTATTATTAAAGCTAGAAAACCTAATTTTCCTATTAAACATTTCGTTTACTGTACTCTCCAGGCAAATTCACACATGAGTGCCTCCAGGGACTAGGCAGGGACCGTGAATGAGAAGGTCTGGAAGTGCGGAATGCTAAGTCTAAAAGCGATGGCTACTGTTCTGCTCCAGCAAACAATGCTGTCAGACCGTATGTTGAACAGGCATCCAGAAATCTACATTTTTCATGTGAACTCAGCAGATCTTTTTATACTGACAATTCATATGCCAATCAAACACTACTTGTAGGCCATGTGCAGCCTTTGGGTCATTTTCTGCTGGTGGGCTTTGCAAGCCCTTGCAAGTGCCCTCTCCTCTCCTCCTAAGTACTTTTCTTCAGACAATGCTGCTAAACGAATGACACACTTGTCTTCACGAACTATAAGAAATGCTCCACTGTTAAGAAAGAAATTTTGATTTCTGTAATTTCTCAAGAATGGCTGCAACAAGTATAGCTCTTTACTACAAAAATTACAAAGGCAAGAGGACACAGTACCTACTCTAAAGAAACTTGATGTGACTGGAGACAGGCAAGTAATAAGCCTAGATCAAAGCAGGTTAAGCACATGCCTGAAGGGAGAGGAAAAGATTACTATCATAGTAGAAAAATGTCACTGTCAGAATTGACAGTTTTGGGAAAGTAGGAGAAAAAAAGAATGAATTTTAAAAAATTCCAAATATTCAAAAAGAAAGAAAAGGAAAATCAAAGTGAACTAAATCAACAGGATAAGTTACAGAGACAAGACATCAGGAAGCCATACGGGACGCACCGAGGCCATAGGCCTGGTACTGCTGCTGCTCCCGCTCCAGAGTCTGCCTGATGGCCGCCTCCCGAGAGCAGTGCCTCCGGCCCTGCCTGTCCTTGAAGCTGTTCCGCAACTCAATCTGCTCCAGCTCGCTGCTGAATCGGTTCAAATACCTGAAAAACAAGATGGTCTGACTTACAAAATCTGTTTGGCTTATATGACTTTATTTAAAACATAATCCCCAGCCACTGCCTGTCCTTCTCAAGTTTTCATATTCCTCTAGATTCCTTCAAGTTCTCAGATCCCAGACCTTCTCTTGGTAACTCAACCACTCTCAAATCTTCTGTGAACAAATCAAAGCCTGCCATTACAGTGTCAACTCCAGGTCCTCACACTCCACCACCTCCTGGATGTCTCCATCTGGCTGACAGGTGATGCCTTAACGCACTCTCAGCCCTGCTCCTGGTCCCTTCCGAATCTGCTCCACCTCTGCCCTGGCCCCCGCCTTCATTCACGCAGATGCAGACTGGGTCACCCTGACTCCTCTCTCTCCCCTTTATGCCACATTTAAGTCTTCACTGAAGATTGAGACTTTTACCCCCTTAAACTCTCTAGACATTTCCATTTCTCTTTACCACATTGCTCCCACCACCACCTCTTGCCTGGACGGCTTCATCAGCCTCTTAACAGTTTGCCCCCTCATCCATTTGCCTCACTCTCAAAAGTTTAAATGTGAGAGTATCGCAGCTACTTGCTATTCAAAGTCTCCTATGACTCCCACTGTCCTTGGGTAAAGTCCAAACTCTTACGTTGATATTTGAGATTTTTTATGTGTTGGTTGTTTATTCAAACTGTCACAATTCCCTCCCGGAACCTATTATCTCAGTGATATTAAATGTCTGGCAGATCACTAAATAGGCTGCTCCCATCCCCAGGCCTTTCAGACCTTCTTCTCTCTGCCTAGATGCTCTTCAAACTACCTTACCTCCATCTGCAGATATCAGTTTTGATGTCATTTCTCAAGGAAGTCAAAAAACTGGGTTACCTGCCATTCTGAAGTGCAGAAAGGTGATGAGCCTACTAAAATGACTAAGCTAGTATACCAACCCAAAGTCTTTATAACAAAGTCTATCTGCTTGTCTATAAATCCAGAACAGAACTCTGCATCTTGCAGAACCAAGTTGGGGAATTCCTCTTACTGACCCTTTGATCATTAACATGCCCAGTGTTTACCTTTCAATTAATTCACAAGCATCTCTTTTTGAATATCCTACTTTTTTGGGATCAAGATGATTTTGAAACCACTGCAGTTTTTCACCTATAACAACAAGTACCAAAACAGATTAACATCATAAGTCATTATTTAAGCAGAGGTATTCATTATAATTTTCAACATCAATGTGTTTAAAACAGTATCAACATTTATTTCAAAGTTAAATATAAAGTTTTGTGTGGGCTCAAAGCTAAACAAGCCTGTCAGAAACTGAACTGTCACATTTTAATTTGGGGAAGTGACAAAGGTAGGAAGGATGCTTTTCTGTATGTATTTCTTATCCAGAAAGGATACAAAACATTTTTTTTTTTAAATAAAGAATACTTTAAAGGAACATGAAGTTCCAAGTATTTATAAAGCAAATGATAGAACTTGTCTGAAATAGCAAAAGGAGAGTTTGATTAGATTAATGAAGAGGACGGTGTGTGCTGAACTTTTAGTAAGCAGCGGGCACTAAGTACAGGCACAGGTCTTGACTCTTACAACCCTATGAGGGTTATTATTATCTCCATTTAGAAGAGAAAAGTTAAGTAACCTGTTCAGGGCCTCAAAGTCAGTAAATACACTAAGCATACAAGATCTGCTGTATACGATGCAGAATGACTGACATCTATTATCAAAAAGCTAGCAGACTTCATGCTTATGAGTCAATCAGACCACAGGGGTGCCACTTCCAGTAAGATTTCTCAGTATTACAAATCAAGAAATGGCCCTATCCAGGATTACTGATAAACCATTTACAAATACGATTCTGCTGCCTGATAAGGCAGTTGAGTTAATGGTTTGAATATCTTTCATTTTAGTTACAAAGCCTAGTAGCCACTCTTTTGAAATCTCAGACTTATCAGATACCCTTACCAATAATAAATCTGATCACACACCCAGACACACACATAAAAAGACTGTGACACTGAGATATAGACTGAGGAGACATTCACATCATTAAACATGAATTGCTGTTTCCAAAACCCTTTATAATTCTAAACGGTTAGGAAGCTAGAATTAAACTGGAGAGAGAGAGGGATGGATAAGAGTAGATACTAAAGAATTTCTAGAAAACTGACCTAGATATTCACACTGTTCTAACAGTTTAATGACTGACTTTATTTTAATCAAGTCTGGTAGAGAAAATTCACTTAATCTAGCAAAATCACTTTTATCTGGTAGAGATAAAAATAGTATTTCACTAAGAGAGTCAAGAGAAAATAGTTAAGGGAAGAACTTCAAACAAGAAAAATCCACTTACCAATAAGGCTGAGACGCAACGCCTTTTCATTCTTCAATCTTGGGAGAAAAAGTGCATGTGTGTTAGAAAACTTCCAAAACAAGTTTTAAAAATCTGAAAAAAACAACAAAAAGAAAAACTACCCAAAGAACCTTAAGAACCTTTCAAAGATCACTTTTATGCATATGAAATTAATTTTCTTAAGAAACACTGACACCATGCTTCTCTTTTAAATCACAAAATGTTACTAGAATTTTTTTTCTGCTCTGCAGTGACTAAAGGATACCTATAAAACAAACTGGTTTTGAAAACACAAAGGAAAACTTGTCTGAATTCTGTAATATGCATAAAGCCTGTGCACAGAAGAGTAACAAGGACCTTCTAGAAAACTGCTGCCATCAAGACCAAAATGCATCACTGTCATCTTTTAAACTTCAACAGGAATAAAACAAAATGTTTACTTTTCATAAATTTGATACAAATTATAACAAAGAAAAAGAACTCATTTACTCTCAAAAAATGGCCTACATGATCATGTGCCTCCTACTGTTGCTATTTTGAATTCTAATCCGTTCAGGGACTTCCCTGGCATTCCAGTGGTTAACAGTCTGAACTTCCATCACAGGGGGCATGGGTTGTTCCCTGGTCAGGGACTAAGATCCCACAGGAGGACAAGAAAAGAAAAGAAAAATCTCTTTTCCATTCAGGAGAGAGGGACGCTAGTGAGAGGGTAACATGCCGGAAGGCTAGGATCTCCAAATGGAGGAAACAGGCTGCAACCGTCAGAAGTTTTGTCTCTCTCTCTTAAACGTCAGGAAGAAACAAACTACAATTGTCAGATTTTTTTTCCTTCTCTATACAAAATTAAAAGGTTTCCTTTAAAATTCTGTGTTGCCATGATGACATCTGGTTCCACCTGAACTTAACTTTTCTCAGCCCTTGAGCTAACCAATGTGTTTTTCTCACAGAAATGTTATTCTTAAGCTATGTTAATGAACTATGTATTTACCTTAGACTCTGTCTTTCTTCAAGTTGGTTCCAACTACGACTCAGAAGGGACTTGACAAATCAGTATGCTTTACTTAACAAACCAGTATGCTTTACTCTCGCAAATGTTCTCTTAAGCTATGTTAATGAGACTACATATTTGCTTGGAAACCTGCCTTTCTTCAAGATTCATGTCAATCATCTTATGGCCTGGGATGACTCATCTTGTGCCAATGTTATCTCAAAATGCATGTTGTAGGTGAGAGGCCTGGCACTATTCTGAGTTTCGAGACATTTCCTTCCTCTAATTAGCTGTCTGCTAATAGGTATATAACTTACTGCTAAGTGGGTCGCCATTTCCTTCTCCAATGCATGAAAGTGAAAAGTGAAAGTGAAGTCACTCAGTCGTATCCGACTCTTAGCGACCCCATGGACTGCAGCCTGGAGAATCCCAGGGACAGGGGAGCCTGGTGGGCTGCTGTCTATGGGGTCGCACAGAGTCGGACATGACTGAAGTGACTTAGCAGTAGCAGCAGCAAAGACTAGCAGGGGGGGCGCTCTTTTTGTCCCCTTTTGATGTGTATTTCAGAAGCTTTCTCTATCTCTTTTATATTTTAATAAAACTTTAGTACACAAAAGCTCTGAGTGATCAAGCCTTGTCACTGGCCCCAGGTTGAATTCCTCTCTTCCGGAGGCCAAGAATCCCAGCGTCTTTCATGGCTCAGCAATAATCTTTCACTAGTTTCTTTTTTTCAATGCTTAATGCTATCAACTAGGGATACAGCAATGAAGGGAAAAAAAATTCACTGTCCCTGCACTAACAAAGCAGATCAGATTTACCCTCCCACTTTAAACAACTAGAAAATCAGAGAAATAAAATGAAGC
Source organism: Capra hircus (assembly GCF_001704415.2). Classification (NCBI taxonomy): domain Eukaryota; kingdom Metazoa; phylum Chordata; class Mammalia; order Artiodactyla; family Bovidae; genus Capra; species Capra hircus. Next base: position 2,374,214 of record NC_030813.1, read on the forward strand.
CTTTTTAACAAAAATATTTCAGCCACAGAATGGGAGAAAATATTCACAATACAAATAACATACAAAAGACTTGTGTTAAGAATATATAAATAGTTCTTACTACTTAACAGTGGACAAACAACTCAAAATCAAAAGGGAAAAGATTTTAACAGATTATTCATCAAATCAGAGACATAAAAGCAAACAATAAACACCTAAAAATATATAATTAGTTATAAAGAAATACAAATTAAAGCCACATTGAGACATTACTGTACACCCACTAGATTGGTTCAAATCTGTTTTAAAAATGGTAATACATGTCTGAGAGAAAACAGAGGCTAAGTTCCTTCAGTCATGTCCAACTCTTTGCAACCCCGTAGACTGTAGCCAGCCTGGCTCCTCTGTCCATGGGATTTCCCAGGCAAGAATTCTGGAGTGGGTTGCCATTTCCTCCTCCAGAGGATCTTCCAGACCCAGATGTTGAACCAGCAACTCTTGTGTCTCCTGCATTGGCAGGCAGATTACCACTAGCACCACCTGGGAAGTCCAAGTCTTATACATCAGTGGTGAAAAAAGTAAAACGGCATTACCACTTCAGATAAGGTAATTTTTTTATTATACATACTTAAACATTACACCTCCTACATGACTTCATTCTTTTCAACAAGTTTTTCTAAAACTCAATTTCTTATTTACTTAAACATACATCTCCTGTGCATGTGTGTGCCTGCTAAGCTGCTTCAGTCACATCACTCTTTGTGACCCTATGGATTGCAGTTCTCCAGGCTCCCCTGTCCATGGGATTCTCTAGGCAAGAATATGGAGGGGGTTGGCATGCCCTCCTCCATGGGATCTTCCTGACCCAGGCAGATTCTTTACCACTAGCATCACCTGGGAAGCCCATATCTACTACACAGCCCAGCAATTCCAGTTCTAAGAACTGAAAGAAAAATGTTTTATGTCCTCGAAAATACCTGTACATGTTTATGGCAATTTTATCTGTATGCAACAGCAGGGTTGATCATTTTCACTTAAGCTTTCGCCAGTAACAAGTAAGGCTTTGAGGACCATGTGGCTGGTCTGTCATAACTACTCATCTCTGCCATCACAGCCACAAACATGAAAGGAATGGGCAGAGCTGCCTTTCAGTAAAACAAACTGCTTTTATAAAAATAGATGGATGGTCACTCAGCTTGCAGATCCTGAGAAAAGCCAAAAAAGTATAAACAATCCAAATGACTATCAACAGGTAAATGGATAAAAACCTACATATCCATACAATGAAATACTACTTAGTAATGGAAGAGAAGACAACTTGTTGTTTGTCACTAAATCATGTCATGTCTGACTTTGCAACACCGTAGACAGCAGCACGTCAGGCTTCCCTTTCCTCCACCAGCTTTCAGAGCTTGCTCAAATTCATGTCCATCGAGTCGGTGATGCCATCCCACCACCTCATCCTCTGCTGTGCACTTTTTCTTTTGCCCTCAATCTTTCCCAGCACCAGAGTCTTTTCCAATGAGTCGGCTCTTCGCATCAGGTAGCCAAAGTATTGGACCTTCAGCTTCACATCAGTTCTTCCCCAATGGAAGACAACTAATATATGCAATAACGTGGCTAAATTTCATGCTAAATGAAAAAGACTGGCACAAAAAACTACATACAGTATGATTCCATTTACATGAAATGCTAGGAAAGATAGATATCATCTATTAAAAAACAAAACAACAGGTGCCCAAGGCTAGAGGAGGAGGGCTGAGACCTGACTGGGAAGATTTGGAGGAGGATGAAAACATACTCCAGCATACTGATCAAGGGGTTACACCATGTATTGTCAAAACTCAAATGCTGCACACTTAAGTTATGTCTATTTTGTCATATGCTATTTAAACCTCAAAGATGATTTTTAAAAAGAAGTACAGAACACTACATAATAAGGCTGAAAATGACTCTGAGAATTCATTCCTTTCAAATCAGCCTAGAGAGAAGAATCTAGTTAGAAGTCAAGTTTGCTATGGATCTGAATGAATACACTGAGGGCTTGAACTACAGGGGAGTGAAGCTGGAATGAAAGAGAGATTTGAGACTAAATTCTCCAAGTTGTTACCTAGATTCTTACCCATTATGTTTGTTAAGTGAAATTATTTTCATTTGATATCTATAGTTCTTTGCTACATACTCTATGGGACAAAATTTGACAATACACAGTACCAACATGTTGCTACGCTGAGAATTCATAAAACAAATGATATAGAATAATAACTATTTCCTGCCTATAAACTGAGCATCACTTGAAATGCACTAGTCCTCAAACTGCACTAATTTCTTTAATAGGAACAGAAGAGGTATTTCATATAGTCTTAAATCAGAGCATTCAAATGCTAAAGATAAATAGTGTCTGACTCCTACTCTATACCGCCATTCACGCCTTCAGTATCTTCAGGTATTCAGAGTCCATCTGATGAACCCAGCAGCTCGTGTCTGTACCCTCTACCTCTGGTCAAGGGCACTGCACCCTAACAATATCCACCCCAATCTTCCCCTACCTCCCTAAAAATAAATCTTAGGAAGTAGTAAAAAGAATCCTCCAGCTGCTGGCTATCTTTCTTCCTTATAAAATCAAGGATCTGTGTTGGGCAGGATGTGGTAATACCTAAGAGGGTCCCCAGTGTAGATTCCTGCTGTTTTGATATTCACACCCCTGTCCTCCCTGAGTGTGGCTGGACCTCACGGCTCACTTCTAAAAACCAGAACAGTGCATACTGGGATGGATGTCATCTGAAAATGACAGTACAAACACTGTCTTCCATCCTAGCCACCTTCTTCCTCTGACTCCCTCTGACAAGGGAAGCCCAAGAACACTGGAGTGGGCAGCCCGTCCCTTCTCCAGTGGATCTTCCCGACTGGAGTCAACTGCATTGCAGGCGGATTCTTTACCAACTGAGCTATCAGGGAAGCCCTGTATCAGGAAACCCCTAGTGGTGCAGCCCAAAAAACTGTTTTAATACACTTTAGGGGTGTATCTCATGTACACTAAAGTTAGTGAAATACTGGTATAGGTGATAGCAAAATCATGTAAGTAGTAAATCATGTCAAAAAGATACAGAAAAAAATGCATGAAAGTGATACAAAAATAACTGATGTTAAAAAATTACCATCTTAAAGCAATATCATTATAATAATCTTTAATGTACAAAACAAAGACCCATCATTACAAAGAAGAAAGAAAATTTGACTTATATGATCATAGCATTTGACTATTCTTTTCAAGAAAACTTCTAGCCAAATAACTTTGAAACTGCTAACCCAACTGGTCTTGGGCAAGGAATGTAACAATAAAACAGCTGGTTTTTATCAGCTACTAAGCAAATGTATCTAGCATTCGTCAAACTGCTAAGGCTATTCTAAAATAATCAAAATAATCTATTTTGATTTCACAGCTTCATTTTAAGGAATTTTTTTATTTGTTCCTATAGCAGTTCCCTTGTGGCTCAGTTGGTAAAGAATCCGCCTGCAATGCAGGAGACGTGGGTTTGATCCCTGGGTTGGGAAGATCCTCTGGAGAAGAGAAAGGCTACCCACTCCAGCATTCTGTCCTAGAGAATTCCCTGGACTACAGCCCACAGGGTCGCAAAGTTGGACACGACTGAGCAACTTTCCCTTTTTACTTTCATAGCAGTTCCTGGGGACTCTCACAGCCCAGAGTGCAGGGAAGAATAGGCAAATTACAGGATGGGATGCTGATCAAAGAGAGGCTAAGGGACAAGAAGGGGAGAAAAGAAGAGGCAGCATACACGTTTCATTTCCTGATGAAGAAAACCTTCTTATGAATTCCTTCACATCAAGGATACAGAGCTACTTTCAGAATGGCAGAGCAAGAACTTAGAAAATCAAAACTTGTCAAAATCAACTTTTTCAGAAGTATAGAAATTAACCAAAGGCATGCAACAATCAAAGGAGCATTTACTCAAGAAAAATGACTCAATCTCAGTAAGAACAGCAATTTTTATGAACCAATGTGTTAGCAACTCAGGGTAGCTGTAAAAGCCATCCTCCTAGCAGTCACTAGAACAGTTAGGTTTGGAATTCCCCCAAAGCTTCATCTTGAGCACTGTCACCATTTGACATGGCAGCAGATGGAAATGCTCCACTGCAGTCTATGGGGTCACACAGAGTCGGACAGACTGAAGCAACTTAGCAGCCGCAGAAGAGTTACTTTCTAATCTAACACAGAGCTTTCTCCGTGGAAGCAGCCCAACCCCCAGGCTGTTTCTCAGAAACAATCTCAGTAGCAACTGTCTACCACAACAGCTGCCTGAGTGATAACACCACTTGAGGACTAACAAAAGGCTGACCCAAACAATTTAAAAGCAAAATCTAAGGAATGGAAGTTCAATACAGGGCACTGAAATGCTCGCTCCAGCATATTCCTGGAAATCAAGAATGCCAGGTGTACATTCAGGACTGTTTTCATGCCAAAGGAAGGCCCGAGAAGATCCTACTCTCTCACTTCTGGATAATCCTGAGGCTTTGTGCAAACGCTAAATAAAGTCTGCACAAACTGCCTCCTGGAGTTCTGAAAAGATGTCCAAAAGACCTACACAGTCCCTCCACAAAGGCTGACTTTTATTAGTCAAAAGCAATTACAGAAACCCCTGTCCAAACATTAGCTGACCATTAATTGAGCAGAAACTGCAAAAACTGCACACGACAAACAGGCTTTTACAAAATTAGTCCAGGAAAGTCACAAAGGAAACAGCAACAACAGCAAACCTAAATGACCGTGGGGACAGTATCGTTATGGAAACCGTGGTGTGGGAAAGACACAAACAGCACTTGAAGACACAGAATGGCAGGGTTATTTAGCCCTCTGTGGGCTGCGCGGGGTCACCTCCAATGGCTGAGCACCCCAGGTTTGTTTGGGGTATCTTTTATACACCATAAACTTCTCGCTAAAACAGCTCAGATCCCTTCCCTCCCCAGGCAGCCCAAGTTTCCGAAGATGTAAAGAGCAAGCAAGGTGAGCAAGCAAGGTCACAAAAGTGGAAGCTGTGATTGATGAGCAGCAGCTGTTAAAACAAGATTAAGGAAGGAAAAGCAAAAGGCTGTTCCTTTAACTGGGGGCTTTGATCGATATGTCTGTAACAACAGTATCACCCTGAATTATTTAAAATGGTCAATTCTGAATACAAAAGTAGGAGACTCACAAAGAAACAAGAAGTATGGCCTATACTCAGGAGTTTAAAATACCATACAGTAGAAACTGTACCAGAGAAAGCGCAGAGGGTTGGACCTGTAGACAGAGACAAGCAAACATAAGAAGCCAGTTGAAATTATCCACTCTGAGCAAAAACAAAGAATAAAAATTAAGATGTCTCAGAGATCTGTGGGGATGCCATCAAGCAGATCAATATATGCATGTGGGAGTCACAGGAGAGGGGCAGGGTATTTGAAAAAATAACAACTTCCCAAGTTGATGAAAAACATTAACCTACATGCCCCAGAAGCTTAATAAACTTTATACAGGATAAACTCAGAGATCCACACCTAGGCATAGCCACACACTAGCAAAGCTACTGAAAGACAAAGTGGTATCTTGAAAGCATCAGGAAAAAAGTGACTCCTCACATACAGTGAGCCTCAATAAGATGAACAGCTGACTTCTTGTCTGAACGCTGGAGGCCTGAAGACCAAGATGTGACATTTCAAGTGTTGAACAGGAAGACTATGAACCAAGAATTTCATACATATTGAAACTTGAAAATGAAGCACAGTCCTACAGAAAAATTAAAGACGTTCTCAGATAAAAACGAGAGTATCTGTCATTTTCAGACTCTCCCTACAAGTAACACTAAAGGGAATTCTTCTGACTGAAATAAAAGGACAATAGTTACTAATTTGAATCCACATGAAAAAATAAGAAGCACCAATGATAAAAGGTAATTACACAGATAAATACCCCCATCCCTAGGATTCTCTAGGCAAGAACACTGGAGTGGGTTGCCATTTCCTTCTCTAATGCATGAAAGTGAAAAGTGAAAGTGAAGTCGCTCAGTCATGTCCGACTCTTAGCGACCCCATGGACTGCAGCCCACTAGGCTCCTCCGCCCATGGGATTTTCCAGGCAAGAGTACTGGAGTGGGGTGCCACTGTCTTCTCCGAAAAGACAGTATAAATGTATTTTAATTTGTAACACTTTTCTTGTCCTAACTTAAGACAACTGCATAAAAACAATAATCATGAAACTGTGTTTTATGAACTTACAATGTACAAAGGAATAACTTATCTGACAGTAGGGCTTCCCAGGTGGCTCAGTGGTACAGAATCTGCCTGCAAATGCAGGAGACGTGGGTTTCATACCTGGGTCAGGAAGATCCTCTTGAGGAGGAAATGGCAACCCACTCCAGTATTCTTGCCTAGGAAATCCCATGGACAGAGGAGCCTGGTGGGCTATAATCCATGGGGTTGCAAGAGCTGCCCATGACTTAGTGACAGCGTGCAAAACACATCTGACAATTATAGTACAAACAAGAGGCTCAGAATGGAGTTACAGTGGAGCATTTCATGGTATATTGCTCAAACGAACTTGATGTTAATTTGAATTAGACTGTTTTAAGATGTTAGCTGAAATTTCTAGAGCAACAACTAAGGAAACAACTAAAGAAAAAAATATATAGTGATCTCTGCTTTACTAAATGAATTCTCAGCCCTAATCTTGTAACAAACGACACAGGTTGATCACTATTTTCTCTTTGAAACATGTTTTTTTCCTCCTAAGTCTCACTTGTTGCAGCCTCTTCCTTTCTCCAACCTCTAAACGGCTGAGGAGCTCTGGACTCAATCCTTGATGTCCTTCTCTTTCCTGTCTTCATTTACTTGTCAGGTGATCTCACCCAGTCTCAGTACTCCTAGTATCAGCTAGATATTGATGGCTCCCAAATTTGCATCTATATCCCTAACCTATCCTCTGAGCATCAGAGCCAGCACATCCAACAGCCCATTCTGTATCTCGTCTTTTACATCTAATAGGTACTTTCACCTAAATGCCTAGTAAATGTCTGCATGGCTCACTGCTCAAATGTAAAGTCTTCAGAGAAACTTTCCATGACTATCCTATGTAAAACAGAATCTCTCCCTCACTCTCTATCCCATAATCTTTTTAAACTTTTCTTCATTGCTGTCATCACAACCTATTTATATTTATATATGTTTTAGATTAAGTTCTAAGTGCTGACTCCTTGTTCAGTGTTTTACCTTAGTACACAGAACACACTTGAATATTTATCAAAGGAAGAGAAAGGGAGCACTGATTATGAATAACTGTATAAAAGGGGTTTTCACCAATACATAAAACAATGAAGATACTTACTTTTCCTTTTTTTCTTGTTTGTGGGCCTTTCTTGTAATTTGAGCTGCTTTTCTACTATATGGATGGATGACTTTTTTTTCTTGTCCTACACTTTTTCCCTTTGGTGCTTTAGGCTGAAATGTAGAGAAGTATATGACACACGTAGTCAGATACATAAATGACTTCTGTCAAAAATTTTTCTTTAGAAATAAAAATTTTAAACAGTAATATAACAGAAATACTATGAGCTGGAAAGATGTCACTAGAAATCAGGAGATATGCCAGACTCAGTCTTTGTTTCCATGGTCCTAACAGAAATGACATACAGTTGACCTCTGAACAACACAGGTATGGAATGTGTGGGTCCACTTGAACGTAGATTGATTGTTTCCCACAGTAAGTACTACAGTGCTACATTACCTATGGTTGTGGAGGAACTGTATATATGGAGGGCTGACTATGAACTATATGCAGATTTTTGACTGAGCGGAGAGTCGGTGCCCTTAACCTCTGCACTGCTCAGGAGTTAACTGTATTCAGAACTATGCTCCAGTGATGTAAGAAAATAAAGGCACAGAGCCAATAAACCAGGTTTTCAATTGTTCCATCTTTAAAGCAGATACAGAGAATGCAGATAGTGAGGAGACTCACAGGTGGACATCTGGGTCAAAATTAAAGTTAAGAGAGGGTAGAAGGAACCCAAGATGTTAACAGGAGCCTGAATGTAGAAGCTGCACAAGAAGCGGTAGAAAAGAGTGGGCAGTGAATAAAGCAAAATCAAAGCTGGATGCACAGGAAATAAGAACAGAGGGAATAACATAAGCCATCTCACATCAGCCCACTCCCAAAGAAACAAATTATTTTCCCATTCAAGACTTAGGCCAGTTAACCAGGCCCTCTAAACTAGCTGTCTAGCATTTCAGTACTGTTTTATTCCTACATACTTCTGTATCTTATATCTGATTTAAATTACTCAGGAACTTTGTTTGGCTCCCTGTAATAGAAAGCCAAAATAACAGTGGCTTAACCCCAATGAAGTTAGGTCTCTTCCACAGAAAGCAGGAGCTGGAGGCTCTGCTCCATGGAGCCCTGAGGCCCACTTCTTCTTGCTGCATGCTGTCCTCAGATGGAACAGCACCAGGCCTTCAGTCCAGCCAGTGAGAGGCAGAAGAGAAAAATCAACAGGCATGTTCCTTCTCTATTATATCTAAGGAGGATTATATAAGTGATTAGTAAATACAGTCGTTATTATCAGAAAAAAAATACATGATTATAGAAGAACAAGAGGCTCTTCAGGGGACAGCTGGGAATCTAACATATCTAATCTTCAAAAAGGTCACATTTTTAGAATATTCTCTCTGAAACTACTGGCACTGCGTTAATGCAGCCTCACACTCTTCCATGCTTAAGGTGGCCTTGAGGTTTCCATCGGAAGGCACGGAGTGGCTCTGTCTGGAACACTGATGAGTAGAGCCCTTCTCCCCACTGAAGGGCGTCACTAACTTGGTTAGGCCCTAAAACCTTAACATGAGAAACAAACTACTCTGACTTACTCTCCAGCATTATACCCCACTCAAAAGACTCTTCATCACATTCTTACTAACTTCTCACCATTCCCGGAACATACCATGCTGTCTTGCTTTTTTTTAAACTTCTAGAGACTGTACTTGTTACCTCTGCCTGTAAAATCTTCACTTGTCCTCTGATAAAATGCAGCTCAGTCACTTCCTTTATAAAACTGTCCAAGTAGAATTAATCAAAATGACCACCTCACATACATATTCATTCCTTCAACAATTATTAACTTAAATGTTCAATAAATATTTACTATTGCCTTCTTGATAAACATGACCAGAGAAGATTAACTCCAAGTGTGAAACCCAGGCTGCCCCTAGAAGCTGGTTACGGGTACAGAAGTATAGTGTAAAACCATCATCAGAGTGTGTGCATTCTTCCACGTGTCTCTCTGCATGTGTGGAGGGAGGAGGCAGGATGGTGTAACAGGAACTTATGTGCATGAGGGTTAGTTAGCAAACACAGATCAAGTAAAACTTTCAGAACTCAAGACAGGCTGCCTCTAAGACGGCCCCCAGTGACCATCCCCTCCTGAGGCCAATGTGCATCCACCCCCTTGAGTGTGGGCAGGACCTAGTGGCTCACTTCTGTGGACTAACATTTGGGAAAGTGATACGGCATCAGTCCAGAGATAGGTGACGAAAGGACCCTGGCTGTGTGCTGTCCACTGCACGCTGCCCTCTCTAGCTCCCTCCGATGAAGACTAGCTGTCTTGTGTTGAGCTGCTCTACACAGAGGCCAGTGAGACAAGTGACTGAGGGAAGCCTCAGGGAGTGAAGAACTAAGGCCCTTGGTCCAAGAGTCCACAAGGAGCTGAACTCCACCAAGAACCATGTGAGAGAGCTGGTAAGTAGACCCTCCCCAAGCTGTGCGGGGAGATGAAGCCACAGCCTCAGGTTATACTCTGACTGCAATCTTGTGAGAAACCTTGATGGAGAGGATCCAGATAAAGTATGCCTGGTCTGTGACTAAGAACTATGACATAATAAATTCTGTTGTTTCAAGCCAATGAATTGTGGGATAGTTTGTTAAAGAGTTAACTGATGCAAAACAAAAAAATAAAGCAAAAATATCTTTGAAAAGATATTTTTATTTCACATATTCCAACAAATAAAGTGCTTTCAAAAAATGGAAGATGATCACAAAATTCTCAAGAAGAAAAGATGGTCTCTGAAGCTGTAAAACTTAACTGAAGTTACAGACTTTTGTAACATTGTTTTAGCAGTAAGCCCAAGTTTACAGAAAATTTCCTTTAAAGATTTGAAAACGTTCTTTAAAACAAGAAATAGTGTGATAACCTGGAGAAGGCAGTGGCACCCCACTCCAGTACTCTTGCCTGGAAAATCCCATGGATGGAGAAGCCTGGTGGGCTACAGTCCATGGGGTCGCTAAGAGTCGGACATGACTGAAGCGACTTAGCAGCAGCAGCAGCAGTGTGATAACCCTTGGAGTACAAAATTGTCCACACAGCTTTAGGAGACCTCATTTTACAGAATAGTGGGAAAACCCTTGGAGTACAAAATGTCCGCACAGCTTTGCTGCTGCTGCTGCTGCTCAGTCGCTTCAGTTGTGTCCGACTCTGTGTGACCCCACAGACGGCAGCCCACCAGGCTCCCCCGTCCCTGGGATTCTCCAGGCAAGAACACTGGAGTGGGTTGCCATTTCCTTCTCCAATGCATGAAAGTGAAAAGTGAAAGTGAAGTCGCTCAGTCGTGTCCAACTCCTAGCGACCCCATGGACTGCAGCCTACCAGGCTCCTCCGTCCCTGGGTTTCTCCAGGCAAGAACACTGGAGTGGGTTGCCATTTCCTTCTCCAATGCATGAAAGTGAAAAGTGAAAGTGAAGTCGCTCAGTCGTGTCCAACTCCTAGCGACACCATGGACTGCAGCCTACCAGGCTCCTCCGTCCATGGGATTTTCCAGGCGAGAGTACTGGAGTGGGGTGCCATTGCCTTCTCCGCCGCACAGCTTTAGAAGACCTCATTTTAAAGAACCTCTATGATTTAGTTCAAAGAAAGTACAAAGAAACCGAACTTACATTCTGACTCAACTGTGGACTATGATTCCTTATAATAATTTATTCATGAAAAGGTTGCCTCAAGACAGGTTATAAATATACAATAAGGCACAGAAATATGTACCATAAAATAATAAATTTTAAAATAATTCTATGTCAATATGTTGTCTTTTTTACAAAAAAACCAACAAAATGCTTCAACAGGGGAAAAATGAAGTAACAGTTTATCAATAAAAATCTATTAATTATTCTATTCAAACTAAATGCTTCTTAATTAAAAAGCAATCAATCTTCATTAGTCAGAGATTCTTCAAATTTATTTTAGAAAACATCTGACAATTCATAAGATAGTATAGAAACATTCTATATATTGGAGGGGAAATGTTTACGCTGTATTTTCTATTCAAACTTAGTATTTTGTTTCAAAAAGAATCAAATTTAACTTTCAAAGACAGAGCAAAAATGCATTGTTTTCATATGCATAAAAGACTATTCTAAAAAACAGAAACTTCTAAAAAGTTTCTGGCATCATAGAAATATTCTATTTAAGAAAACTGGTATTAAAAGTCTCTCTCACATACAATCTTTAGTGAATACTTCAGAAAATTCATTATAGACCAGTCTTTAGACTTCCCTGGTAGCTCAGACGGTAAAGTATCTGTCTACAATGCAGGAGACCTGGGTTCCATCCCTGGGTCGGAAAGATCTGCTGGAGAAGGAAATGGCAATCCACTCCAGTACTATTGCCTGGAAAATCCCAAGGATGGAGGAGCCTGGTAGGCTACAGTCCATGGGGTCGCAAAGAGTTGGACACGACTGAGCGACTTCACTTTCCTTTCCTTTCACTTTAGATTCATACTTGAGATTAACAAAGAAAACACAAAAGCGGTTTATTCAAACACAGCAACAGAGAGAGGTTTTCAGGGGCAATACACTTTAAATATTTCTATAAAAACCATAAATAACAAAATATAACTTTTCCTAAAAGACAATCAAAGCCATCAAAGAATCTAGGTACAACTAGAAAAAGAAATGTCATTTCAACTGCCCAATATAACTAGAAACCTAAAAGAATGATCATTTTACCAAACACACTTAAGGTACACAAATACACAGAAATATTTTTTTAAAAAGTAGAGGAGTAATGCCATGCCTACAACTGAGAAAGCTTACAGTATATAATACCTGGAACCACAAGTAACCATAATCACAAAGATAAATTCTAGAATATGATAAAATAAGTCACTTAGTATCAAAGACATGACAGGAATATAATGAACTAATTAAGAGAATCTGACCTTTCTTTTTTTTTTTTTTTCGGCAATGACTCTATCCTGAAGAATTCTAGGGCACTTTCCTTGCTTAGCAGATACATATGATGACAAGTGTCAGTAACAAATACCTTGTTAGAGAATCCAGAAAGGACACATAAGCCATGTTAAAAGTGAAGAAGTGAAGTCACTCAGCTGTGTCTGACTCTTTGCGACCCCATGGACTATAGCCTACTGGGCTCCTCCATCCATGGGATTTTCCAGGCAAGAATACTGGAGTGGGTTGCTATTTCCTTCTCCAGGGGGCCTTCCCGACCCACAGATCAAACCCGGGTCTCCCGCATTGTAGGCAGACACTTTACTATCTGAGCCACAGCCCTTAAGCCGTGCTAAACCCCATTCAATTTTCATGGGCCATTTCCAGTTTAAGTTTACCTCCTCCTTGAAGCTATCCACTAACATGTAACCATTTCATTCTCAATAATCTTGCTCTCTGGGGAGCACTTTCCACACAGCACTTAACATACTGCACTGACCAGTCATTTAATTTCACATTTGTGTTTATTTCCTCCATCGCAACTCCCTGAAGACTACAAATATGTCCTATTGGGTTGAAAAACAAGTTTAAAAGAAATAAAAAGAGGTTTCCAAGGTGGTGGAGGAGTTCTTCCTGGAGCTCGTTTTGCTCCACAAACACATCAAGAACACATCAACAGGTGGATCAGTTATCTACATCTATAGGCAGAGCATCAGCTGATCACTAGCAGAAGACCTTGGATCCTGGGAAGGACAAGAGGGATCACTGCGCAACCAGGTAGGATGAAAAAAGAAGGGAAAAAGAGGAGAGGACATGGGACAAGACCTGTGCCCTGGTGGGGAGGTGAAGGCGGGTAGAAGTTTCATCTGGGGATGCCCCCTAACTGACAGGGCAACAACAGACACAGGTGGAGCATCTGAGGTGTTGAGAAGGGGAAACAGCTGGTCTGTGAGACGGACAGAGACCTACACAGACGGCTGGTGCTAGAGCCCTGTGCACCCCAGATTGGGATATGTCCCCACCAGTGCGCACAGGGGCTGAGAGCTGGAACATGCAGGTAAGACAGCAAAGCTGGGGAGAGGACGGCTGCTGGTTGTAAGGAGACAGCCTGAGGGGACAGAGGGAGGAAATCTGTCCCTGGGAAAGCCTGAGGAGGAAACTCAGACTGTCATAGATGCAAGGCACCACTGCTGAGTGGTGAGCAGGGGTGGGACCCGCCATCACACCCTCTCTTTCCCCATGTGCTGGCCCCTGCCTGCTGATGGGCTGGGAAGGGCCCCAGCCAGGGCAGGCCCTAGCACACCTCTCACTGGGCACCAGGAAAGGCCCCCAACAGCAGGCCCACGCATGCCCACAGCTGAATGCCAGGAAAGGCTCCCACTAGAGCTGATCTTGCACTAGCCATCTGTCACACCCATGACTGCAAGCTTCTCTGCTCTCATCACTGAAGGACTGGATCTCTCGTGGCCACCAACTCCTCCGCTCACTTGTTGACGCTGCGACTCTAATCCTAGCAGCCATGCTGCCTCCACACCCTGTCCTCACCAGGCCAGACCCGACAGCTCTCAGGCAGCCTCGGAGCAACTCCTGTGTGTGGCCAACACTCAGAGGAGGGGTGAAAACCACAGCTGAGCCCCAGGGGTCTGGTGACCAAGGAATAAAAATCTCTCCATGCAGCTGCACAAAATGTAGATTAAATCCATGCGGTCAGCTTGCTAAACCCAGAGTCTATGGAATATCCAAATGGACAGTGACTGTTCCCACAGTTGAGACTGGTCTAGCTGTAGCAGCTGTGTACTCTGTAGCAAGTACATGTGGGAGACAGGCCAGGTCAGAGTCTGAGTGTCCCCCCAGTGCCCATAGCAGGTTCAGAGACCTAGCTAGAGGTAACAGAGGGTCTGCTGGGGAGGCAGAGGTTGGCTGTGATTCATAGGAGGGGCAAGGACACTAATCGATGAGACCCCAGGAAAATATTATTATTACTACTATTATCCTATATTCTGTTGTTTCTCTCATAATTACCACTTTTTACTTGCAACTGTGAAAGTGTTAGTTGCTCAGTTGTGTCCAACTCTTTGTGACCTCATGGACTGTAGCCCACCAGGCTCCTCTGTCCACGGGATTCTCCAGACAATACTGGAGTGGGTACCATTCCCTTTTCCAGCTCATCTTCCTGATCCAGGGATTGAACCTGGGTCTCCTGCACTGCAGGTAGATTCTTTACTGTCTGAGCCACCAGGGAAGCCCTATTTTTAAAATTTTTCTTTAATTTTTAAAATATGTTTTACAATTTTTTCTATTTTTATATACTTTTCATTGTTTCCTGTTTCTTTCTGTTCTCCCTTTGTTCCATTTTGATCTTTTTAAAATTTTTCTGTGTTTTAGGTTTCTGTGCTATTTTTCCTGCACTCTGCTTTATTTTTTGCTTCTGTTAATTTTGTTTTTAATCATTCGGTTTGACTTCTGGGTTATTTTGCTCTGGTAGTTCTCGTGCTTTCCAATTTCTATGTGCATGTGTGCACGTGTTATTTGTTCAGCTCTGGTGTTACTATTTGTCTTGGGCTCTGTTTCTTCATTTCTCTTTTGTTGTTGTTGTTGCTACTACTTGTTTATCTCTTTGCCATCTGTCTTTGACTTCACCACCCGCGTTCGTTTTTCCTTTTTCTTTTGCCACACTGTATGACTTGCAAGGTCTTGGCTCCCCAGCCAGGGGTTGAGCCTGAGCCTTTGGGGTGGGAGTGCTAAGCCCAGGATGCTGCACCAGCAGAGAATGCCCAGTCCTAGGCAATATTAATCTGTGACAGTTCTCCCAGAGGTATCCTTCTCAACTCCAAGACCTGGCTCCACCCAATGGCCTTCAGTCCCCAGTGCTAGATGCCTCATGCCAAACAATAAGCAAGACAGGGACACAGACCACCCATCAGCAGACAGATAGCCTGACGTTGTACTAAGCCCAGAAACACCCCAAAACACAACACCTGATGTGGCACTGCCCATCAGAAGGACAAGATCTAGCACAATCTACCAGAGCACAGGCACCAGGACCTCCCACTAGGAAGCCAACACCAAAGACAGGACCAAACTCACCCACAAGGGGCAGACATGAGAAGCAAGAGGAGCTAAGACTGCAGAAAGGAGACCTCAAACACAGTTAGACAAAATGAGAACATAGAGAAATATGTTGCAGAATGAGCAACGTAAAAATCCCCAAAACCAAATAAATGAAGAGGAAATAGGCAATCTACCTGGAAAAGGATGCAAAATACCAGTAAAGATGTAAAGATGACCAGTAAAGATGACCCAGATCTCAGAAACAGAATAGAGGCACAACAGAATGGAGAAAATATAATAAATATTTCAGGTCAGGAAGCAACGGTTAGAACTGGACATGGAACGACAGACTGTTTCCAAATAGAAAAAGGAGTATGTCAAGGCTGTATATTGTCACCCTGCCTATTTAACTTATATGCAGAGTACATCATGAGAAACGGTGAACTGGAAGAAACACAAGCTGGAATCAAGATTGCCGGGAGAAATATCAATAGCCTCAGATATGCAGATGACACCACCCTTATGGCAGGAAGTGAAGAAGAACTAAAAAGCCTCTTGATGAAAGTGAAAGAGGAGAGTGAAAAAGTTGGCTTAAAGCTCAACATTCAGAAAACGAAGATCATGGCATCCGGTCCCATCACTCCATGGGAAATAGATGGGGAAACAGTGGAAACTGCATCAGACTTTATTTCTTGGGGCTCCAAAATCACTGCAGATGGTGACTGCAGCCATGAAATCAAAAGACGCTTACTCCTTGGAAGAAAAGTTATGACTAACCTAGATAGCATATTGAAAAGCAGAGACATTATTTGCCAACTAAGGTCCCTCTAGTCAAGGCTATGGTTTTTCCAGTGGTCATGTATGGATGTGAGAGGTTTACTGTGAAGAAGGCTGAGTGCCGAGGAATTGATGCTTTTGAACTGTGGTGTTGGAGAAGACTCTGGAGAGTCCCTTGACTGCTAGGAGATCCAACCAATCCATTCCGAAGGAGATCAGCGCTGGGTGTTCTTTGGAAGGAATGATGCTAAAGCTGAAACTCCAGTACTTTGGCCACCTCATGCGAAGAGCTGACCCATTGGAAAAGACTCTGATGCTGGGAGGGATTGGGGGCAGGAGGAGAAGGGGACGACAGAGGATGAGACGGCTGGATGGCATCACTGACTCGATGGATGTGAGTCTGAATGAACTCCGGGAGTTGGTGATGGACAGGGAGGCCTGGCGTGCTGCGATTCATGGGGTCGCAAAGAAGAGTTGGACGCGACTGAACTGAACTGAAGAGAAATAAAGAACAAATAATGATGAAAAACATAACAAAAATGAAAAATACACTAGAAGGCATCAATAACAGAATAACTGAGACAGAAGAATAAGTGAGCGGTAAGATAGAATTGTGGAAATAACTACCATGGAGCAGAATAAAGAAAAAAGAATGAAAAGAAATGAGGATAATATCAAAGACCCCTTGGACCACATCAAACTCACCAACACTCGAATTATAGAGATCCCAGAAGAAGACAGAAAAACAATGAAATGGCTTGAAAAAATTTTGAAGAAATTATAGTAAAACATCTCCCTAACATGGGAAAGGAAATAGCCACCCAAGTCCAGGAAGCACAGAGAGTCCGAGAGTTCCATACAGGATAAAACCAAGGAGAAACAGGCTGAGACACACAGTAATCAAACTAACAAAATTTAAATACAAAAAAAAAAAAAAAAAAGGCAACAAATGAGATACAGGGAACCCTCACATAAGGTTATCAATTGATTTTTCAGCAGCAACTGCAAGCCAAAAGGGAGTGGTAGGATATATTTAAAGGGATGAAAGGGAAAATCCTACAACCAAGATTACTCTATCCACCAAAGATCTCACCCAGATTCAACACAGAAATCAAAAGCTTTACAGACAAGGAAAATAGCTGAGAGAATTCAGCACTACCAAACCAGCTTTATAACAAATACTAAAGGAACATGGGGGCATGGGTGGAGGAGAAACATATGAAAAAAGACCTATAAAAAAACCCAAAACAGTAAAGGAAATGGTAATGAAAAATCTCAAGTAAACAACCTAAGCTTACACCTGAAGCATATATAGAAATAATTAACTTAAATGGAAATATATTAAATGCTCCAACCAAAAGACAGAGACTAGCTAAACTCATACAAAAACAAAACTCCTATATATGCTGTCTACCAGAGACCCACTTTAGACCTAGGGATACATACAGACAAAGTGAAGGGCTGGAAAAAGATATTTCATGCAAATGGAAAGCAAAAGAAAGCTGGAGTAGCAATACTCATGTTAGGTAGTTAGAATAGGGAAAGAGAGTCCAGAATGGCGCTGGCTAAAAGATAAGGAAGAGAAAAGTCCGGGAAAGTAGAACAAAAGAAGGTCCGAGGACTGGAGTGAGGACCACAGTTAAACACTCCTGGCACGCCCAATTTATATAGGACAGGCCCAGGGAGAAAAAAAAAAAACACATAAAAAAGAGGAGCCAAAGCACTCTTTCTCTCTTCCACGCGCGGGGTGCTCTTCTCTTTGAGTCTTTGGATCAACATGCCCTCACGCCTCAAAGATGGATTTTCCAACTATCTTCTAGATAAAATACAGCTGTAACACTGAGCTGTAACACTGATTTGTCTAAGAGCTATAACGCGGTCCATTCGAGACCTGAGAGCTATAACACGGTCTATCCAAGACCCGAGAGCTGTGACATGCTGAGGGGGCTTTAATGTCCGTCACTCCAAATTTTTGTTGTGAGGAGACAAAAACCGAGGAGCATACAGTCGCCTAACACACTCACATGCAAAAGAATGAAACTGGTCCTCCCTTACCCCACTTGCAAAAATTTACTCAAAATAGATGAAAGATTTAAATGTAAGCCCTCAACTGTAAAACTCTTAGTAGAAAACATAGGAAGAAAAGTTCCTTGACAGTCAGCAATGACTGTTTGGGTATGAAACCAAAGGCATAAGCAACAAACCCCCAAATAAGAAAGTAGGACTACATCAAATGAAAAAGCTTCTGCAGAGCAAAAGAAATGATCAACAAAATAAAAAGGAACCTACAGGAGTTGGAAGAAAATACTGGCAAAATCACCTACCTGATAAGGAGTTAGTATCCAAAATATAAAAGGAATTCATACAATAACAACAACAACAAAAATCTAACTAAAAACTGGGCAAAGGACGAGTAGACACTTTTCCAAAGAATATATACACATGACCATCAGGTACCTCTACTATTACTAAAGGTAACTGCAATAACTAACATTCACTAAGCACTAGACACTGGGCTAAGCTGTTTACATTTAATTTTCATAATTCTACCAGGTAGACACTATGATTATTCCAACTTAACAGGATAACTGAGTTTTAGAGGGATTAAGTAACGTCATCAAGATCATAATTTAGCAAAGACAGGTGCCAAACATCTTCCAGGACTCCACCGCCCACATTCTGAACTGTAGGAAAGAATTTTATAGAGTAACTGATACAAATGTGCAGATGGAAAAACCTCCAGCTCCAAGCTGAGTTTAAATTCAAGACAGGATGCAACAGAGACACTACTGATGCACCAGAAAAATGACAGGCCAGGAAACGTGCCAGTGAGAACAGATTGATATTCCTTGACTCATAAGGCAACACACTCCTAATGTACAGCATGACAAAAGTGAAGTTCTGACAGTCAAGGACAACTACAGTCAAATGCTAATGGACACCCCCAATCACGAACACACAATCCAACGACTAACAGTAGTTAGGCTAGAAAATTATACAGAGCTGGCAATCGCACATACTGATACATAAAAAAGACTGAATTTACACACACGTATAGCCTGAAGCAAAAACTGACGTGAAAAATGAATATACAATGAAAAGGAGAAAAAAAATTAAAAGGGAGTAATGACACTGAGACCAGATAACTTTCTGCCGCACTATAAACTTTCTATGTCGTTGTTTTCGTTAGAAACTAACTGAAAAATGAATATTTAAAAACCATGTTCGGAGAAGGCAATGGCACCCCACTCCAGTACTCTTGCCTGGAAAATACCACGGACGGAGGAGCCTGGTGGGCTGCAGTCCATGGGACAGGGAAGAGTCGGACACGACTGAGCGACTTCACTTTCACGCACTGGAGAAGGAAATGGCAACCCACTCGTGTTCTTGTCTGGAGAATCCCAGGGACAGCGGAGCCTGGTGGATCATACAGAGTCGGACACGACTGAAGCGACTTAGCAGCAGCAGCATGTTCGTATTCAAGAAATATTCTCAAGAACAGAAGCGAAAAAAGCAAGAAAGAGCAGCTCTGGAATACAAACAAGCGGTAAGTATAAAGACAAGCAAGCAGAATTTAGATACTGGTTACCTCTAAGTGGCTCCTGGGGATACAGATTCAAGGAGGGGAACGGGGATTTCTTATAGTAAGTAATAAACGGGAATTCCTTATACAGTTGACCTTTGTACTCAAATGTGCTACATAGGCGCTCTTTCGCGAGAGGCGCGGAGGCGGGGCCTGGGGTGGGAGTGGTCACTGGCGGAAAGGCGGGGAACGGACCCGAGGCCAGGCGATCGCGCCGTGGCAGCTGCTCTCAGTTCAGCCGCGCTTCCTGCGTCCCCGCCCCACCCGCTGAGGAGCGGACCGGCGGAGCCTCACGCAATCCCGCGGGCCGGGGGCGGAGCCATGCAGGGCCCCGACCAGAGACCCGAACGCGCGGAGCACTCGCCCGCCCCAACCCCCGTTCTCACTCCCTACCCGCTCCCAGCCGCCCGACGCCGGCCCGCCTCCCCGACCCGGCACTGACCGGGCCTTCTAGGAACCTGGGGGGACCCACCATGGCGACGTTCTCACGGTTCGAGTCTCCGGAACTCAGACTGCACACGCCAGCACCTGACGGCCCGTCGCGCGGTGAGTCCCGCCAAACACACGAGGGGCGGAAGGAGCCGGGCGACCCGACCGGAAGCGGGAGGGCGAGTGCTCTTTCCTGAAACGTCCCGGGAAACAAGACCCCCGGTCTTTGTGAGCCGCAGGAGACTTTGACGCGTCAGTCGGGCGCTCTCCGGTGCCGAGGGAAACGTAGGCTCTCAGGCGTCTGCCTTGCGCCCAGATCCAAGACCACACAGCCTCTTCCGACGAGGCGGCTCTAGGCTTCCGCCCAGCGCAGGCCTGCCGTCTGCGCCTCCTGGCTGCCGGAGCGAGGCTCCCCCGAGGCTCTGTCCTCACCAGTGAGGGTCCCGTCTGCATACTCGAGGCTTCCTCTCACCTGCTTTTTCTGTGTTCTCAGGATGAGTCTTCGTTCCATCTGTACTTGGTAGGATTCTATGGACATTACATTCATTCAGCAAATTGTGTGCAAGGCTTTGGGAACGGGCAAACTATTTCCATGCCCTTGCTCCGCTCATATTTCAAGGCAGAATGTGGAGGGGAAAAAAAAAAAAAAAACCAAAACCCTATCAATTCATATTGTTTCCAGTAGTGTTAGTATTCTAAAAAATAAAGTTGAAATTAAGGCAGAGAAGTTGTTTTAGGCGTGGTGGTCTCAGAAATCCACTTTTGAAAGAGTTGAACAGAGACCTATGTTCAAGGCAAAATTTTCAAGACGCTTACTAACAGAAGTGAAGTGAAGTGAAGTGAAATGAAAGTTACTCAGTCGTATCAGACTCTTTGCGACTCCGTGGGCTATACAGTCCATGGAATTCTCCAGGCCAGAATACTGGAGTGGGTAGCCTTTCCCTTCTCCAGGGGATCTTCCCAACTCAGGGATCATATCCAGGTCTCCCGCATTGCAGGCGGATTCTTTGCCAGCTGAGCCACCAGGGAAGCCCAAGGGAAGTTAAGACAAACTTTATTCAAGAGATTTCTCCTCTGTGTAAGGATCACCGCAATGGGGGAGAGATCTACTCTTAATATACCTGGACAAGTGGGAGTTTATAGCCAAGGAGCAGAGTCGGGGTTGGTGGATGGAAAGTACTATGAGGAAACATTAAGGATAACGGTGTGTTCTGGCTACACCAACCTGATGCGTAGGTGCTAAGTTGCTTCAGTCGTGTCCGACTCTGTGTGACCCTATGTATTGCAGTCCACTATGCTCCTTTGTCCTTGGGATTCTCCAGGCAAGAATACCAGAGTCGGTTGCCCGCGGCCTCCTCCAGAGGATCATCCCGACCCAGGGAAGGAACCTAGGTCTCTTCCGTCTAACCTGCACGGGCAGGTGAGTTCTTTACCACTAGCGCCATCTGGGAAGCCCAACCTGGAAATAGGCAGGCTGGTGTAATCAGCCTTCACCTGATATTAACAGATGTGGAGGTTGACCAGATATGGAGGATTGGGGATTCTGTCTAAACTGACTTCCCTACTAAAACTGAACAATCAGGTAAGAATAGGAAAGCCAAAATTCCAGGCCTAGTTGAAAAATGAGTTCAAAGGAACCTAAGTAGAATTTGGTCAAGGAGAGACTCTTGTCTCCTGAATTAAAGGAGAAAACCAGACAGTGACAAGGAGCTACAGACATAGTGAAGTTTGGTGTGTTTGTTAGATACGTTTGCACAGGTTCATGTATTTAATCAACAAATATAGCCATTTAAAACTAAATTGTAACCAAGAGTGGGTGACCACAGGATCCATGAATCTTGGGGCAATGCTTTGAAGTGTGTGAAAGTGAACTGTGTATGAAGCTACACAATCAAGGGCAGACTTGCAGTATGTACTCTGGAAGTATTATTCTACTGAGAACAGTTAACCCATAATGTTTACACCCTACTTCTGTACTCTCACCATTTTCTGTGAAGCCACCTTACACGCACCCAAGCCTATTTCCTGAATCTGGCTCAGGGCACATCATTGTTCTGAGTTCTATGTTACTGCAAATCCAGTAAGCATTATATTAATATTCTGTGGCCATAATTTTAAAAGTTTACTAGTAACAATTGCTGGAGAGGCTGTGGAGAAAAGGGAAACCTATATGGCTGGTGGGAATGTAAGCTGGTGCAGCTACTCTAGAAAGTATGGAGGTTCCAAAAAAAATCTAAAAATAGAATTACCATACGATCCAGCAATCCTACCCCTAGGCATGTGTCTAGACAAAACTATAATTCAAAAAGGTGTGTGCACCCCTGTGTTCATAGCAGCAAAATGCCCAATAGCCAAGACTTGGAAACAGCCTAAATGTTCATCCATTGATGAGTGGCTAAAGAAGACGTGGTACATATATACCATGGAATATTACTCAGACATAAACAAGAAAGGAATAATGCCATTTGAAGTAACATGGATGCAGCTAAAGATTATCATAAGTGGAGTAAGAAAGACAGATACCATATGATATCACTTATATGTGGAATCTAAAATAAGGCACAGATGAACTTATCTATGAAAGTGAAGTGAAGTCACTCAGTCGTGTCCGACTGTTTGTGACCCCATGGTCCATAACCTACCAGGCTCCCCTGTCCATGGGATTTTCCAGGTAAGAGTACTGGAGTGAGTTGCCATTTCCTTCTCCATGGGATCTTCCCAACCCAGCCTTCGAACCGATGTCTCCCACATTGCAGGTAGATGGTTTACCGTCTGAGCCACCAGGGAAGCTGTATTTCTATGAAAGAAATACGCAAAAACATAGAAGACACCTACATAGAAACATACAAACATAGAAATCGCTACCAAGGAGGAAGACAGGGAGTGAGGGATGGACTAGGAGTTTGGCGTCAGTAGATGCAAACTATCATATATAGACGGATAAACAACAAGATCCTACTGTACAGTATGCTGCTGCTAAGTCGCTTCAGTCGTGTCCAACTCTGTGCGACCCCATAGACGGCAGCCCACCAGGCTCCCCCGTCCCTGGGGTTCTCCAGGCAAGAACACTGGAGTGGGTTGCCATTTCCTTCTCCAATGCATGAACGTGAAAAGTGAAAGTGAAGTCTCTCAGTCGTGTCCGACTCTTAGCGACCCCATGGACTGCAGCCTACCAGGCTCCTCCATCTGTGGGATTTTCCAGGCAAGAGTACTGGAGTGGGGGTGCCATTGCCTTCTCAAGTACAGTATGGGAAACTATTCAATATCCTATGATAAACCATAATGGAAAATAATATTTAAAAAGTGAATATATGTTTATAACTGAGTCACTTTGCTTTACAGCAGAAATTAATATAATATTGTCAATAAACTACAATAAAAATAAATTTAAAAAATTCTTATTCTGGCCATTTAAGCTGTTACTAACTGCTCTACTGATCACAAAATTCCCTACCTGTACCAAACTCATTCTTAATTTCAAATTGCCAACAATATATCGTAAGTTCTTTTTTCATTTTAATTTGGGTTGGAAAAAACATTTTATATTTTCACCATTCAGATTCAGTTATAAATAATATTGATTATAGGCAAGGCATCATATTCAAAATATACTGAGGTAAATGCAAAATGAGTTATACAAAGTAAGAGTATATGTTACATAATAACATACTATATATATATATATATGTGTGTGTGTGTGTGTGTGTAAAATAGTGAAGACTAATGTTTGGTCATAATTTAATGTGTACATGCACCACAGTGAAAACCAGGATGAATCCTACTTCTTGCCCCCCAATATCACACCCTTGCACCCCTGCAACCCTGTAAAAACTGTTTAAAGTTGGGAGCTATCTTTATCTTTAGAGCTATTTCCCTGTGCTTTCACAAATGTACTGAGGTGTGTTTGTGTGTGTGTGTGTGTGTAACAGTAAAGTATTGATTAACATTAGATATTGATATAATAATACATGACAAATTTCTAGGGTCACCACTAAAAGAATAGAAACAGGATATATGATTTTGAATAGGATACAAACAAGTGGAGAAAATGGGATAATTTTAAACATTGAGATCATTCAGGGCAGTGAAATGAAAAAAAAAACTGTAGAGAACATTTTAAAATATGATGATGGATTTAAATCCATATAATAATAATTATGGATGAACTACTCAAATTTAAAAATGAGTATTTAACATTGGGCTTAAAATAAACAACTGTGTTCTATTTATTGAGACACATCTAAATATAAAGAAACAGAAAAATTAGTTAAAGATGAAAAGAAGGATGCTAATCAAATACCAAGCAAAAGAATGATAATATAGATATATTAATGCTATAGAAAATAGACTGCAGGTCAAAAAGTATTATGGTAGTTAAAAAAGGTCACTTCATGATGGTAAAAACTTTCCACTGTATTTATTTATGTGAAAGTGAAAGTCACTCAGTCGTGTCTGACTCTTGTGACCCTATGGGCTGTAGCCCTCCAGGCTCCTCTGTCCATGGAATTTTCCAGGCAAGAATACTGGAGTGGGTTGCCATTTCCTACCCAGTATTTATTTATATTCACTTGGTAATTTAGGCCCAAATATATAGTGGAAAACTGAAAAAATTTCAAGTAGTAGAAAATGAACAGACTTGGAAGAAAATAATCTTTTTTCATAATTAATACAACCACCAATGTGTGTGTGTGTGTATATATATACATATATATATATATGCCAAGCCATGTGGCTTGTGGGATCTTAGTTCTCCAACCAGGGCCCTTGGCAGTAAAACCATGGAGTTCTAACCACTGGACCACCAGAGAATTCCCCAAGCTGATAAAATAGTCACAGTGATTTAGAATATTAGATCACCAACAAAGTTTTACCTAATGGATCAATACTGCTTCCAGTGCTTGAGAGAATACATGTGTTTTCCAACATATATGGAATAGTTGCCAAAAACGATCAATGGACCAGAGAGGGAATCCAAACAAATTTGAAAGGTTGGAAATCCTACAGAACGTGTCCTCTAACCACTATGCAAATAGACTAGAAATCAACAATGAGAAGATAGCAGAACAATTCCCATATATTAGAAATTAAGAATTATACTTTTAAATAAGTCATGAGTTAAAGAAGAAATCATACTGTCATTCAGTTGCTCAGTCATGTCCAACTCTCTGTGACCTCATGGACTACAGCATGCCAGGCTTCCCTGTCCTTCACCATCTCCCAGAGTTTGCTCAAAATCATGTCTATTGAGTCAATGATGCCATCCAATGATCTCATCTTGTCATCCCCTTCTACTCCTGCCTTTAATCTTTCCCAGCATCTGTTCTTTTCCAAAGATTCAGCTCTTTGCATCAGATGGCCAGAGTATTGAAGCTTCAGCTTTAGCATCAGTCCTTCCAATCAATATTCAGCGGTGATTTCCTTTAGGATTGATTGGTTTGATCTCCTTGCTTTCCAAGGGACTCTCAAGAGTCTTCTCCAGCACCACAGTTAGAGAGACTCAATTCATCAGTGCTCAGCCTTCATTGTACAGCTCTCATATCAGTACATGACTGCTGGAGAAACCATAGCTTTGACTAGACAGACATTTGTAGGCAAAATAATGTCTCTACTTCTTAATATGATGTCTAGGTTTGTCATTTCTTTTCTTACAGGAGCAACTGTCTTCTAATATCATGGCTGCAGTCACGATCCTCAGTGATTTTGGAGCAAAAGTAAGTAAAGTTTCTCACTGTTTCCATTGTTTCTTCATCTATTTGCCATGAAGTAGTACTTTGGCCACCTCATGTGAAGAGTTGACTCATTGGAAAAGACCCTGATGCTGGGAGGGATTGGGGGCAGGAGGAGAAGGGGACGACTGAGGATGAGATGGCTGGATGGTATCACCAACTCAATGGACATGAATTTGAGTGAACTCCGGGACTTGGTGATGGACAGGGAGGCCAGTCATGCTGCGATTCATGGGGTCACAAAGAGTCGGACACGACTGAGTGACTGAACTGAACTGAACTAAATAGGACCAGATGCCATGATCTTCGTTTTTTGAATGTTGAGCTTTAAGCCAGCTTTTTCATTCTTCTCTTTCACCTTCATCAAGAGGCTCTTTAATTCACTTTCTGCCATAAGGGTGGTGTCATCTGCATGTCTGAGGTTATTGATATTTCTCCTGGAAATCTTGATTCCAGCTTGTGCCTCATCCAGTCCAACATTTCACATGATTTACTCTGCATAGAAGTTAAATAAGCAGGGTGACAGTATATAGCCTTGTTGTACTCCTTTCCCAGTTTTGAACCAGTTCAAGCTGTTGCTTCCTGTCCTGCAAACAGATTTCTCAGGAAGCAGGTAAGGTGGTCTGGTATTCCCATCTCTAAGAATTTTCCACAGTTTGTTGTGATCCACACAGTAAAAGGCTTTAATGTAGTCAATAAAGCAGAAATTTTTCTGGAATTCTCTAGTTTTTTCTGTTATCCAACAGATGTGGGCAATTTGATCTCTGGTTTCTCTGCCTTTTATAAATCCAGAACTGGTACATCTGGAATTTCTCAGTTCACATACTGTTGAAGCCTGCCTTGAAGGATTTACAGCATTACTTTTCTAGCATGTGAGATGAGTGCAATTTTGTGGTAGTTTGAGCATTCTTTGGCATTGCCTTTCTTTGGGATTGGAATGAAAGCTGACCTTTTCCAGTCCTGTGGCCACTGCTGAGTTTTCCAAATTTGCTGGCATATTGAGTGCAGCACTTTCACAGCATCATCTTCAAGGATTTGAAACAGCTCAGCTAGAATTCCATCACTCCCACTAGCTTTGTTCGTAGTGATGCTTCCTAAGGCCCACTTGACTTTGCATTCCAGGCTGTGTGACTCTGGGTGAGTGATCACACCATTATGGTTATCTGGGTAATGAAGCTATTTTTTGTATAATTCTTTTGTGTATTCTTGCCTCCTCTTCTTAATATCTTCTGCTTCTGTTAGCTCCATACAATTTTGGTCCTTAATTGAGCCCATCTTTGCCTGAAATGTTCCCTTGGTATCTGATTTTCTTGAAGAGATCTCTAGTCTTTCTCATTCTAGTGTTTTCCTCTATTTCTTTGCGTTGATCACTTTGAAGGCTTTCTTATCTCTCCGCGCTATTCTCTAGAACTCTGCATTCAGATGGGGATATCTTTCCTTTGCTCCTTTGTGTTTCACTTGTCTTCTTTTCTCAGCTATTTGTAAGACCTTCTCAGACAGCCATCTTGCCATTTTGTATTTCTTTCTCTCGGGATGATTTTGATCAATGACCGCCTCCTATACAATGTTACAAACCTTCATCCATAGTTCCTCAGGCACCCTCTCTCAGATGTAATCCCTTGAATCTACTTGTCACTTCCACTGTATAATCATAAGGGAAAAGAGGAGAGAAAAAAAGTTGGCTTAAAGCTCAACATTCAGAAAACAAAGATCATGGCATCCGGTCCCATCACTCCATGGGAAATAGATGGGGAAACAATGGAAACAGTGTCAGACTTTACTTTCTGGGGCTCCAAAATCACTGCAGATGGTGACTGCAGCCATGAAATTAAAAGACGCTTACTCCTTGGAAGAAAAGTTATGACCAACCTAGATAGCATATTCAAAAGCAGAGACATTACTTTGCCAACTAAGGTCCGTCTAGTCAAGGCTATGGTTTTTCCTGTGGTCATGTATGGATATGAGAGTTGGGCTGTGAAGAAGGCTGAGCGCTAAAGAACTGATGCTTTTGAACTGTGGTGTTGGAGAAGACTCTTGAGAGTCCCTTGGACTGCAAGAAGATCCAACCAGTCCATTCTGAAGGAGATCAGTCCTGGGTGTTCTTTGGAAGGAATGATGCTAAAGCTGAAACTGCAGTACTTTGGCCACCTCATGTGAAGAGTTGACTCATTGGAGAACACTTTGATGCTGGGAGGGATTGGGGGCAGGAGAAGAAGGGGACGACCGAGGATGAGATGGCTGGATGGCATCACTGACTTGATGGATGCAACTCTGAGTGAACTCCGGGAGATGGTGATGGACAGGGAGGTCTGGCGTGCTGTGATTCATGGGGTCGCAAAGAGTCGGACACAACTGAGCAACTGAACTGAACTGAATGGCCTAGTTGTTTTCATTCTTCAATTTAAGTCTGAATTTGCCAATAAGGACTTCATGATCTGAGGCACAGTCATCTCCCAGTCTTGTTTTCTTTGACTGTACAGAGCTTCTCTGTCTTTGGCTGCAAAAAATATAATCAATCTGATTTCAGGATTGACTATCTGGTGATGTCCATGTGTAGAGTCATCTCTTGTGTTGTTGGAAGAGGGTGTTTACTATGACCAGCATGTTCTCTTGGCAAAAATCTCTGTTAGCCTTTTCCCTGCTTCATTTTGTACTCCAAGGCCAAACTTCCTTGTACTTCAGGTATCTCTTGACTTCCTCCTTTCACATTCCAGCCCCCTATGTTGAAAAGGATATCTTTTTTTGATGTTAGTTCTAGAAGGTATTGTAGGTTTTCATAGAACTGTTCAACTTCAACTTCTTTGGCATTAGTGGTTGGGGCATAGTCTTGGGTTACTGTGATATTGAATGGTTTGTCTTGTAAACAAACCAAGATCATTCTGTTGTTTTTGAGATTGTACCCAAATACAGCATTTCAGACTCTTGTGGACTATGATGGCTACTCCATTTCTTCTAAGGGATTCTTGCCCACAATAGTAGATATAATGATCATCTGAATTAAATTTGCCCTTTCTTGTCCATTTTAGTTCACTGATTCCTAAAATGTTGATATTCATTCTTGCCATCTCCTGTTAGGCCCATGAATCTAGGTAAATTTGAAGTGCCCAGACAGGAGATGGCAAGATATCATATGGAAATGAAAAAATATTTGGGGCTGAAAGATAACAAAAGTACTACTTATCCAGATTTGTGAGATACATCTGAAGTAGAAATTAACTCTTAATGTAAGCATTAGAGCTTCAATCTAAGGTGCTGCTAGTGATAAAGAACCTGCCTGCCAAGGCAGGATATGTAAGAGACACAAGTTCAATCCCTGATTGGGAAGACCTCCTGGAGAAGGAGACAGCAACTCACTCCAGTATTCTTGCCTGGAGAATGCTATGGATAAAGGAGCCTGGCAGGCTACAATCCATAGGGTTCCAAAAATTCAGACATGAGTGAAACAACTTATTACACACACATAAATATTAGAGAAGAGGAAATGCTGATTAGAAACAAGCAAAGGCAACAAGAGAAATTCAAAAAGAAGGTGGAAGAAAATGAAGAGCAGAAATTGAAATTGAAAAAATGTACATAATGTGAACATGAATGTAAAAATGTATTTCCTTCCAAAAAATGGTAATATTGATACATTCCTGCAGGGCTACTAAAAAAACTTCAAGAAGACCCAATTATACAGTATCAAAACTGAAACAGGTGATATCACTTCAGATGATGCAAGGATAAAATGATATTATAACCAAATAAATTTAAATAAAATGGACACATTTAAAATATGTATATATCTTAAAACTGATACAGAGGAATAGAAAACAACTATCCCCATCATCTTTTAATATGCTTACTCAAATATCTGCTAATGTTAAAATTATAAACTCAGATTTTTTATATTTTATAAATACGTGTAAATAGGAATAGAACAGTACTCCTTAATATGTTAAAAGCATGAACTGGTAGACATCATTGTTTTATTCCTGACCTCAAAGAGCAAGCTTCTGTTTGTTTATTCACTTTGGGGAAACACTCTAGCATTAACCGAAATGTCAAAATGTGTAATTCTTCTAATCCAGCCGTGTCATTCCTGGACATAATCCCTAGGAACTCCGCCCATGTCTCTCAAGATGTGTATACAAAAACATTCCTAACAATATTATTTCTAATAGCTCAAACTAGAAAAAATCTAATTGTTCATCAACAAAAGATAGAAAAATAAGTGTGATAAATTCTGTAGAGCGAAAGAAACTACAATATGATAAGCATTGATAATTTTCAATCGTAATAGAAGTAATAGACAAAAGGATGCATACAGTATAGGTTCATTTATAAAGTTCAAAACAGGCAAACTCAGCTGTGATTTCTACAGATACTCTCATAAGTGAACAGCAATATTCTTAACCTGAATAATAGTTACCTTGCTGTTTGCTCTATAATTTTCTTCATGTGTCATTTGTGTTTTATGCACATTTATTATATTTATAGGGTACACTTCACAGTAAAGTTGTTTAAAAAATGTTAAGCACAAACATATTAGTCCGTTGTCTCTTGAATCCAGTATTACTGTTGAAAAGTATCATGTTGGCCTAATTTTGGTTCCTTTGTGGGTGTTTTACTTTTTGTGTGGAATCGTTTCATAATTTCCCTTGCATTTTCTCTTCTGTAATTTTACTATAGTGTGTCTAGATATTTCCTTTATGTGTCCTGCACTATATGGCCCCTCAATTCCTTTTGGGGATTTGTATTATCTAGATATTGATAATTCTGTTCTCCTGATTTCTTAGCCTTTCTTTTATATTTTCTATATCTTTATTCATTTCTGTTGCCCCTTGGAAGGCTCCTAACTTGATCTCCCAGTTTATTCTTTTGTTCATTGATATAATCATCCTGCTAGATATTCCATCTTATAACTTCATTTTAAGTATCTTATTTCTAACACACATACACATTTATATATATCTCATATATCACTGGTTTTCTAATGTAATTTCTTATCCCTTTGCTTTATTACCATATTCTTCTTCAACTCTTTCGAATATGTCATAACTTAAGTTATTGGTTCATCTGTTCCAATAATGTGCTTAAGGTGGTATATGCTGTTCAATTTTATTATCTTTTTAACTTTCTTTTTGAGAAGTTGAACCCCTCAGGTAGGTATTTTCTTTGAACCTATAGCATCATACTTCACTGATGGAGTCAATTTTTGTCATGTAATGTGTCCTGGGAACATGCTAAAAGTCACCTTTACTGAGTCTGTTTTTGAAAGTTTGAGAGTGTGGAGGGTCAGGTGTCAGAGGAGAGACTGCAGAGACCAGCTGCTGACAGGAGAGCAGGAGGTGTGAGAGCTCCGGGCACCTGTTGCCTTGTCTGCATCTCTCCTTGCTTAGCTGGGCTGTCTCTGCTGCTGGTGCCTCCCACCACCAGGATCCTAGGGACGCTCTCCCTTCCTGGGTGAAGGAAGAGAGGAGCTCAGGGTACAGCCTCTCCAGATCCCTCCCTGGCTGCCAGACACCTCCCTGCCAGGCCACTGTCTCCACCCATCCTCCCAGGGAGTTCACAGTTGCAATCTCACTTCTAACAACCAGTTCCTTCTGGCTTCTGTCGTTTTCACAGTTGATTTGGAAGAGCCTGTGCTTCTCTACCATTTTACCCTACTTATTGTTAGTAGTCTTGATTACATTAATAAAATTAGCCTTTTGTCACATATGATGTAAATTGGTTGTTAATTTATTTTTTGACAAATCTGTGATTTTTTTTTTGCTACAGAGAATTTGTAAAGTGTCTTCACACTTTACGAGGAGCCAGCTGTTATACAAGGGAGTTAAAGGTGATCTGGCATAAACTTATCTCTTGTTTTGTTCCTCACAGCAGTCTGGGACCCAGTAACTCAAAAGCCTGATTGGTGTTAACATTTACACATCTAGTTGTTTTTAATACAGTTCCAAAGAGCAGGTGTTTAACCTTTTAGTCTCCCTGCTTTGTATACCTTGTGAAACACCACCCAGCAAAACATCACCCAGCGTCACCCAGCATCTTCTAGCCTTAGGTGAGATCAACCCTGGGGTTCTAGAAGACCCAAAGCCACTGCTGCTCTTCAGAGGTATCTGGCCTGGAGTCCCTCTCTCTGACCCCCTGTCCTTCTCCCCTGCAGGATAGTGGTTCTACCCTGCTTTTGGGAGGGGATTAGCGCTGAAGGGCTTTCCCTGA
Organism: Capra hircus; assembly: GCF_001704415.2. NCBI lineage: Eukaryota > Metazoa > Chordata > Mammalia > Artiodactyla > Bovidae > Capra > Capra hircus. Next base: position 2,406,210 of record NC_030813.1, read on the forward strand.
ACCCCAGCAAATCTGTCAGAATTGTTAGTCTCTCATCGTGGCCAACTCTTTGCAACCCTATGTACTGTAGCCTGCCAGGATCCTTTGTCCATGGAATTCTCCAAGCAAGATACTGGAGTGGGTTGCCATTTGCTCTTCCAGGGGATCTTTCCGACCCAGGGATTGAACCCAGGTCTCCTGCATTGCAGGCAGATTGGTTACCTTCTGAGCCGCCAGAGAAGCCCTAAAATTTGTTGCAGTGGCTTCCATATACAGTTGGTTGTGTGCTAGCGCCATCTCGTGGTCACATGCTCTATCGCTACTCTAATATGTCACGGTTATTTGGGGCTGCTTTTTAAAAATGGTTTAAATCTGTATGTAGTAGGCTTGTTAAGTAGAAAAAGTGAGCTATAAGACAGTATACATAAGAGATCTCACAACAAAATGTGGAAGACAGCTCAGAATATATCAGGAAGGATAATAATCAACTGTTAATAGTTTACAAGATGAGGACTGAGGTGGAGGAAGAATGGAAAATAATTGCACTGTGGAGTGTTTGAATTTTTAAAGCAATTTTTTTTTAATGACTTTGCCAGTTGAAAAAAGGATGACTGAGAACAGTTGAATTTGATTAAAGTGCTCAAAGACTGTGGTATCATTGGAGATGTGTTAACACAAACAAAAATATAAGGGCTGGTGATCAAGCTTAGGGTACAAGCGGGTAAGTGCCTTACCTTATTTGCAACTAAGGCCATTGCAGAGGTAACTAGTTAAGATGAGGTCATTACTGGAGAAGGGTGGGCCCCTAATCCAATATGTCTAATATCCTGACAAAAAGAAGAAATTTGAGGACTTCTCCAGTGGGCCAGTGGTTAAGACTCTGCCTTTCAGTGCAAGGGATGCAAGTTTGATCCCTGGGCAGGGAACTGAGATCCCACATGCCTCAGGATGCAGCCAAAAATGAAAATAAATAAATAAGACTTTTCTCTCTTTTTTTTTAAAGAAATTTGAATGTAGACATGCGTAAGGAAGAGGGAGGCCTTACAAATAGCTGTGAAAAGAAGAGAGGCGAAAAACAAATGAGAAAAGGAAAGATATAAGCATCTGAATGCAGAGTTCCAAAGAATAGCAAGAAGAGATGAGAAAGCCTTCTTCAGCGATCAGTGCAAATAAATAGAGGAAAAGAACAGAATGGAAAAGACTAGAGATCTCTTAAAGAAAATTAGGGATACCAAGGGAACATTTCATGCAAAGATGGGCTCAATAAAGGACAGAAATGGTATGGACCTAACAGAAGCAGAAGATATTAAGAGGAGGTGGCAAAAATACACAGAAGAACTATACAAAAAAGATCTTCATGACCCAGATAATCACAATGGTGTGATCACTCATCTAGAGCCAGACATCCTGAAATGTGAAGTCAAATGGGCCTTAGAAAGCATCACTATGAACAAAGCTAGTGGAGGTGATGGCCAGTGGAGCTATTTCAAATCCTGAAAGATGATGCTGTGAAAGTGCTGCACTCACTATGCCAGCAAATTTGGAAAACAGCAGTGGCCACAGGACTGGAAAAGGTCAGTTTTCATTCCAATCCCAAAGAAAGGCAATGCCAGAGAATGCTCAAACTACCACACAAATACACTCATCTCACATGCTAGTAAGGTAATGCTAAAAGTTCTCCAAGCCAGGCTTCAGCAATAAGTGAACCGTGAACTTCCAGATGTTCAAGCTGGTTTTAGAAAAGGCAGAGGAACCAGAGATCAAATTGCCAACATCCTCTGGATCATGGAAAAAGCAAGAGAGTTCCAGAAAAACATCTATTTCTGCTTTCTTGACTATGCCAAAGCCTTTGACTGTGTAGATCACAGTAAACTGTGGAAAATTCTGAAAGAGATGGGAATACCAGACCACCTGACCTGCCTCTTGAGAAATCTGTATGCAGGTCAGGAAGCAACAGTTAGAACTGGACATGGAACAACAGACTGGTTCCAAATAGGAAAAGGAGTACATCAAGGCTGTATATTGTCATCCTGCTTATTTAACTTCTATGCAGAGTACATCATGAGAAACGGTGGACTGGAAGAAGCACAAGCTGGAATCAGGATTGCCGGGAGAAATATCAAGAAGCTCAGATATGCAGATGACACCACCCTTATGGCAGAAAGTGAAGAGGAACTAAAAAGCCTCTTGATGAAAGTGAAAGAAGAGAGTGAAAAAGTTGGCTTAAAGCTCAACATTCAGAAAATGAAGATCATGGCATCCAGTCCCATCACTTCATGGGAAATAGACTGGGAAACAGTGGAAACATTGTCAGACTTTATTGTTTTGGGCTCCCAAATCACTGCAGATGGTGACTGCAGCCATGAAATTAAAAGACGCTTACTCCTTGGAAGAAAAGTTATGACCAACCTAGATAGCATATTCAAAAGCAGAGACACTACTTTGCTGACTAATGTCCCTCTAGTCAAGGCTATGGTTTTTCCTGTGGTCATGTGCGGATGTGAGAGTTGGACTGTGAAGAAGGCTGAGCACCAAATAATTGATGCTTTTGAACTGTGGTGTTGGAGAAGACTCTTAAGAGTCCCTTGGACTGCAAGGAGATCCATCCATTCTGAAGGGGATCAGCCCTGGGATTTCTTTGGAAGGAATGATGCTAAAGCTGAAACTGCAATACTTTGGCCACCTCATGCAAACAGTTGACTGATTAGAAAAGACTCTGATGCTGGGAAGAATTGAGGGCAGGAGGAGAAGGGGACGACAGAGGATGAGATGGCTGGATGGCATCACTGACTCGATGGTTGTGATTCTGAGTGAACTCTGGGAGTTGGTGATGGACAGGGAGGCCTGGTGTGGCGTGATTCATGGGGTCTGAAAGAGTTGGGCACGACTGAGCGACTGAACTGAACTAAACTGAATGCATAAGGAAAAATCTCCAGTATGTGAATATGGACTTCTGTGACAATAAAAGAAGTGTTACAGTTTGAACTACAAGCCCTCCCTGCCCCCTCAAAAGATGTCTGGGAGTCCCATGCCCCTACCTCAGAAGTGTGGCCTTGTTTGGAGTTGCAGTAATCTTTCTGGAAGTAGTCAAATTAAAAGGAAATCACTAAGGTGGGCTCTAATCCAAAAGAACTTAAGTCCTCATGAAAAGGGGAGGTTTGAGTACAGAGTCATGCAGAGAGGAAAGAAAGGCATCGGAAAGCCAAGGAGAGAGCCTGGCATGGGTCCTGCCCTCATGTCCCCAGAAGGACAATCTGCTTAAACCTCGATTTTGGACCTCCAGCCTGCAGAGCTGTGAGGCTATCTGTTGTTTCAGCTTTCCACCTTCAACCCCCAGTGTGGGATCCTTTGTTACAGCAGACCTGCTGTTTTCTCCACTTCTTGGTCTCAATCTTGTCAGAGAATGCTACTTACTTGCATTAACTTTGATGTTCAGAACTCTATGTATGTATATAAAAAATGTTTTGGAGTCACAAGTGAGGTTTATTTAGTTTATAACCTCCATTGCACATTAAGTTAAATTTACAGGAAATTAAAGCTGATCATTTGAAAATTGATCTGAAAGAAAACATAATATTAAAAATTGAAACAGAAATAGATCCTAAAGGAAATTGTAACACTAAATAATCCTGGAAATGTAATTTTCCTTATTATAGTTTGTGTTTATTATTCATGAATTGTCTTACAATTTTCTGCAACAATTTGGTATCATATATGTAGCAAACAGAAAAGTTCCTATGTGTGCAGAGTAATTTTCTTCCAGTGTTTCTATAGTCAGAGTTTAATTTGCCTTGCTCAGGATTCATCAGAGGACTGGGAACTGGGAGTGTCTAGATTCACCCAAGGACAAACTCTCAGAACTATATTTTTTGTGGCAGTAACAAAATGAAGAGCTCCCTTAGTTAAGCCTGTATTATCTGACCAGGGTATGAATTCAAACCTCGCCTTCCCCACATTTATTTTATCTCTCCTAAAAAATAGCACGAAATATAAGAATGCCTTCCTAAGTGATCAATGCAGAGATATAGAGGAAAACACTAGAGTGTGAAAGACTAGAGATCTCTTCAAGAAAATCAGAGATGCCAAGGGAACATTTCATACAAAGATGGGCAAAATTAAGGACAGGAATTGTATGGCCTAACAGAAGCTAAAGATATTAAGAAGAGGTGGCGAGAATACACAGAAGAACTATACAAAAAAGATCTTTATGACCCAGATAACCATGATGGTGTGATCACTCACCTAGGGTCACACATCCTTGAATGCAAAGTCAAGTGGGCCTTAGAAAGCATCACAAGAACAAAGATAGTGGAGGTGATGAAATTCCAGTGGAGCTATTTCAAATCCTAGAAGATGATGCTGTGAAAGTGCTGCACTCTATATGCCAGCAAATTTGGAAAACTCAGCAGTGGCCACAAGACTGAAAAAGGTCAGCTTTCATTCCAATCCCAAAGAAAGGCAATGTCAAGGAATGCTCAAACTACTGCACAATTGCACTCATCTCACACGCTAGTAAAGTAATGCTCAGAATTCTCCAAGCTATACTTCGACAGTACATGAACCAAGAACTGTCAGATGTTCAAGCTGGATTTAGAAAAGGCAGAATAACCAGAGATCAAATTGCTTACATGGTTGTTATCATATAAAAATCAAGAGAATTAGAAAAAAAAAATCTACTTCGGCTTCATTGACTACGCTAAAGCCTTCGACTGTGTGGATCACAGCAAACTGTGGAAAATTCTTAAAGAGATGGAAATACCAGACCACCTGACCTGCCTCCTGAGGAATTGTATGCAGGACAGGAAGCAACAGTTAGAACCAGCCATGGAACAACAACTGGTTCCAAAGTGGGAAATGAACATGTCAAGGCTGTATATTGTCACCTTGCTCATTTAACTTCTATGCAAAGTACATCATGTGAAATGTCAGACTGGATTAGCACAAGCTGGAATCAAGACTTCAGGGAGAAATATCAATAACCTCAGATATGCAGATAACACCACTCATAGCATAAAGTGAATTAAAGAGATTCTTGATGAAGGTGAAAGAGAAGAGTGAAAAAGTTGGCTTAAAACTCAGTATTCAAAAAACTAAGATCGTGGCATCTGGTCCCATCACATCATGGTAAATATATGAGGAAACAATGGAAACAGTGATAAAGTTTATTTTCTTGGGCTCCGAAATCGCTGCAGATGGTGACTGCAGCCATGTAATTAAAAGATGCTTGCTCCTTGGAAGTAAAGCTATGACCAACCTAGACAGCATATTAAAAAGCAGAGACATTACTTTGCCAACAAAAGTCTGTCTGGCCAAAGCTATGGTTTTCCCAGTAGTCGTGTATGGATGTCAGAGTTGGACCATAAAGAAAGCTGAGTAGCAAAGAATTGATGCTTTTGAATTGTGGTGTTGGAGAAGACTCTTTGAGAGTCTTTTGGACTGCAAGGAGATCAAATCAGTCAGTCCTAAAGGAAACCAGTCCTGAATTTTCATTGGAAGGACTGATGCTGAAGCTGAAGCTCCAATACTTTGGCCACTTGATGCAAAGAACTCACTGGTAAAGATTCTGATGCTGGGAAATTTTGCAGACAGGAGGAGAAGGGGACAACAGAGGATAAGATAGTTGGATGGCATCACTGTCTCGATGGACATGAGTTTGAGCAAGCTCCCAGTGTTGGTGATGATCAGGGAAGCCTGCCATGCTGCATTCCATGTGGTCACAAAGAGTCGGACGTGAATGAATGACTGAACTATATATTATCAAAACAGTTTTTCCCAAACATTGCCATGATCAAGACTTTCAGATGATTAAAATCCTTGTGTTGCACTTCACCCCCAACCCAAAAGCAAGAGAACAAAGCAAAACTAAAAAATAACCCACTTGGCTTTATTTCAAGGCCTTTTCAAAATTGACTTCCTCCTTTCCCTCATTGTTCTCAGCATGAATCTTTTTTTTTTTCTGTCAGATTAGAAATTCTTTTTCTACTTTTGTAACTTTGCTCTTGACTTCCTGTCATGTTTACACTGATGAAAACCATACCCATTCTGCAAAACCTAGGTCAAAAACAACCTCTTGCATTCCATAGTTACTGTTAAATAGCTAAGAGTATTTGTTTCTCTGCCCTGGTACCACACTTGGCACTAATGGGCATTTGCTATAATCATGTGTGTTTTCCCTACCAAATTGAAGTCCAGTATCTGGAGGGCAAGAACTAACTTTGATTCATCAGTAGAGCATTGGCTTAGTATTAGCATCTATATTAGCTTTGAATCTATCAAGCATGCAATAAAGAAATGAATCAATTATTATTGTTTAATGAAAAAAATCTGCTTTGATTCTTAAGCATAGAAAACATTGCTCTGAAGGTTAACTGTTTGGAACTTGAAAACAAGATATGTAAAAGGTGTTGCAAGACTGTATACATAATCAAAAGTTAAATATTAATGTGTGGTGGAGATTATGAATTATATACCAGTATTGATTTTAAATTGAAGAAAGTAGGGATAAACCACTAGACCATTCAGGTATGACCTAAATCAAATCCCTTATGATTATACAGTGGAAGTGACAAATAGATTTAAGGACTAGATCTGATAGAGTGCCTGATGAACTATAGACTGAGGTTCGTGACATTGTACAGGGACAGGGATCAAGACCATCCCCATAGAAAAGAAATGCAAAAAAGCAAAACAGCTGTCTGGGGAGGCCTTACAAATAGCTGTGAAAAGAAGACAAGCAAAAAGCAAAGGAAAAAAGGAAAGATATACCAATTTGAATGCAGAGTTCCAAAGAATAGCAAGAAGAGATAAGAAAGCCTTCCTCAATGATCAATGCAAAGAAATAGAGGAAAAGAACATAATGGGAAAAACTAGAGATCTCTTCAAGAAAAGTAAAGATAGCAGGGGAACATTTCATGCAAAGATGGGCTCGATAAAGGACAGAAATGGTATGGACCTAACAGAAGCAGAGGATATTAAGAAGAGGTGGCAAGAATACACAGAAGAACTGCACAAAAAAGAACTTCACGACCAAGATAATCACGATGGCATGATCGCTCACCTAGAGCAAGACATCCTGGAATGTGAAGTCAAGTGGGCCTGAGAAAACATCACTATGAACAAAGCTAGTGGAGGTGATGGAATTCCAGTTGAGCTATTTTAAATTCTGAAAGATGATGCTGTGAGAGTGCTACACTTAATATGCCAGCAAATTTGGAAAACAGCAGTGGCCACAGGACTGGAAAAGGTCATTTTTCATTCCAATTCCAAAGAAAGGCAATGCCAAAGAATGCTCAAACTTTACTGCACAATTGCACTCACCTCACACGCTAGTAAGTGAAGAAGTGAAGTGAAGTGAAGTCGCTCAGTTGTGTCCAACTCTTTGCGACCCTGTGGACTGTAGCCTACCAGGCTTCTCCATCCATGGGATTCTCCAGGCAAGAATACTGGAGTGGGTTACCATTTCCTTCTCCAGGGGATCTTTCTGACCCAGGGATTGAACCCAGGTCTCCTGCATTGGAGGCAGACACTTTAACCTCTGAGCCACCAGGGAAGCACACTAGTAAAGTAATGCTCAAAATTCTCCAAGCCAGGCTTCAGCAATATGTGAACTGTGAACTTCCAGATGTTCAAGCTGGTTTTAGAAAAGGCAGAGAAACCAGAGATCAAATTGCCAACATCCTCTGGATCATCGAGAAAGCAAGAGAGTTCCAGTAAAACATCTATTTCTGCTTTATTCACTATGCCAAAGCATTTGACAGTGTGGATCACAATAAACTGTGGAAAATTCTGAAAGAGATGGGAATACCAGACCACCGGACCTGCCTCTTGAGAAACCTATATGCAGGTCAGGAAGGAACAGTTAGAACTGGACATGGAACAACAGACTGGTTCCAAATAGGAAAAGGAGTACGTCAAGGCTGTATATTGTCACCCTGCTTATTTAACTTCTATGCAGAGTACATCATGAGTAACGCTGGGCTGGAAGAAGCATAAGCTGGAATCAAGATTGCCGAGAGAAATATCAATAACCTCAGATATGCAGATGACACCACCCTATGGCAGAAAGTGAAGAGGAACTAAAAAGCCTCTTGATGAAAGTGAAAGAGGAGAGTGAAAAAGTTGGCTTAAAGCTCAACATTCAGAAAAGGAAGATCATGGCATCTGGTCCCATCACTTCATGGGAAATAGATGGGGAAACAGTGGAAACAGTGTCAGACTTTATTTTTTTGGGGCTCCAAAATCACTGCAGATGGTGACTGCAGCCATGAAATTAAAAGACGCTTTGCTTACTCCTTGGAAGGAAAGTTATGACCAACCTAGATAGCATATTGAAAGGCAGAGACATTATATTGCCAACAAAGGTCCATCTAGTCAAGGCTATAGTTTTTCCAGTGGTCATGTATGAATGTGAGAGTTGGACCATGAAGAAAGCTGAGAGCTGAAGAATTGATGCTTTTGAACTGTGGTGTTGAGGAAGACTCTTGAGAGTCCCTTGGACTGCAAGGAGATCCAACCAGTCCATTCTGAAGGAGATCAGCCCTGTATGTTCTTTGGAAGGAATGATGCTAAAGCTGAAACTCCAGTACTTTGACCACCTCATGCGAAGAGTTGACTCACTGGAAAAGACTCTGATGCTGGGAGGGATTGTGGGCAGGAAGAAAAGGGGACAACAGAGGATGAGATGGCTGGATTGCATCACCGACTTGATGGACTTAAGTTTGAGTGAACTCCAGGAGTTGCTGATGGACATGGAGGCCTGGCATGCTGCGATTCATGGTGTTGCAAAGAGTTGGACACGATTGAGCGACTGAACTGAGCCGATTGAGTTTTACTTTTGTTTTAATATTAGGTTGGTGCAAACATAATTGTGATTTTCATATTGTTTAAATTTGCCATTTGATATTGTAATACATTCTTAAGAAATTATAATGCATACCTCTCACTTTATGTTTGTTTCTTTTTTTGCTAATGGCATTACTTGCTGATTATTTTATGTTTAATTTTTGGACTATAGAAATAATGTTAGAAAGCAAATTCAAGCAGTTTTCTTATTTGAGTTCAAAATGGGTCATAAAATAGCAGAGACAACTCACAACATCAAAAACTCTTTTGGTCCAGAAACTAATAAACATACAGTGCAGTGGTGGGTCAAGAAGTTTTGCAAAAATGAGTGCCTTGAGATGAGGAATGTAGTGACTGTCCATATGAAGTTGACAATCAACTGAGAACAGTCATCAAAACTGATCTTCTTACAACTACACAGGAAGTTGCGGCAGAGCTCAGTATCAACCATCCTATGGTCATTTGGCATTTGAAGTAAATTGGAAAGGTAAAAAAGCTCAATAACCGGGTGTTTCATGAGCTGACTGGAAATCAAAAACATCATCATTCTGAAATGTCATCCTCTCTTACCTTATGCAACAACAGCAAATCATTCTTGATCTGATTGTGACCTGTGACAAAGAGTGGATTTTAAACAACAACTGGCGATGACTGGCTCAGTGGTTGGACCAAGAAGCTACAAAGCACTTTCCAAAGCCAAACTTCCACCAAAAAAAAGTCATGATCAGTGTTTGCTGGTGTCTGATCCACTACAGCTTTCTGACTCCTGGTGAAGCCATTACATCCGAGAATGTTCAGCACATCAGTGAGAGTCACCAAAAACCGCAATGTGTGCAGCTGGCATTGGTCAACAGAAAGGACCCAATTCTTTTCTACGATGATGCTTGACCACGCGTTGCATAATCAACACTTCAAAAGTTGAACGAATTGGCATGTGAAGTTTTGCCTCATCTGCCATATTCACCTGACCTCTCTCCAACTGAGCACCACTTCTTCAAGTATCTCAACAATTTTTTGCAGGGAAAACGCTTCCACAACCAGCAGGATGCACAGAATGCATTCCACAGTTCATCAAATCCTGAAGCATGATTTTTATGCTACAGGAATAAACAAACTTGTTTCTTATTGGCAAAACTCTGTTGATCATAATGATTCCTATTTTGATGAATAAAGATGTGTTTGAGCCTAGTTACAATGATTTGAAACTCATGGTCTGAAACTGCAATTAGTTTTGCACCAACCAGATACTTATAAGCATAAGCCCCTACATGATAATTTAACATACTCTTACATTTCCCCATGTCCCATAATATTGGGTGTGATTAGGCAAGTAAGTTCTTACAAATGGAATATGAGACATAAGTTTTACAATTTATGGGATACTTCCTGAAAAATGAATTTCCTACCTCCCTTCCATCCTTTTTGTTCCTTCATATGGGAGTAAAAAGAGGACAAGATAATTTCTGGCTTCAGCTTTGCAGATGAGGCAACACTTGAAGAACGAGTAGGCAACAAGACAGAAAGAACTTTCACCCTGGAGAGACCCTGTTGAACAGAACTGTCTGACAAGTCTGGACCTTCCACCGTCTTTTGAACTTTTACATAAAGGAGAAATGAACGTAAACCTTGCTTGGGCCACTTCCAGTTTTCTTCTTGTAGGGGGTCATTTTGTTACCACAGACATAAAACCTGAAAGTTATACTGCTGCTGCTGCTGCTGCTGCTGCTGCTGCTAAGTCGCTTCAGTCGTGTCCGACTGTATGCGACCCCATAGACGGCAGCCCACGAGGCTCCCCCATCCCTGGGATTCTCCAGGCAAGAACACTGGAGTAGGTTGCCATTTCCTTCTCCAATGCATGAAAGTGAAAAGTGAAAGTAAAGTCGCTCAGTCGTGTCCAACTCTTCGCGACCCCATGGACTGCCGCCCACCAGGCTCCTCAGTCCATGGGATTTTCCAGGCAAGAGTACTGGAGTGGGGTGCCATTGCCTTCTCCAGAAAGTTATACTACAGTATAGTAATAAAAATTTTTGAATATCCTGAATATTATTCTGAAGATATTGGAATAACCTCCCTTAGGCATCATTTTAGATAATTATTTGGATTTTCTTATTGAATTTCAATAGGATATAATAGCCAGTGTTTATAATTATGACCACTATTAGTCAAAAATAAAGGATTATGACTTCACGTCCCCTTTCTAAAAAGAAAGGTAAGGTATTTGGTATGTTTCAGAGGGGTTAATTTAACATCATTCACAAGCAAAAGATTTTTGCATTTTACAGAGCGGTATTAAATCTCTCTAGAAAATTCAACTAACCATAACAATGGGATTTTTAAAAATACATAAAGCAGATTTATTTTCAAGTTCTCTACAAAGATGTGTTAAAATCTCCAATTAAATTGTTTTATATTATTTTCCCCTGAAATATAGTTGATTTACAATGTCTTGTTAATTTCTGCTGTACAGCAGAATGACTCAGTGGCACTAGTGATAAAGAACCTGCCTAACAGTGCAGGAGATGTAAGAGATCTGGATTAAATCCCTGGATTGGGAAGATCCCCTGGAGAAGGAAATGGCAACCCACTCCGGCATTCTTGTCTGGAGAATCCCATGGACAGAGCAGCCTGGTGGGCTACAGTTCATAGGGTCCCAAAGAGTCAGACTTGACTGAGGTAACTTAGCATACAGACTGTACTTTAGGGGACATAATATTTTAAATAACACCAAAAAGGTTAGTAATAATTGATGTAGTTAGAAATTCTGAACTCCAGATTCTTGTGGGGTCTGGTTCTAAGGCTATTATGATAGAGTAACTAGAATGAGATTTACCCCCTAGCAATAAACAGTAACAAAAGTAGAGACACTATACAAAGCAACAGTGTTCAAATGTTGGAAAGCAAGCAGCATGGAACTGTAATCCTTAAAGAAGAAAAATAAACAAGGTAAGCCACATCATCTTCATGGTTTCCTTCCTGGAGGGACTTTGCAAACAGGAGGAGGCTGTCTTACACAGAGCACTGCAAAATTGTGAGGCCCTCTACTAGGCCAGGCAAAGGACAGCTTGGGGGCAGTATATGAAACAGTTCCCAGAGTTCACAGAGAGCTCACTGGCACAACTGAATCTTGGGGATTCAACCAGAGGGGAGGGTCCTTGTTGAACACTTGGGAGCTTTAGTGGAGACCCCAGGGAAAATATGCTTTTGCAGTAATAACAGAGTGAAGCACACTTTATACCTGTCTTCACAGACTTAAACAATTTTGAAGCACCAAGCTGTCTGCTCGAATGAAGTCCAATACTCTTTACAAGAAGTTAACAAAATAAAATATAGCACCCCTAAACAATGTCCATCATTTAATGGTTTTAATTACTATTTCAAAAAGTAGAACTGTGTAACTCCTTGTCCAATAAGAAACAGACAATAGAGGCAAACTTAGAAATAATGGACTGAAATAGAAGCAGTTTATTTTTTCCCCAGCTTATTGAGATATAATTAACATATTGTGTAATTTTAAGACATAAAATGTGATGATTTGATACCTATTTATATTGAAAAAATAATAATTACCACAATAAGGTTAGTTAACATATCCGTACTTCACATAATTATAATTTGTATGTGTGGTGAGACCTTTTAAAATCTACTCTGCTAACAACTTTCAAATATTTAATATAGAGGTTTGAACTGTAGTCACTAGGCTGTAAATTACATTTCCAGGACTTATTCATCTGAGAAGCACTTAAAGAAGTAGGCCTAACTTTCTTAGTATGTTACTCTCCAACCCTCTAACCCTCCCCTCACCAAAATTAAAACTATATGGAAAAAGTAGGACTGTCAATAATAGCATCTGCCATAAATTTCAAAGCAGTAATTCAAGAAAATAGAATACCTTTATCCCCCTGCAAGAAACTTATTGCCCTACACAAGAATCTTACTCTCACTAGCTCCATACTCAGCCCACTGAACTAGCCAAATTTAAACAAAGTAAGAAAAAGGATGAATTCATCATCTGTGTCTTTCTTTGACAACATTCCATTTTAACAAAATTCAACAACTGAGATAAAATATCAGTGAAACTTCAGTTTTCTCAGTCTAAAGCTAACTCACTCTCACATAGTGGAAGTGTATATTTTCACAAATTGATGTAGACCTCCTGAGTAATCAGTAGGTGTCTTTTGTTTCCTCAGAAATTGCACTTACTAATTCCTGCTATTTACATTTTTCCTTCCGTAACTATATGTATTAGTGTTCCTGCTGGGTTTTATTTTCATCTCAAGTACATATTACAATATTTTTTCTTACTATGAGGAAAAAAATTAAAGTGAAAAATTTAAACAGGTAAAAATAAATCAGGGGAAAAAACGGGTAAAATCGGGGTAAAAATAAATAAATCAGGGGCAAAAACTGGCAGCCTGAAGAAGTGCTTTTTTCCCCCCACAAAATGTTCACAAATCTTCCAGTTTTGTATGCCTTTAGGTGGGCTTATATTCTCTAATCTGTCAGAGGCTCCTCCAAACCTCTTACATCATATCCTACATACGTTTACTCATTTAACTCCCTAATCCAGTAGGTACTTGAATCTTCCAGTCCCTACTTTATAAACTAAGATTAATAAATGAATAATTTCTTCCCATTTGCAGAAAGCTTTTGACTGTCTTCCAAAATGACTTCTAATTGGGGGCTGGCCTTTTGTCAGTAATAGTCTCTTCTAAGTGGAGAAAATAGAATGTGGTAACACAGCTTTGATTTTATTTGAGTAAGTTGTGTTCACAGCCACATTGGATGACTTGTATTATCAAGTTACATATATGTTATATGGTTATTTTCTATTTTTTTTAAAGGAAGCTTTATTCTTTCTTTTATAATTTTATTTATGTATGTATTTTTGGTTGCACTAGATCTCTGTTGCTGTACACAGGGCTTTTACTTGTTGTGGCTCTCAGGCTGTACGGCATGGGCTCAGTAGTTGTGACGGCCCGGCTTAGTTTTCAGGTGGCATGTGGGGTCTTCCTTCCCAGACCAAGGATCGAACCCATATTTCCTGCTTGCTAGGCAGACTTTTAATAACTGGACCACCAGGGAAGCCCACTTATATGGTTACTTGCAATTGCATGTTTGAAAATATATTTTTAAAGACTAAAATGTCTATAAGGAGTATTCATAATTTTTATAATATTTAAATTTACATTTATTCCCTTAAAAAAATCTCAGAACACTTAAAAATAGTTTACAGATAATTTACAAAGCATTCTTTTCTATGTAGTCAAAGAAAAGAATTCCACACTGTCTCACAAAGCAACAGAGGGAAATTCACACTCATTATCTAAGGCATTAAATCACCAAGACTACATACTTTTCTTAGTAAAATTGACCTTTACTAACATTAAGGGTAAGAACTTTCTGTTTAATAATTTGGGAGATAATTGTGAAATACTTTAAACAAATGGAAGGATTTGGGAAATTTAAAAGAAATGTTAAGTAGTTCTTATTTCTCCCATTTTTTTTTTCCAAGTAAGCACTGCCTCATAGACCATTTTTACACTGTCACATTTAGCTTCCAATTTTTAAGGTTAATTAGAGCTCTCTTTAGCCAAAATAATAGTGAATTGCCTACATTTATGTTAACTGCTTTCCTGTCAGCCCCTAGTAGTTTGCTGTTTTGATATAGCGTATTTTTTTTTTTCCCTAACTTCCATCTTACATCTAGTTTGGTATGTTTTTATTTTGTCTTCCTTTAGTAGTGTAAAAAGATAAGTCAGTATTAATTTGTAAAAGGAATGCAGAGTAATACAAGATGGACTTCTAAGGATTTTTCTGATCCCAGCATTTCTCCAGCAAGTCTTAAAATGTTGTCCATATCATACCATTATGATTTATTCTAATACATATTCTTAAAAATAAAAATGGTAAGTTGCAAGTAATATGTAATAGTTATCTGAGATATAATGTAAGAGACATATAAAGAACAGTAAGACCCCCTTAGTTGTTTACAACCCAACTGAACATTGAAATTATCATGGGAGTTTTAAAAATTACTGGTGCTTAGATCCTTTACCCAGAAATTCTGATTTGGCTGCTTTGGAGTGCAGCCTGGACACAAGATTTGTTTGTTTAACTCCTCAGATAACTCTAAGTGCAACCAATGTTGAAAACCACTGAACTAAGCCTATCTGCAGATTATTGGTTCTTAACTTTGACTAAACAGTAGGCAATTAGTCAAACAATAATCCATATCAGTGCTGCCAAGAACAAAGAGCTTTATTTGGGGTCTTAGGAATTGCCATTCTGGAAGCACAAATTGGGGTGAAGCTGAGTTTTCAAGAGAAAGAGCCAGGGACTTATAAAGACAAAAGTCACAAGTTTGTTAAAGCTCTCTGGAAAGAATTATCACTGATCCTTGTGCAGGAAAGAGATATTTGTTCTTAAGGGATATGCTGTCAGAGTTATTTAGGGTAAGGGTCCAACAAGCACCTTAAATTTCTGAAGCATAGGGCAGAGTTCTGGATGCCTGAGTTAAGACAATAAGAGATCAGAAGTTCAGAGTCCATCAAGAATCAATTCCTCAGTAGCCTCCCAGCTCCATTTCAGAGATCTCTCTTGGCAACACTAAATTTGTTTTATTTTCCTCCCAGAGAATTAACAGGTGCATTAAAACTATAGTGTCTGAAACTCTAGTCCCATAGATTAGAATTTAGCTTCTCTTGAGGTGGAGTCCAGGAGATAAGTCTGTTTTGTTTTCAGTGTGATGATTTTAATGTGAAGTTAAAACTAAGTATTACGACTCAAAAATTAAGCTGTTTAATACCACAGCATGGGAGAGATATAGTACTGTTATTGTGTTTTTGTGTTTTTAGATAACATGCTATATACAACCTTGGCCTGGTAGAAGCACTCAGTGGCACAAGTTTAGTTATATAACTAAAGCAAGTAAGTTAATTCTATTTAAAAAGTATTATTAGTAACTGTATTTTAGGATACGTGAGGGAAATTGCAGTTCTA
This sequence comes from Capra hircus, assembly GCF_001704415.2. Classification (NCBI taxonomy): domain Eukaryota; kingdom Metazoa; phylum Chordata; class Mammalia; order Artiodactyla; family Bovidae; genus Capra; species Capra hircus. The sequence goes on from NC_030813.1 coordinate 2,422,029, forward strand.
GGCACCCTACCATTCAGCGGTTCTAAATTTGATCCTTGTGACAATTTTGATCAAATTATCGTATTTCTATCTGCGAGTCAGAGTCAATTTTCACCAACACAAAGCTGAAGAGCAATTATCATCCAATTAAAAATAAATATAAAGAATTTCCAGCTGCTCTGGAAAGTCTCATTGACATGGTGTTGCCATATCCAGTAGACTGACAGTAACTCTGGATCATTTCCATTAATGCTGGGCTACAGAACAGTGCATGGGCTCCCCAGGTGGCTCAGTGGTAAAGAATTCATTTCCCCCGTGCAGGAGATGTAGGACACTTGGGTTCTATACTTGGATCAGGGAAGAAGCCCTTGAAGGAGGAAATGGCAACACACTCCAGTTTCTTGCCTGGAAAATGCTATCAACAGAGGAGCCTGGAGAACTGCAGTCCTGAGGAATGTGGAGTCTGACTGGACTTTGCAACTGAGCACCCAGGCACAGAACAGTGGATGTCTCAGGCAGCCCCAAAGCAGGAAAAAGCAGCAAAGCCTCAACAAACAGCACCCCATAATGCAGGAATAAAAGAAAGCCCTTTTGAATTTATAATGAGGAAAAGTATAAAGTTTAATTATTTTAAATAATGTTAAGCATGTAAATGACTAAGTATTAAAACCCATTCACTGAAAGGAGCCTGCGGAGCAGGGCGAGGACCTAGGCCCAGGTGGTAAGCAGGCTTCTTCCGGAGGTGGGGCCAGGACCTCCTGTCACAGGATGAAACTGCACTGCTGTTTCCAGGGGCGGCCGTTACGGCCTCTGGGGTCACGATTAACTGACGGAACCTCCAGAGCTCATTTCCCCGAGGCAAGGCCAGGCACGCCGTCACGTGATGGAACCGCCGTGGCACCGCCCCGTCTGCCCCGCACAGGAACCTGGGAAGGCGCCAACATGGCGGACAGCACGACACTGGACGCGACCACAGTGCAAGTGCTGCAGGACCTGGCCAACCGCCTGCGCGTCCATTCCATCAGGGCTACATGTGCCTCTGGCTCTGGCCACCCCACATCGTGCTGTAGCGCGGCAGAGATCGTGTCGGTGCTTTTCTTCCACACGATGAGGTACAGACAGACTGAGCCAGCGCACCCCGACAACGACAGATTCGTCCTTTCCAAGGGTCATGCCGCTCCACTGCTCTATGCTGCCTGGGCGGAGGCGGGTGGCATCAGTGAACCCGACCTGCTGAATTTGAGGACAATTCATTGCGACCTCGAGGGACACCCAACCCCCAGGCTGTCGTTTGTGGATGTGGCTACAGGATCGCTTGGGCAAGGGTTGGGGGCTGCGTGTGGAATGGCTTACACTGGCAAGTATTTGGACAAAGCCAGCTACCGGGTATTCTGCCTCCTGGGCGACGGTGAGTCCTCAGAAGGCTCCGTCTGGGAAGCGTTGGCCTTTGCTTCCCACTACTGTTTGGACAATCTCGTGGCAGTGTTCGACGTCAACCGCTTGGGGCAAAGTGGCGTTGCACCCCTGAAGCACTGCACAGACATCTATCGGAATCGCTGTGAGGCCTTTGGGTGGAATACTTACTTAGTAGATGGCCATGATGTGGAGGCGTTGTGCCAGGCCTTTTCTCAAGCTGCTCAAGGGAAGAACAAGCCTGCTGCCATAATTGCAAAGACCTTCAAGGGCAGGGGTATTCCAAGTGTTGAGGATGCAGAAAATTGGCATGGAAAGGCACTCCCAAAAGAAAGAGGAGATGAAATCATTAGACTAATTGAAAGTCAGATACAAACCAACAGGAATCTCCTACCAAAACCTCCTGTTGAAGGCTCACCTCCAGTCAGTATCACAAGTATAAAAATGACCAGTTTGCCTGATTATAAAGTTGGTGACAGGGTAGCTACTCAGAAAGCATATGGTTTGGCTCTGGCTAAACTGGGCCTTGCAAATGAAAGAGTTGTTGTCCTGGATGGTGACCCAAAGAACTCCACCTTTTTTGAAATATTCAAGAAAGAACATCCTGAGCGTTTTATTGAGTGTTTTGCTGCGGAACAAAACATGGTGAGTGTGGCACTGGGCTGTGCCACACGTGGTCGAACCATTACATTTGTTACTACTTTAGCTGCCTTTTTGACTAGAGCATTTGATCAGATCCGGATGGGAGCCATATCTCAAACTAATATAAATCTTATTGGTTCTCACTGCGGGGTATCTGTTGGTGAAGATGGCCCTTCTCAG